>NW_027555847.1:647245364-647837864 GCF_003287225.1 Phascolarctos cinereus
GTGTTTGCTGATCAAATTGGATTGACCTAGGACAGGTCTTAGATGAAAAGGTGGCTCTTTTCCTTGCCAAGAAAAACTCCTTTATGTTCATCCTTGATCCTATTTCCTCCCAACTTCTTTAGCAAATTGTTCCTACTGTCATCTCCCATCTCTTTTATTGACAAGCTCTCCTTATCTACCAGCTTCTTCCCTTTACTTACAAACATATTGATGTCTTTCCCATCCTTAAAAAACACAAAAAACCCTCACTTGAAACTACCCTCCTGGCTAGCTATCATCCTGTAGTGTTCCTTCCAGTTACAGCATTTAGAAAATGGGGGTGGGGAGGTGGGGAGTAATCTAGCCAGTCTAGGACATAAGATTTTCATGTTGGAAGAAATTTTAGAGTCATTTTGGAGATAAGGGAACTGAAGTTACGAGGGCAGTTATTCACATAGGTCTAGAACATGTCTCCTTGTTTTCAGTCCAGTGCTTTCTCTTCTGGTATGCCATATGTTTCCTTTCTCAGGAATAAAAGATGGAAAGATGCTGTAGGTTTACACTTCCAGATATTGATTAATTCATTCAACAAATATTTATTAAGCATCTAATATATTCTAGGCAATGGGCTCAGTACTGGAAAAAATGTAAGAGGAATTAGGTTTTTTTCTTCTGGGCCCCACAGAGCAGAACTAGAAACAATGGGAGAAAGCTGTAGAGAGACAGATGGAAGTTTCACATAAGGAAAAACTTTTTAGTTAACACTACCCAAAAGTGGAATGGGCTTCCCCAGAATCAGTTTTAAACTGGTTTACCCGGTAGTCAGTTTTCTGTCACATGGGGTGTTTAGGATATATGTCTCTATATCTATGGATAGATAGACAGATAGATAGATAGATAGATAGATAGATAGATAGATAGATAGATAGATAGATAATTTATCGAGTGATTATTGTGTGCCAGGTACTGTGCAAAATGGTGGGAATATAGGCAAAAAAGGACAATCTCTGCTATCAAGGATGTTACATTCTAATGGGAGAAGCTGACCCATAAAAGAACATTGAAAAAGGGGTGGTAGCCCATGGGGGCGTGTGGTTAAAATAGTAGGGGGTCATGGAGTGTTCTGGGAAGAGTTTGAAGTGGGCCTGGATACTAGGATATATCCTCAAATGGAGGTGCCAGGGAGGAACTTACCAACTGGAGGAGGAGGAGGAAACCATAGGGGTGGAATTTTTGCCAGGTTGAGGAGGCTGCTGGAGCGAAGGTGAAGTAGTCTGGATCGAGCCAGGTTTGAAGAAAATTTTGGATGGTTACCTGTTGGCAGTGTTATAGAATGGGTTTTTGTTGGAGTATCTGGAATTCTAATGTTGATATTCTGTGATTCTATTGGAGCCTATGCTTAGCCCTCTTTGAGTCTGCAGAACCATGTTCACAACTCAAAAGGCTTCAGAAAACAACTTTAGAGGAAAAATAAAGATTTAGTAAGTACTTAAAACCACAGAAAGTTAGAGCTTAATAATCATAACTGATATGTATATAGCTCTTATAAAATGGTGGCAAAATGCTTTAAAAGTACTATTGCATCTGAGCCTCTCATCAACCATGTATGCTAAGTATTGGAAGCATTGTTCCCATTTTAAAGGTGAGACAATTGAGAGGCAGAGAGATTAAATGATTTATCCAGAGTCACGTCCAAGTCCAATGTCTGCTTCATTAACTGTCTCTTTAACTTGGAACACAGAAGAGAGAATATGAGAACTGGAAGTGACTTTAAAACATAGAATGTTAAATGTGGAAAGTATAGAAAAACAGGGTAGCTAGGTGGCACAGTATATAGAGTATGAGGTCTGGAGTCAGGAAGATTCATCCTCTTGAGTTCAGATCCAGCCTCAGACATTTACTAGCTGTGTGACCCAGGGCAAGTCACTTAATCCTGTTTACCTCAGTTTTCTCATCTGTAACATGAGCTGGAGAAGGAAAAGGCAAACCACTCCAGCATCTTTGCCAAGAAAACCCCAAGTGAAGTCACAAAGAGTTGGACACGACTGAAAAATGACTGAACAACAACATTAGAAAAGCAAAGAACATCAAACCCAGAAGCTGGTTGTAGAGAGTGTTATGTTCAACCCTTTGATTTTTGCAGTTGAAGAAAGTGAGGTACAGAGATGGGCAAGAAACTTGTCTAAGTCATGTGCCTAGTTAGTGGCAAAGCTAAGACATCTCAATCTGGCTCTTTTCCCACAGCATCATCTTAATCTCCTGTTCACTTGAGCAAATAGTGAAGTCTCTCTCCAATCTCCTTCCCCTCCCTCGGTGCTCTGCTCTCCATATCTCCCCCTTTCTGCTCCTGTTATGAGGACATTTTTTTATTCATAGAGCATGAGAAGTGTCTTGGGAGCTTTACAAGGCCATAAAAGGCAGCATTGCTGAATATAATTCAGCCACCCAATGTTATTGCCCAAGGTCTGGGCCCACATAGCCTTTAAACAAATTGGTTGAAAAGTGAGATTCCCCAACAAACTCACTATTTTTATTGTGTACAGATCACCCCCATTTCTTGCTTTCCTTTTCGCCACCTTCTACCAGAAAAAACACAAACAACCTGAAAAATATCAGCACTAACATTTTTTTTCCTTTTACTTTCATTAAGTTTGAAGGAACATAAGATTATTGCTGGTCATGGAGATTTGGAGATGGGTGGGACTAAGTGGTTTCTGAGGTAAGATTATATGGTCTCAAGTGGGTTGTGCACCTGTGGTTGATGGAATCATGGATGCTTAGGGCAATGGAAGAGGCCTTAGAGAGGTTTGAATTATGAGCACTCCTTTATATATGAGGAAACTGAGGCCAAGACAGGGAAGAAACTTACCCGGACACTATAGCAAGTGTCCAGCCTCCTAGCCCAGGTCCTTTTCTGCTGCCCCATGATCCTCCTTGGAGTGAAATGCAACTTTCTCTGATTCGTTCTAAGTTTCAAAGGGAGCCACCTCCCATGACAATTTCCATTTACCTTTTCTTTCTTTTCTATGATTTTATTGGCTGAGATCTGCTCCCTCGCTTTTGCCCTTTCTAGACTAAACACACCACTTCTGGGAAATCTCTCATTTCTTTTGATGTATTATTTAAAACTGAAATTCATTCTTACTGGTTTATGGGTGTAGATTCACCCTCAGGGCATACAATATTGCAGCCTCAAAGAATCACAGTCTTGTAACCTCAGAGTTGGGAGGGACCTAAAGAGGCTATTTAATCCAATTACTAAATGAAAAAGGAATCCCTCATAAGGAATCCTGGACAAGTGGGTCAGTCAGCTTCTACTCCAATGGTCCCAGCCCTGAGCAAGGTATGACATCCAAAAGCAGTCCACCCCATCATGGGACAGTTGTTAGTGTAAAGAACTTCTGTCTTGGCTTGAACTGAAATCCACTTCTCTGACACAATAGCTCTCCCATTTATAGAACACTTTGAGGTTTGCAGAGAATTCTGTAGATATGATATCTCCCTTTATGTACACAACAGTCCTATGAGGCAGGTACTATAATTAGCTATTATATTGCTATTTTGATTAAAGATGGGGAAGCTGAGGCAGTTGAATGACTTATCCAGGGTCATACAGTTAATATATATCTGAGATGGGATATGAACCTAGGTTTTCCTGATTGCATATCCAGTACTACTCTGTCAAGTGCTCTAAGCTCTCTCTCTCTGTCTCTCTCTGTCTCTCTCTGCCTCTCTCTCTCTCTGTCTCTCTCTGTCTCTCTCTCTCTCTCTTCCTTTTTCTCCCTTTTCCTCCTCTCCTTCCCTTTCCCTCTCCCAGCCCTCCCTGTCTGTCTCTCTCCCTCACTTCCTCCTTTCCTTACTCCCCTCTCTCTCTTTCTGACTCTGTCTCTTCTGTCTGTCTGTCTGTTTTTCCCCTCTGTACCCTTCTCCCCATTGCTTCTAGTCTGCCCTCATGGGTCACAGAGAGCAAATTTGCTTCCTCTGCCCTCTTTTAGTACTTTACATACTTGAACATAGTACTCATGTCCCAACTCTCAACTTCTCAAAGCTTCTTTTCCAAAGAGAAAACTGTCACAATTCCTTCTCCTGATTAGTCACAAGCCCTTCTAACACTGGAGGGACTCAGCTGACTCTTAGGGATTAGCCTGGGCTGGTTCACCTCCTCTTTCTGCAGCCACAGGATGTGCCAGGCCTATCTCCTGACAAAGAGAAAGGCATAAAAGGGATGTGGCTAGGACAATGATGACATCTCCTTGCCTCTTTGCCCTCCCAAAACAGACCTTTGAGCTGCGTCGTCAGCAGAGGAATGGGTCACCCATACTCTCACAGGGTTACTTTGAACCCAAAAGCATAGATTTGTGAGGCAGCTGTTGGGATGAGACCCTGACTAGATTTAGACCTCAGCTTGGGAGCAGTTTAGGACTCAGTCTGTGGTTAATTTCAGGGCTCAGTCTAGGGCCAGGGTCAAGCCTCCACCTGGGGCTTAATTTTTCACCTGGCTGCATTCCTATGGACCTCTTTAGCATGGCCCCACACTGAGTACCATTCCACCACTACCCCAATCTCTTCCAGCTTTTCTTTGTGTGCTGTCTTCCCGCATTAGTTTGTAAGCTCCATGAGGGCTGGGACTGTTTTTTGTTTGTATTCATATCCCCCAAGGCATAGCATAGTGCTCTATACACAGTAGGTGCATAATAAATGTTTATCGATTGATAATATTAGGACTTAATGTGTGATCAGTATCAAGGCTCAGTCTAAGAAACAGGGTCAGGACTCAGTCCATGACCATGTTTTGCATGTTGTCAGTTAGGGTTCAATTTATAACTAGGTTTAGGGTTTATTCTAGATTCAGGATTACAATTTAGTTGTTGACCTGGATTAGGGCCAAGTCTTTAATGAGTTTAGGGGTCAGGTCAGGTTCATGACTCAGTCCATAAAAAAAGATCAAGGTTCAGTCTGGGACTGAAGTTTGGGCCTTATCTGTGGCAATGGCCATTACTTAATCTGTAACAGTGATTAGGAACCACTTTTACTTGAGGATTGGGTTTAGTGAGTAATTGGGAACAGTCCTTGGGGGGAATAGAAGGGAAATGAGTTTGAAATTCAGGAGTCTAATATCTTGTCCTAAACTTGCCATTCAATCTTTATGTGGCCTTGGATATACATTTGTCCATCCTAAGCCTCAGTTGGACCACAGGGTCTCAGAGCTCTCTGCTCTGATACTATATTTTAACTGAACTGGGGATTAAAGGCACAATACTGACCTCCTCAGCTCTGTGTGTTAACTCACTGAACTCTGTTAACCAATTTCCAGCCTGTCATCATTAAACTACTTTCTACATTCTCCATCTTGACTGACCTCTGACAGCTGAGTTGGCCTTTTGTGGAGAACAGTTCTGCATTTTGGGCTTACTCCAGCACTGTGCTCTTGGGAATTGAAGAGCTTTGAAACTCTTAAAAAAAAAAAAGTCTTTCTTCGAGCTGCCTGTGCCAGATGGAACCTGACACATTGAATAAATTAGGGGACAATTACTTTTAGCAAACATTATATTAAACAGCTTGAGGCTGCATTTGTGGAGCGTGCCAGATCGAGCACAAGAAGCAAAGCTAAAAAAAATGTTGCATCTCTATCATGTGGGGATGACGACAGGGACTGCCAACACGTAGTCAGTTCCCTCCTGCTGCTGCTGGAGTGCATGAGGCAGTGCTAGTGGGCATCTGCTTGGTGGTGCCTCCTTCAGAACTCCACCTCAGGAGAATGAGCTGTGGCTTGGAGGGAAATGACAAATGTCATTAGGCTGGGGAGGGGATCACCTTGACATGGTACAGTCAGAGAGGCAATGGTATCTGGTGACCAAAGGTAGGAGGCAGAAGATGGAGATTTCAATCTTGCCTTTGCCACTACTTGCTTCCTTGTAGGACTTTGAGTGAGGCAGATCACATCATTGAGCTTTGGGACCCTCATGTGAAGCACAATACTATTGGGCAACTGCTGGGTTTGGAATCAGAGGACCTGAGTTCAAATCCTGACTTTTATTACCTGAGTGACCTTGAGAAAACCACTCATTTCTGGACCTTGGTTTCCTCAACTGCATAATGATTTGGTTGGTCTAGATGACCTTGTAGGTCCTTGATAGCTCTAAAACTATGGTAATTTGGTTTGTAATTTGGTGGTAAAGATGTTTGCACTTGCTATAGTAGCAAGAGACTCAATGTGGTAATTAGTCTGAATTAGAGTGTTGTCTTCAACATCAGTTGGCTATGGAACTCTAAGCAAGTTATCTGAGACTCATAGATTCAAAGGCTTTGCAGTTGGAAAGGACCTTAGAAATAATATAGTCCAACCCCCTCACTTTACAAATGAAAAAAGCAGAACAGAGAGGAAGGTGACTCACTCATGATTTCACAGGGAGCTCACAGATAAATTTGGACCCAGGTTCAAGTTCTTTGGCTCCAAATTTCTTGGTTTTTTTCCTACCAATTCACACTTTCTTTAAAGGAAGCAGTCTTGTTTCTTTTGCTTGTAAAGTGAGGGTAATTTTGTTTGCACCCCAAATCTCACAACAGGATTGTAGTGAGGAATGTTGTTCTAGAAGTATATGTTTCCTACACATGTGTAATGCTTTTTTTTTCTGGTGATAACCTTTAAAATGGGGACACAGTGAGAGGAGGGGAAGACTCCTTAACTCAATCCAACTTTTCCTACTGAAAGATGATCATTATGAGTGTATCTTAGCCAAGAGTCCAGTGCATGTTTTTCCTTGTGTCTTTTGGAAACTATGGTATTTCACTGAGGAGCTCCTGAGTGGAGATCACAGATCATAGGTATGATAAGACTAAATTCTGTGGAGTTCCTCCTCTTAAAAAAGTTTTTGTTTCTTGGCAAGGAGTGATGCTTGTCTCCTTATTTCTATGAATGTTTATATACAAGTATTACTACGCTGGACTTCAGTTCCTTTCACCAAGACCTATTTATTTTAGGAAATTTGATGTGAGGATGCTAAGAATGCACAGAATGTCTCATAGACTGGAACTACAGAATGTGGTTAATTTTATTTCATTCATTCAACAAATACTTCACAAAATCCCAGAATCTGAGAGTTGGAAGTTGCCATCCCCACTAGACCATGTTTATTGTTCATTCATTCAGTTGTGTCTGACTCTCCATGACCTCATGGACCATAGCACTCCAGGCCCTTCTATCCTCCACTGTTTCCCAAAGTCTGTCCAAGCTTGTGTTCATTGCTTTCATTACATTATCTCTCCACCTCATCCTTCTTTTGCCTTTAGTCTTTCCTAAAGTCAGGGTCTTTTCCAATGAGTCCTGTCATCTCATTATGTAGCCAAGGTATTTAAGCTTCAGCTGTAGTATTTGAACTTCCAGTGAACAGTCTGAATTAATTTCTTTAAGTATTCACTGATTTGATCTCCTTGCTGATCAAAGGACTCTCAAATGTCTTCACTAGTACTGCAATTCAAAAGCATCACTCATTCTGTTTGGAGTCATGGGGCTTGGTACTGAGGGGAGATGGATGAATAAGCCAAAATGTCTTCCCTGTTGGAGTTCGTAGACTGGTTGCAGTGGTGTTTTTCTAGTTGATTATGAAGGAAGGTGAATATGGTTTTGATGAGATATCAAAAAACATTCTAACCTGATCTCCCACTGACCTGTTATGTGACTTTTGGTAAGCTAATTCCTTTCTCTGAGATTCAATTTACTCATCTAGAAAATGGGAATTATAATACTTTCCCTGCCTATCTTACTGATTTATTGTGGGTGCAGGGTAAGATGAAATGTGGAAGTACTCTGCCAATGGCGAAATGCTTTACAAACTGAAAATATTATAGAGAGGTGAGGAATTATTATTGTCATTGTTATCAATATTGTCTTTTTTTTTTTTTGAGAAGTAGTATTGCATAGTGACTAATGGATCAGCTTTGGAGTCAGTTAAGACCTGAGACCTAGATCTGCCCCAGATAGATACTAGCTGTGTGACCTAGGCTGAATCATTTAATCTCTCAGGGCCATTCTCTAATACTATAAATTGTTGAAAATTGACCATTTTGCCCTTTTGCATCTGGGAAGGGAGTTTCTATCACCAATAAAACCACAAATTGACTCCTCTTCTTCCCCACAAAAAAAATATCCTCTTTTCAATTTTAGCTTCAGAAGAAGCATGGTTTCATCAGGGTGGGTTCTCCCTTCCTTCCCTCCCCCTCAGAGTCTACAACTCTCTTCATGACTCACTAGAGCATTTTCTTGAGTAGTGGTGGCTAAAAACAAATCATTTCCTGGTGGACAACTGTTTGGTGGTGACCTCATCCACACTTAGCTAGGCTGGCTCCAAGAGCAAAGATAAAGGCTTCATTTTTGCTGTGCTCACAATGTATATAATCCCAACTTGTGAGATCCTAGATGTTCTTGAGGTTGACTGGCAAAGGAGTTGAGATCCCAGGGTCCCCAGTGAAACAAAGGGAGCAGTGGTTGCTTATATTATCATTAAAGTTATCACTGAATGGTTGTATCTCTTTCTTTCACTAGCAGACACAGAGGATTCCACATCCCATAAGCATCAGGAGAGCCTTGTTCTCCAGTGTTGAGCTGCCTTGTCTCTAAATGAGGATGATTTCTTGGGGCTGCTGGACAGATACCAGCATGCTAATGGGATACCTTATCAGTGGCCCAATTGCTCCCACAAGTACATGTGTGATATTGGTCTGGAGAATCCAGCTGAGTGGCAGAGCTCTCCTCCTATCAAGCAGGGCTAGGCTTCCTGCCAGCTTCTGGCTTATTAATTCCTTTCCCTGCTGTCCCTGAGCATGTGGACTTCTTTGTTCACTCCCCCCATCTGGAACCCTGGCTAGGCTAGAACGCCAGCTATGACAGAACCCTGGCTAAGAAAGAATGTTGCCTGGCATAGAATCCTGGCTGGTGGAGGATGCTGGCATGTTTAATGGAAAGTAAGGCAGAAGAAGTAAAGTTTGAACTCATTCACACTTTTGAATTATGTGACCTTGGGCATGTTACTTAACCTCTATGTGCCTCAGTTTCCTTATATCATCTGTGAAATTGTGATAACATTTATAGTGTCTATCTCATAAGGTTATTTTCAGGAAAATGTTTTGTACTCCTTCAAGTGCTATGGAAATGTGGGTGGTTTTTATTATTATTTAATTTTCTTTAATACCTTTGATGAAATTTTATAGAAATGGTCAAGGACAGGTAGCTATCTTGCCATTTATCCTTTTAGTGAGTCAGTCAATTTGCATTTATTAGGCACCTACTTTGTGCCAGGCACTCTGCTAAGTGCTAAGGATAAAAAGAAAGCCAAAATGTGGTCCCTACTCTCAAGGACCTCACACCTTAAGGAGAGGGAGGCAATATGCAAACAATTATGTTCAACAAGATATATACAGATTTGTTGTTGTTGGTGGTCAGTTATTTTAGTCATGTCTTACTCTTCATGACCCCATTTGGGGTTTTCTTGGCAAAGGTACCAGAGTGGTTTGCCATTTCCTTCTCCAGCTCACTTTACAGATGAGGAAACTGAGGCACACAGGGTTAAGTGATTTGCCTGGGGTCGCTCAGCTAGTAAGTGTCTGAAACCAGATTTGAACTCAGGAAGATGAGTCTTTTCAATTTCAAGGCCCAGTACTCTATCCAGTGTACCACCTAGCTGCCATATACAGAGTACATGGAAACAAATTTCAGTCATGGAGGAGGGTGGGGGAAAGGCCAGGGCCTCTAGCATAAGGTAGGATTTGAGCTGAGTCTTGACTAGCATAAGTAGGATTTGAGCTGAGTCTTGACAGGACCTGTGAGATGGAGTTGAGGAGGGAAAGCATTCCAGGCATGGGGGCAAGCCTGTGTAAAGGCAGAGTCAGGAGATAGAATGTTGCATGAGAGGAACACAAGAAGGCCTGTGTTGCTTTGTTGTAGATGACATGGAAAAGAGAGAAGTATAAGAAGACCAGAGAGGTATATTTGATGTCCTGTGGAATTTGGTGTAGTGACATTGATTGAGAACATTCTTAAACTTTTATGGAACAGTGCTGCATCTGGGCAGTTGTGGGCAACGCTTCTATCTTTAATGGCGCTCAGGATCTCATGCAGTTTATTTGTTAAAATGTCAAGGATACTTAGGGGTTTGTATTTGTAATGTGGGCATTTGTCATCTTTTGGTTAGCAAGGAATAGTGTGCTTGGGTGTATCATTCTAATCACCTGATTGTGTCTTTCTAGGTATCCAAGAGATGCTAAATTTTTACATCCTACAATAATACATTACAGAATTCCCACCATTTCACTGAATAATATACACCCATTAAGAAGTCTGAGATCCCTAAGGATAACCTTTTTGTAACTTTTAGGGTCACTGACTGAATCCTGAATCATTATTATAAACCCCTTGGTTTCCATAAACAAATCTTCATGACTCAGCTATTAGTCTGATGCTTCTTTGTCAACGTATTATTGGTTGTGTTCATGTGAATATAGCCCATAGAGAGCCAATTGATTCCACTTTTGGATTTTAGCCATTTCTTAGGTTCTATCTAGGAATAAAACACTTTCGTATTGCATTAAATCAATCTGGTGCCATTTACCTCTTGCCATCCTTTCATTTTGCTTTGTAAAGAAATTGTCTAAAATTATTTGTGCAAATTTTTAATCTATTTATCATATGTTCTGAGAACACCTATCAATCTTTCTCCTGTTTTGATGAGGAAGTGTTAATTTTTCTAAAGTTGTCTTAGAGTGATGAGCCCTGCTTTCTTTTTCTTTTTTAGACATTGTGCGAGTTTTTGTTTGGACATTTAGATCATCTATTTTACCATTCCAAAAGTATATATTAGGGCTATTGCTAATTTGCTTTTTCTCTTTCTTTTAAAAAACAAAAAAACCCAACCAAACAACTTTGTTATAAAGCATGGCTTTCTTGGAGGGAGAAGGGGAAGGAAACAGGAGAAAATTTGTGATGTGAAACCAAAAATATATCAATAAAATTTACATTAAAAAGACTGCTGTTGCATAGTCATCAGTTGCTTCAAATGTGTTAAACTTTGACTTTAGGTTGACAGTCAGTCTCTTAACATATATAGCTATAGCTTTCTTGCTAATAGCTTTATGCTTGACATGTCCTGACTGGAGAAGGCCAAGGTATTTGCACAAATCTCCTTCACCTGTCATTGAATTTGACTCACAAACTCAGGCTTAAAGCCTGCAATCTCTATTCTTCCTTGAAGCATATGAAGAAATTTTCACTCGAGTCCAAATGATATTTTGGAATCACAGAAGAAAATTTCCATGACATTAAGTAACTATTTAACGTATCTTTCAGTGGAGCCACATAACTTGAGGTCATTGATGTACATCAAGTAATTAACATGATGGTTTAATATGATTATATCTTTGACTTGAAAGCCATATTTAGTTTTACTCAAGAGTGATAAAAATGGTTTCAACACTAAGCAAAGCCCTAGCAAGGTTAAACGTTCTTCCTAGAAGATGCCAGGTTGAAAAAAAATCACTTGTTCATGGTATTATTGTGCTAGTGGAGAGTTTAAATAGAGAACATTTTTTTTCATGTAGACATCCAATTATTTATTGTTGTTATTGTTGTATGGATCCCTAGCTATGATGAAACCTTGACTAGGCTGGAAGAATGGATAGGCTGGAGAAATGACTAAGATAGACTATTGCCTGGAAGGGAATGCTCACTGGAATTGTGATATGGTGTAATAGAAAAACTACTGATCTTAAAATCAGAAGATCTTATTTTGAGGCCCAAATCTGACATGCACATACATTGCTGGGTAACCACGGGTAAGCAACTTAAACTCTCTGTACCCCATTTTATTCATCTGTTGGAAAGGATAACAATAATTCCATTAACTTTTTCTGGTTATAAAATGTAGAGCTGAAGGGAACCTTAGAGATAATCTACTGTCTTTGTCGTTGGGAACCTTATGAACCTTAGAGCACCGTACAAATGTGGAATCATAGAGAGCCCTGGCCAGGCTATACTGCTAGCTGGTTTGAAGCCCAGACCGTGATAATATGCTGGCTAGGATATGAAGAATACTGGGATATAAGTACTAAGGAAAGCCATTATTGTATATGACTGGAGTTAGAATAAGAAACCTTAAATGGAAGGTAGTTTGGAATATATTGTGTAGGCAATGGGGAGCCAAAGAAAGTTTTCTAGCAAGAGGATAGCATAAGCCAACCTGTACCTTAGAAAGACTGTCTTGGCAGCCATGAGAAAGATAAATTATAAAGGGGAGAGAATAAAGACAGGAAGACCAGTTTGGAAGCTATTACAACAAAAGTCTGGGCAGGTGGTAGTGAAGATCTATCTTAAGAATGTAGACATGGGAATATAAAAATGGGGATAGAAGTGAGAGATGTGACAAGGGTGGGATTGGCAAGGCTTAGCACCAATTGGCTGTGGAATGTGAAGGACAGGGGCTGTCAGAAAGGAGTGATTGATACATTATGTATCAAGAGAGAGAAGAAAACCAGCTGCAGATTTTCTATCTCAACATTATGGAGGCTGGTCTTAAAAAGGGATGAAGTGTCTTAAAGAATCATGGATGATATGGTATGTGTCAATGGATGGAGGCCCATGACGTGTCATATTAAGTAAAGCAGGCACTGCAATGAATTACCTTTCTTGATGGATGGGCATGTCCCTGATGAGAGAGTGAGTCAGTAATTATGTTTCTGCTCAGCCTTTCACGATTAAACTGGTGAAGTTGAAAGCTTGAAGCCATCCATCATATTAAATAAGGGCTGCTCTCTTATGCTCCTACCCAACTGGGAGGTTGTAAGATCATAGGATCCTAGGGTTTAGAGATGGAATGGCCTCAGAGGTCACCTTGTCCAATCTCTCCAACTTTCTTGTTACCTCCACTATTCCACAAATGAGGAAACTGAGGGTCAGAGAGCTTAAACCATAAATGGCAAAGTCAGGACTCAAACCCAGGTCTTTTGACATTGAATCTAGTAGTCTTTCTAATAAAACATATTACTTTCCTATCTTTTTTGATTCTCACGGGAGCCCCATGACTGAAAGGGCAGGATTATCAATTCCATTTTCTAGACAAGGAGGAAATTGAGGCTCAGAGAAAGGGAGTGATTTTCCCAAAGAAGTTCATAGGCCAAAATAGCTTTGGAGTTGGGCATAGAACACAGGTCTTTGACTCCAAATGTAAAGGAAAGAGAAGAGAAGAGAAGAGAAGAGAAGAGAAGAGAAGAGAAGAGAAGAGAAGAGAAGAGAAGAGAAGAGAAGAGAATAAGTATTTCTTTAATTCCTAGCATAGGCCAGGCACTGTGCTAAGTATCTTTTAAAATAAGACAAGGTATTACCTCATTTGATCCTCACAACAACTCTGTAAGGTAGGGGCTATTATTATCTGCATTTTACAGGGGAGGAAACTGAGGCAAACAAGGTTAAGTGACTTGCTCAGGGTCACACAGATAATAAGTGTCTGAGGCCAGATTTGAACTCAGTTCTTCTTGACTCCAGGCCGAGTACTCTAACCATTGTGCCACCTAGCTACCTCTAACATTCACTATTGCTGCTCAGTGCTTTCATCACCCAGTTTTAACCACTAAAAACGTGGTGCTTGTCTCTGTACCCCAATCTCTTTACCATCAAAATTCTTATGAATGACCATTCTTTCATGATGTTGTCCTTAAATACTATAGCTATTTGAAGGAAAAAGTCATAGAAACTATTCTGTGCTAGGCTATAATGATTGAGGTATTCTACTTTCTAAAGGAGAAGATGCATTTTAACAGAAGGCATTATTTTGATTGGAATTAAATGATATTGGTGGACTTTCAGGCAGCTAGGTGACACAGTGAATAGAGTAGATAGGATGATAATGGTGGACTTTCAGGCACAGTGATTTTCTAATGAGTGGAAAGTTTTATTTATTTATTTTTTAAATCCTGAGTAGGGGAAGAATTCTTGATGGATCCTCAGATCCTATCACTTTGTTAAATACTAGAGTGAAGATCAACCCTGCAGGTAAGTGATAAATTCATGGACAAGGCTTGGGTTGCCCATATCTTATTTCTTTTCTTACAGGGTAGATTTTTCATGGCAGCCATGCTGTGTGTAAGCTGTACCAGATGTATAGATTATAATTACCCAACCACACTTACTGAGCCAAGCGATTAAAAAGGTATTTGAGCAGAAGGAAGCTGACATTTTGAAGTTTTCCGTGGCTCTGTGGAATTCTGTTGGACAAACCTGCTAATTGCCGTTAATGTTTTTCCTTTTTCCTTATGAAGAGCATTCAGAGGGCACAGAAGCATGTGGTCTTAGAATTTTAGTTTTATGGAACCATTGAATCTTACAAGTTTTGAATCATATTCATATAATCTTAGAAACTTAGGAGTTAAGATTCATGGAGTATTAGAATGTGGAAGTCATGGGACCATAGAACTAGTGACTTTTTGAATCATAGATTCCAATAGTTTTAAGGAATTGTAGCACTGTCCAAAAATATAATGTATTGTCTAAAGAAACAGTGAATTCCTTGTTATTAGAAATGCTTGAATGGAGTCTGGAGACCTGTTTTTCTAGGAGGCCATGGAAAGGATCCCTTATTTGATCAAGATGACACCTGTCTCTCAACTTTAGGAATCTAGAACCGTACACCAATGCATACTAAGTTATAATTATAGAATCAAAGAATGTAACGTCTGGAAGGAACCTTAGAGGTCATATGGCTGAGTGTCTCACCCATTGTAGGAGTCTCTTATATGGCATCTCTGTTAGATGCTCAATCTGGACTCTGGTTTGTGAGGCAGTGAGCTTCCTTTTCCTGGAATCATTTAAGCAGAGGTTTGGGGATGAGAGCCCAGTTTAATTGGCAGAAGAAGAGTGAAGGAGTAAGGAAGCTTTAACAAAACAAGTAAAATTCAATCTGGAAAAAAACGTCACCACCTGTTAGGTGTATTCAGTCAATCAATCAGTAAATACTTTTCTAAGGCCCTACCATGTGTTAGGTGCTGTGCTTTGTTCTGGGAATATATAGAAAAATGAAACTGTCCCTGCCTACCCACAAGGAGCTTACATTCTACTGGGACAGGAGAGGAGCAACAGGCTTCATAGGCACACGTAGAGCATGTTTGGATATTTTGGAAAACTCTGCATACTCAGCTGAGTTCTATGCATTCCTTTTTACAACATATAAATATGTAAGTATATGCCAATTAAAGATACACACAATTAATATGAGGTAATTTAGGGTGAGACTGGGGAGGGATCAGAAAAGTCTTCTTATAGAGGCAGTTTGAAAGATAGAGATTCTAAGAGGCAGAGGTGAGACAGGGTTGTGTTCCCATTACTTGGGACAGACTATTTAACACTACTGAAATGGGTGTCATGTACAAAGAATGACTGCAGGATAACATTGTGAACTGAGCACTAGACCTGGCATCAGGAGTACCTGACCAGCTTATGTCATGCCTCAAATACTGAGAGAGCTATGTGAGCCTGAGTAAGTCATTTAACCTGTGATTCAGTTTTCTCATCTTTGCAATTGAGATGATAATAGTACCTATCAACCAAGATTATTTTTAAGGATAAAATGAGACAGTATATGCAAACTACTTAAAAGCTACATAAATGGCAGATATTGTTATTACTATTATCAAAAAGCCATTTTAGTTGGACTAAAAAATATGTTAAGGGGAATAATCATTAATAACACTGGAAAGGTAGTATGGAAGCCAGGTTGTGAAGAGCTTTAAATGCCAAAAAGATGTAATAGGAAGCCACTAGAGTTTACTGAGCAGTGCAGTAAAATTATCAGACCCAGAACTGTCACTTTGTCTGCTATGTGTCGGCTATGTGGAGGGTGACTTGGAATCAGAAGAAACTAGAGGAAGGAAGGAGACCAATTTAAAGGCTATTGCAATAGTCTAGGCCTGAACTGATGTCCTGTACTTGGGTGGTGTCTGTTTAAGAGGCAAGAAGAGTGCCAATCTGAAAGATGTGAAAGTAAATTGAATAGATCCAGCTATCCATTGGTGCAATGGATAGAGCATTGGGCTCCCTGCCCAATAGAAATTCCCAGTCTAGTAAGAGAGAAGATATACACACAAATAACTATATTAAAAGATAATACATGATAAATACATCAAGGAGGTGCCTAAAACATGCTATTTGAACTTGGGGTGGGGAGGAACTTATTACTGACTAGGAAAACAAAAAAAAAGGTAGAAAATATTACTGGAGGAGATAACATCTGTGTCTGGCTTAGACTTTGGGTGGGTATTCACCAAGAATGAATAGCACATTCCAGGCATAGGATACAATTTGATTAATGGCATCAAGGCAAGAATGTTGTGGGTATGTATGAGGGGCAGGGTACAATTTGACTGGAGAGTAAAGTATGTTGTGGGGAGTAGTCTAAGATAAGGTTGGAAACAAAGGATGTGGCAGGTTGTTGAGGCCTTGAATGTCAGACCAAGAAGTTGGAATTTTACTTGGTGGGCAATTCCCAAACACTGAAGATTTTTGACTGGAGAGAAAAGTGATATGGCTAGATCTATTCATAAGGGAAAGTGTTCTAGGCTCTTTTATAGGATGAATTGGAGGAAGATGAAAGTGGAAGACTTGGGAGGAGGTTTGCTGTAGTAGTTTAGATAGATGGTAATGAGAGTCTCTACAAGAAATACTGGCAGTAGGAATGGAGAAAAGGCAGCAGATATGAGAGATGTTACATATACGTCATTAACAGGACTTGCTAACCTTTTGTCTATGAGATTAAGATGGAAGGAAGACGCAAAGATAACCTGAATGGTATGAGCCTTGAAGGCCAGGTGAATAAATGTTGATATCCTAGATAGAAAGAGTGGGTGAGTCTATTTTCAGGGAGGGAAAGAAGGAAGGAATAAACATTTATTTAGTTCATACTATGTGCTAGGCACCATGCTAAGCACTTTACAAATATCATCTCCTCTGATCCTTACAACAACCCAGAGAGGCAGGTATTATGCCTGTTTTAAAGTTGAGGAAACTGAGGGTGACTTATCCAGAGTCACACAGCTAGTGAGATTTGAACTCAGGTCTTTCTGATTCTAGGCTCAGCTCTTTATCAATCGATCAACTAGTTAAATAATAAACTCAGATAAGATTAGAATGATGCATAGGGGAGTTGAGATTTGATGTCAAGCGGCCAAGTCAGTGGCAAATGGAAGCTTTTTCCTGTCTTTGAATTCCATGGACCTGGTTAGGAGCTTCTGGCCATTTGTGACACAATTCCCTTACAAACAGTTTGATCAGGTAACTGTCTAGCACAGTCATTGGGCTGGAGGGAATTTTCCTGGCCAGCTCAGCTCATCCTTTCCAGAACAGTCCTAGCACCAATTTAGGGGTTTTGAATGAGCTGTGATAAATTGGTTGAGTGTGTCACAAATAATTTGAACTCAATTATGGGGAAGGGAAAAAAAATTGAGTCAAAGCTTGCATGGCTTAATGGCAGGACTGATGTGAGGAGCAGGAGTGTTGGCAGCTAATTTCTCTACTGCTTGGAAGGCAGGGCTTCTACTCTCCAGGTGTGAAGGTAGGAGGGATGACAGTAAGCAAGGAAGTTCACAGGATTCTTCTGTATCAACCAGGGTGACCTGAGAATCATGGGATATTGAGCTGGAAAGGTACTTGGAGGTCAATTAGTCCAATCCCCTGGCTAATACTGGAAATATTTCTTTCTTTATGTCTTGGACAAGTGAGTGTCCCTTTCTGCTTGAATTCTTTTTTTCTTGGGACAGCTCTAATTGGTATAAGTTGTGGTCAAGTCTATCTCCTTGCTGCTTCTCCCCACTGACGCTAGTTCTGCTTTCTAGGAGCTGATAGTACAAGTCTTCTTCTGCAGTGCCCTAGTGCTTCAATTACAGCCATCATGTTTTCTTGGAATCTTCTCTTCTCCATATTTAATAGTAGAAGAGGGAAGGCATTATTTCATGGGCTTTGTCTTTGCATTCTCAGTAACTTCTGTGACACTAATGAAGTCACTTAAATCTTCTTATGCCTCAGGCAACTGCCTAGGACCAGAAGCAAGAGAGGGAATAAGCACTTATTAAGCACCTACTATGTGCCATGTTCTGCACTAAGAACTTTACAAATATTGTCTCAATTGATCCTTACAAAGGCCTTCAAAATAGGGGCTGTAATTATCCCTGATTTCCAGTTGAGGAAACTGAGGCAAACAAAGATAAAATGACTTACCCAGGATAACATAGCTAAGGCTGGATTTGAATTCAGGTCTTTCTGACCCAAAACCCAACATTCTATCCACTGCACCACCTAGCTTATTCTCAGACTTGCTACAAAGTCATAGTCATTTGCAGTTTGGGTCCTTCCAGGAGTTTTGAAAGCTGAGGAAATTGTAGATCCTTCCCATATTCCTACATTCTCAGCACCTAACACAATGCCTTGAACTTGGGCGGGGGGCATTTAATAAACATTGCTTGAATTGAATTAACACCAGGGTGTTATGCAGTGGTATTAAACTCAAATAGAAATGTGGACCACTGAACCAGAACTAAGGCTGCCTGTAGACTACATATTGACTTGAAAAACCACATATTAACATTATTTCTATTTTGTTGTATTTTAATTAATTTTGTTAAATACTAATCAATTAAACTTAATATGCTTTGGGCCCACTGGGAGGCCCCATGTTTGACACTTCAAAGTCTCGGACTTAGAGTCAGAAGACTTGGGTTTAAAACCTGCCTTAAACAGTTATTAGCTGTGTGACATTAGGCAATTCACTTAACCTCTCCAGGCTTCAGTTTCCTTATCTGTAAAATAAGGGGGTTAGACTGGATGGCCTCCAAGGTCCCTTCCAACTGTAAATCTATAGTTCTGTGATCCTTAACATCTTCAATTAATCTCTCCTTGTATAGCCTTGTCTCCAGCCCTCTCATAGTCTTGGCTTTCCAGAAAACTATAGGCTAATGTCATTAATGAACATTGACTCAAAATTTTTTGTTTTTGTTTTTTTTGAGTGAGGTGATTGAAGTTAAGTGACTTGCCCAGGGTCACACAGCTAGTAAGTGTTATGTGTCTGAGGCTGGATTTGAACTCAGTTCTTCTCACTCCAAGGCCAGTGCTCTATCTACTGTGCCACCTAGCTGCCCCTTGACTCAAAAATTTTTAACAAAATTCTGTCAAACAGATGACAGTGATTTTCCAAGAAATCACTCATTATGGATTTGCACTAGAGATGTGAGAAGAGTTCAACATTAAGAAAATGATCAGCAAAATCATATTGAAATCCAGACATCCAAAACGGCATGATCATCTCAATAAGATATGTAAAAAGCCTTTGACAAAGTACAACACTTTTATGTTAAAAACCCTAAAAAGTAAAGGCAGAGAGGGACCTTTTTTAATATCAGAAAAAAACCCATCCATTTAAAACCAAAAGCAAACATCATGTGCAATGGGGATACTTTATAACCTTTTCCAATAAATACAAAAGTGAAGCAAAGATGCCCACTCTGCCCATTATTATTTGATGTAGTTCTGGAAATGCTAACAACAATATGACCAGAGAAAGAAATTAAATGCATAAAGATAAATAAAGAGGAGATAAAACTGTCTTCATTTGCTGATGATACAATGGTTTACTTGGAAAATTCTAGGGAATAAGCAAAGAACTAATTAAGACAATAGCCTCAGCAAAGTTGCAGGCTGTAAAATAAATCCTCAGAAATCAATAGCATTTCTGTACAATAATAAGAAACACAAGAAGCAACAATAAAAAGGGAAATCCCCTTCCAAATAACTACAAAAAGCATCAAATATCTGGAGATCAACCTACCAAAACACATAAAAAACTTGTATAGATTCAATTACAAAGTGCTCCTTAAAAAAATAAAGTACAACTTAAATGACTGGTAGAATATTCAATGTTCATGAGTAGGCTGGGCCAATATAATAAAAAAGACAATACTACCAAAATAAATGTATGTTTTTAATGGTATATGAGTTGAATTGCTGAGGGGAAACTTTATAGAACTTGATAAAATAATACCAAACTTAATTTGGAAAAACAAAACTTTTAGAATATCAAGGGAAATGATGAAAAGAAATCAGAAGAGGCTGAAGAGTTTTTTCAGATGTCAAAATATTTTATAAAGCAATAGTCATCAAAACATCTAGTACTGACTTAAAAATAGAGAAATAGTTCAATGGAAAAGATTATACAAAGGAGAATAAAAAATGCAACCCAACAACCCAGTGTTTGATAAAGCAGAACACAAATTACCTAGGAAAAAAACTTCTTCTTTGATAAACACCGCTGAGTAAACTGGAAAGCAGTATGGTAAAAATTAGGCTTAGACCAACACTTTATGCTCTACTCCACAATACATTCTAAATAGACATACAAGCTTAATATTAAATATCTTGCTATTAAAAGTAAGAAGAGAAACAGAGCATATACCTTTCACAGGTATGGGTAGGAAGCATGTTCTTAACAAAACAAGAGGTCAACATAATTGCAAAAGATAAAATAGATAACTCTGCTTACTTAAAACTAAAAAGCTTTTGCACAGATACCATTAAGGCATCTAGGATAAGAAAGGAAGTGGTTAAATGGGAAAAATAACATCAAATTTCTCTTATAAAGGTTTGGTATCCAACATATTTAAACAATCCAAGGAATATAAATAATTCATGTGTGTATGTATACATACATACATATGTAATAGCCATTTTCAATAGATAAACGGCGAAAAGACATGAGAAAACAGTTCTCAAAAGAACTGCAAAGTATTCATAGCTACACGAAAAAAATAGCTAATAACCAGAGAAATGTAAATCAAAACAACTCTGAGATTTCACTTCATACCTTGTGAATTGGCAAAAAGTGACACAAGATGGCACCAGTAAATGTTGAAGAGGTTTTGGCATGATAGGGATGCTAATTCATTGTTTTTGGAGCTGTGAAATAGTACATCCATTTTGGGAAAGCAGTTTGGAATCATGCAATTAAAGTGACTAAAATGTCTATACCCTTTGAACCAGAGACTCCATTAATGGGCTCATGCTTAAAGGAAATCTCCACATATACCAAAATATTTATAGCAGCACTTTTTGTTATAGCTAAAAATTTGAAACAAAGTAGATAACCATTAATTGTAGAATGGCTAAAGAAGTTGTGTATGTGAATGTCATGGAAAATTCCTGTGCTGTAAGAAATCAAGTGTGTGAGGAATACAGACACACACAGAAAGATGTATATGAACTGATGCAGAGTGAAGTAAGCTAAGCTAAGAAAATAATATACAGAGTAACTACAACATCAATAATATACACAGTAACTACAACAATGATGCAACGAAAAATTGAAAGTGAATGTAACAAAATGAGAAGACAGCCCCAACCTATCCCTTGCTGAAGGTAGGAGGACCACAGGTATTACACAGTGCGCATTTTTGGACTTTTTCAATGTATTCATCAGTTGGGCTATTTTCCCCTCCTCTCTAAAAAGTACTATTTGTTATATAGGGTGGACCTGTGGGAAGAAGAGGGGGAGGAATGCTTGGGATAACTATGATGATGTAAATATTAAAATATTTAATTCTATTAAAAGTAAACTAAATTGATTAATTTTAAATATTATTAAAATTAATTTAATTAATTTTGTTAATTATGTTACCAAATTAAAAAAATTATTTAAAATTAATAAATAATATTAAAACTAAAATCTCTGCCAAAAGTAACAAAAAAAGAAAATGGTTGTCAGTTTGCATCTATAGTGAGCATTATATCTCATGGTCTCAGAGTAAGTCTGGCTACATCTCCCCAAGGTTTCCAGAGGTACCCCGAGGGGTTAGAGTATCTCTTTTTTACTGCTTAAGCCCCTATTCCTGTCTATCACGCCACTGTTAGCTGCTAGTCACCATTACCCCAATTCTACTCCAGCAATTAACCTCAATCAGCTTTTTAAAAGGCATACTTCATTCAAGCAAGATTCAACAAGAGCAAAAGTACAAATACTTCTGGCCTCAACACTTTAAGGGCCCAGTTGTCCCTGTGCCGCCCTGGTCTCATCCCAAGTTCACGTCCAAATGTGGCACACTGCTGGATGAGTACTTGTCAGTACTGCTCCTCAGCTGGGTCACAAAAGTCACTCCACCTTTCGCAGGGCCTCAAAGCTGGACCGACTAGAGGCAAACCTTGGCACAGACAGTACTCTCTGACCTCCTGGGGGATCACACTCTTGACCTTTCGAACACATGCTAAGGCAAAGAACTAAGATCCGTGTCCATGGGCCACACGTCAGCCTCGTATGGTGAGAGCCCAAGGATTTAAAGTATTGTCTCTCTTTTCTCCCTGGAATGCCAACAGTCAGAAAATGTCAACAAAGAGAAGGCCAGGCTGTGATTGCCTAATAGGCACATAGCAAATGCTTAAGAAATGCTTGTTTTTTTAATGCCTCACTTCCAGGTACATAGCCAATCAAAGAGGCTCCTACTCATCATGCAGATAGCAGACTGGAACCAGTTACAGAATGTCTTTACTTGCTCCAAAGTTCAGGTGAAGAATTACAGGAGCTAAGCACCCAAGACTGTGCTTAATGGCCAATTCTCTGTTGATTTGCCACATCTTCATTCTGCCTCGTGGGGAGAGGGAGCCAGTCTGCCATTATACATCCATGGAGGGAGATTCCAAACCAGGAGTTCCCTAACCAATGTTATCACAAGTGTAGACACCCTTCCTTCCCTGACTCCAAATTCCAGTGGCATACATGAGCAGCACCACCCCTAAGACTTAGGAGAATTCTGAATGAGTGATCACTGTGTGCTGAGTATAGGAGATGAATGCTGGGACTTGAAGAACAGTTAGGATTTGAAGTGGTTAATAGGAAGGTTGGAGAAGGATCAAAAGATTTAGAGCTGGAAAGGACTTTAAATGTTACCTAAGCCAACCTCTTCATTTTGCAGGAAATATGGGGGCCCAGAGAGGGGCAGTGAGTCAGGTAGAGTCATATAAGTAGCGAGAAATAGAGTTGGAATTTGAGCTGAGGTTCTCTGTCTGCAAGTCCAGTGCTATATCTGCTTCCTTACATTGTCTTTCTCATGTGGTCTGTGTGGGAGGGAGGGAGAAGACCAACTTTACTGGAAGAGCTCTGTTAGGAAGCAGAAACTTTGAAATCTCCTTAGGGATTCTTTCGTTCTCCTGATTGTTCTTCTCTGCTCAGCATGAGCTAAAAACACATGTGCATGAAAACATAAACTGGTTTGGCTCTTGGAGGAGTGGGTAGGTTGGCACTGCGAAGCAAACAGGGGGTCTTGTATATTTCTCTCAATCTCCCCTCCAGGAAAATGAAGGAGACCCAATAGTGTTATTGGCTCTCCCTGATTAGCTTGTCGAAATATGCCAACCAGGCCTGTTTATCTTATCTTTTCCTGCCCTGGATATGCCCCTTATTACCTCAGATCTTTAAATGGTGATGAAAAGACTTGAATAAAGACAGAGCTAGAAGGAGCTTTAGAACAAGTGTATGTGTGGGGCCAGCTAGGTGGTGCAGTGGGTAGAGCACTGGCCCTGGAGTCAGGAGGACCTGAGTTCAAATCCAGCCTCAGACCAAACACTTGAAACTTACTAGCTGTGAGACCCTGGGCAAGTCACTTAACCCCAACTGCCTTAAAAAAAAAGAACAAGGGTGTGCTGGAGCCAGCTCCCACTAGCTCTTGAGACCTGATTATTAATTTTTAGTATGATCATTTACATATTTGAAATCAGTAGACACTACAAATTAGGGCTTGATTTGCTTGTTTTTATTGTCTAGACTTAAGAAAAATGAATAAGAAAATGCTAATAATACAATTTAAACTTAAAAGTGTGGTGGGTACATTTTTTCCCTCAGAAAACCAGTTGTTAAATGTTTCCTACCTAGTACACCTCTGCTTTAGAACATAGATCATAGAGCTAGAAAAGATGATAGAACTTTTATATACTTAGAGCTATTTACCTAGAGCTCCTAGGTTCCTTTCCCTCAGTCTTGTGCTTTCTCCTCATTTTATTAGTGGGAAAATTGAAGCCCAGAGGGTATTCTAGAATCTAAGACTTATTAAAATTTCAGAAGTCATAAAGATCCAATTTCCCTTCCACCCAAAGCATTGATTCTGTCTACAGCATTCCCAACAAGGGAATTGTACAGCTTCTGCTTAAACACCTTCTGTGACAGGGAGCTCAGTATCTTACTAACTATATCATTCCATTATGGGATTACTTTGATTATTAGGGAGTTTATCTTCATATTAAATTGAAAAATTGCTTGCTTGCTTCTTTCCTCATCCACTGGCTCTATTTCTGTACTCTGGGATCATGCAGAAGAAATTTTCCCTTTTTCCTATGCATCTTTGGCTTCTGATTAGATTTTGTCAGACAGTAGAGAGCCTTGAATGCCATACACAGGAATCAAGATTTTATGTCAAAGAGTAAAATCAATGAGAAATGAAGTATATTTTGGGGGGGAAGTTAGGGTATTTCTTACCTTCAAAGCCCCTGGCACAAGAGGGCATCACTGGCTATCACTTTCTTTAGTCATGACCTTCCAAATAGGCTGATTGAGTATTGGGTCACTTTGGACGTGACATATAATTGCCAGAGCTGAGAGGGCCCTTAAAGATCATATAGTCCAACCTACTAGTGGAAGAACATTTCCTGTGGAAGAAACTGAGAAACAGGTTCGCCTCAGGGAAGGGATTTATTTTTCTGTGGTCACATAGATAGTAAGCTGTAGCTGAAACCTCAGGATCCTGACTCTCAGTTCAGGGTTCTCCCCACTACACCATGTTGAAAGTGTATGACACCTTCTTGGTGTGTGGCTACTCTGCGATCCATTTATGCATCTGCTGACTCCCCCTAGGAGAGGATCTTGTAACTGGTAATGGTCTCCATTGTCCTTCAGTATACTGCTTATGAGGATGAAAGAGCTAGCAAGGCCATCGCTATCCTCATGCCTTCCAGCCACAGATTAGCATGTTAGGAAACAGAAAATGCTTTTTTCCAAGTGAAATAAACCCAGCAGAGGGGAAATCACTGAGAAATCCTGGGATATTTTAGAACAGATTGCTTCAGCTTCATCATTATTTAATAACCATAATAATCACCCCTCACATGTGCACAGAGCTTTTCAGTTACAAAGCCTTTGCACATTCATTATCTCATTAGATTCTTGAAACAGTGACTTTGAGTGAGGCTGAGTGAGGATTCTTCTTCCTCTATTGACAGACAGAGAAACTGAGGCCTAGGGGAGTGAAATAGTATCCAAATTGAATCAGTAGTAGAGGCAAACTCAGATCTAGGTTTTCTAATTTTAAACCCTTTCCACCATGTCACCTTTCTCTTTTCCGCTTTGATATCCACCTCATTTCTGACACTTAAAACTTTGGCAGTGTGATATGATTAATAAATACCTAGTCTTGGAGGCCAAGAAAAACTTGGGTTCTAGCTCCAGTTCTGTCAGATACTGGCTGTGTGACCCTGGGCAAGTCACTTAACACCTCTGTCTCCAAGCAACAGTCTTATGACTCTAAGTTTCAGAGAAAGTATCAATATGCACTTTTTAGAGATAGTTTCTTACTTGGAATTCCCTATACCCTTGAACCTGGACAAGTCACGTAACCCTTATATCTCTTAGTTTTCTTATCTGTAAAATTAGGATAATAACAGCACCTAATTCCCTGGGTTGTAGTGAATATAAAATGAAGTAATATTTGTAAAGAATTTTGTAAGATTTAAAGAAATATGTATTCATATATATATATATGTGTATCTATATATATAAATGCTTCCTCCTCCTCCTCCTCCTCTTCTTCTTCTTCTTCTTCCTCTTCCTCCTCTTCTTCTTCTTCTTCCTCTTCCTCTTCTTCTTCTTCTTCTCTTCTTCTTCTTCTTCTTCTCTTCTTCTTCTTCTCCTCCTCCTCCTCCTCCTCCACCTCCTCCACCTCCTCCTCCTCCACCTCCTCCTCCTCTTCTTCTTCTTCTCCTTCCTCTCTTTCTCCTCTTCTTCCTCTTTCTCCTCTTCCTCCTCCTTCTTTTTTATACTGATGAAATTCTATAAAACAATTATCTATGAAACTGAGCCTCAGTTTAATTAACTGTAGAATGGAGAAAATATTTGCTTTGTAAATTAAAGTAATATAGAAATGTCAGTTTTGTTATTATTAGTATATTGGTCCTTGAGTGACAGGTCCATAGACTTTATATTGTTTTTGTTTTTTAAATTAATTTTAATCAATAAAATCCTCTTCCTCACCCCACCACTATTGACAAAGAAAGAAAAATGATTTTTTTTTTACTGAGTCCTTCACTTCTCAGGCTCATAGACTTAATAAATTAATTGAATTGTTGGGTGCTATGAAGGAGAGAGAAGAATGAGAAGATATAGTTTCTGCCCTCTGGAGAGCTTATCAGCTAAGGAGACAGGACGCATTGTCTAGGCACATCCCTGAAATAATTACAGAACAATTTATTTTCCAATAGTAGAGTCTGGATTGTAAGAACAATAGATGTGAGAAGAGAGAGAGATCAGTGTGAGCTGGGGGCAGTCAGGGAAGTCTCCCTGGAAGTGGGTGAGCTTGGGCTGGTTCTTGAAGGATGAAGAAATTTGGAGAGATAGAGGGAACAACCCTGCAAAAGCAGAAAGGAGTAGAGCATGTATGAGGACAGTGAAGAGACCTTTTTGGGGAGGTGATGGAAATGAGATTTTGTGAATAGAAAATGGAGCAATAGTATGACCTGGATACTGCTCTGGGAATTTGGAGTTGGCTGAGTTGGGGTTATGATGGTGGGAATGAAGGCTGGGTGATAGCGTTGCTATCCCTTTAAGGGTCTCCTCCCTGCTCTCCTAGCTGGCCACATCTGGCTTTCTCAGGCAGTCGATTCCAGCCTCCTAATCTTGTTATCTGTGGAGTTACTTCACCATCTGCTATGTCTGTAGAGAATATTTAATGACCTAGTGCGAGACAAATCAACACAGAGACTCTCTCTCCTTGCACTTTCCTGTTTCAGAGCCTCTGCTTTAATATGACTCTGATCTGCTTTTTTTCCCCCTTCCCCCTTATACTGTATCTTCCTTGTGAACCTCTCATTTAACACAGCTGGCTAATGGGGGGAGGGAGGGTTAGGGGAAGGAAGAGGAAGCAAGGGAAGGAAGAAGCAAGTGCAAGGCTTCCTGGACTCTCTCTGCAATGCTGCAGAGCTCAAAGAGAATCACAGAATGTCAATGCTATTAAGGGGCCTCCAAAACAAAGAGTATTAAAGTTAGAAGTAATTAAAGTATTAAAGGGGCCTTAGAACAGAGAGTGCAGGATATTAACAGTGGGATGGGCCCTTAGAATACAGAATCCTAGAATCTCAGAATCAGAAAGGGCCTTAGAGTCCACTGAATCCATTCTGTATAGGAATAGAAGTCCCCTCTATGGTGTACCGGGCAAGTGACCATCAGCCTCCGCTTGAGCGAGGGAGAATTCACTCCTTAGTCAGCTCTTTCTACCATGGACAGCTCAGCTCCTTAGACCATTGACTAGTAGAGCATAAAACACAGAACTTTGGTTCTGTTTCTTACTAGCTGCATGCCCTTTGATACATAAAACTTTGAAGTATTAATTAAGGGCTTCCTATGTGTTGGGCACTGTGCTAAATTCTGGGGATAAAAATGTAAACAAAAAAGATAGCCCCTGTCTCCAAGGGCCCCTATTAGAGGAATACAACCCATAGAAGGGAGCCAAAAACAGGGGTGGGGGAAGGATACCCACCTTGGGACATAGGGAGGAGGCTGCAAGAAGTGGCTTGGAGGCCTGATTTGAGGCAAGATAAGGCAAAAACCTCACCTAACAGAACTCAGGGGAGAACACCAGTGTGGAGTGGGATGACGATGGTTGGAAAATGAGGTCATGGCAAGGAAAGGCTGCCTCTCTTTTCCTCAATTTCCTCATCTATAAAATGGGTCCATAATACTAACATGATCTACCTCACAGGGTTGTTTGAGGAAAGTTCTATGTAAACCTTAAAGTGTTATACAAATGAGAGCTTTTATTACCACTTTATTAAGCTCCCCTTAATAAAGTCCCCAAGCACACCCCTCTTCCTCCTATATTATTTCTGCCTTTTGTAATGAAGCTTCTGACACCAAAATAACTTAAATAGCTTAAAACTACCCTAAGACTTTCAGAACATTTTATCTTTATGAAATACAGCCCCTTCGTTAAGAGAAGTACAGCATGACTGGAAAATTACATCTGTGCCAACATGAGACTATTACAGGAACTCAGTACATATTGTTTAACTGAAATGAATGATTTGGTAGCTAAATTGCATTGGTGTATTTGCCCCATTTAGGAAGGGACTTCACAGGAGGATAAATACTGATGGAGTTTGGTCCTGGCCTGCTTCATCTGTGTCATCTCCCTTTTTGTTTTCTGGCCTAGGAATGATAGCTATTCCCTATTCTGGATCAGGATTGGTCTTGTCTCCTTTAATTTTTTTTTGGCAGAGTTAAAAATCCCTGCCACACCCCTGGCCAATTGGAGAAGTCTGCTGACTTCTGGAAGGGCTGTAGCATTACATTCTCCCATTCCTCTGTGATTACTGACTTTCCTACTAACTGTATCACTGCTCCCTTCACCACAGGGCTTGACCACCCTTCACCCAGGGCAAAATTGAAGAACAGATGGATGGTATGAAAAATAAAAAATAATAGGCATTTATTAAATACTTATCATAGGCAGGGCACTGTCTATGTCTCTTAGAGAAATACATTCTGATGAGACACAGCGCCTGTCCTCAAAGAGTTCATAGTCTAGTATGAGGGAATGATAATTTCCAACTCATCTTTCTTTCTATAGCCAAATGTCACCATATACAAAGGGCTTTCCCTGCAGTGATGCTGTGGGGTAGAGTGTGTAGATATTGTTATCTCCATTTTAAGGATGAAAAAATGAGACTGAGAGAGATTAAATGAATTACTCAAGGCCATGCTCTAGACCTGAGATAGAGAATCAGATTTTCCCTGAATCCATTAAAGAAGGAAGGAAATAAGCATTTTAAGTACCTACTGTATCCTAAGTGCTCAACAAACCTTCTGTTTTTATTCCTCACAATGATCCTGGAAAGTAGGTGCTATTATTATCCACACTTTACAACTGAGGAAACTGAGGCAGACAGGGTTTCCTAACACCAGGTCCAGTACTCTATTTTGCCACCTAGCTGCCTCTAACCCAGATTCTATCTCTTTCCATTACCCGAAATGACAATGTGATAATTCGTGAATTTAGATGAAAGTATGAGAGAGGTACAAAGTACCACATGAGATCTGAATTGAAAGGTGATTACTGTACACGAGAGCAGGGCATTCTTCTTGGGGGGAGAGGGTGCTTGAGCTGGATTTTAACAGGTAGGAAGATTATAATAAAAAGTGACTTGTATGCATCTAGTTCTTTAAAAAATAAGAGCTGGAATGGACATGCTAGTTGCCTTCAATTATTTGAAAGGCTTTCCCCTGGAAGACAGCTTATGTTGCATCTGCTTAGACCCAGAGGGCAGACCTAGAAGCTGCAGAGAAACAGATTTCAGAATGATATCAGAAAACACTTACTAACAATTAAAGTTGCCCCAAAGTGGAATGGGCTGCCTTGGGAGAGACTGGAACACTCCTGACTGAAGGGAATAAATCAAATGTCCGTGAACACCGGTCAGGTGAGTTGAATAGTACATGGGAATTCTTTTTCAGGTACCAGATACACTAGATGAATCCACAGGGTCCCTGCTAACTCAAAGGGCTTTGTTTATTATTACTTCATTTCAGTCTCACAACAACCTTATGAGATAGATAAAAACAGGTGTTAGTAGCCCATTCTATAACTAAAGGAAAAGAGGCTCAGAAGTGTTAATTGACTTAATCATGATGAGATAGCAGAATTTGAACTCCGGTCTTCTTGACTCCAAGTTCAACATTCTGTTCTCAATGCCATACTGAATCTCTATTATAAATACCAGTGTAACACCAAAAAAACTATTTCCTTTTCCCCTCAAAAAATCCTGCTTCACTCAGGAATTTCAAGTCTGATAGGAGAGGAAAAAGTTAGGGATGAGGGGAAGACCATTTAAAGGCAAGGAGGAGCATTCAGGTCATACCATATGCTTGGTTTGTTGGAGTTAAGGGATCTCTTGGGTCCCTTCCAACTCTGAGATCCAATGGTTCTATGATTCTGTACCTTATCCAACCTTATTAACCAAGACGGACCTCCCTAACTGGCCTGTTGCAAGCTTGCTGAGTGCTGAGGGCTGGCGACTGCAGTCCTTTATTGCTTCTCTTTAGGATTTGGCATCAGCTCCAAGGGCTTGAGCCAGTTCAACTCATCACTGGGAAAAACAAATTGAAGGAAGGTTTTTCTTGGGATGGGGAAAGGGCTGTGCCAGAACCCCGACTGAGGGGGCTGTATTGTGGAGTATTTCCAGGGAACTACACAATGAGGTAGCAGCTAAGTTGTGGTGTAATAAGATGTCAGGAGGCAGCTAGGTATTATAATGGATGGAATGCTGGCTTTGGAGTGAAAAATACCCACATTCAGATTCTGCCTCAGGCGGTTACTTACCTGTGTTCATTTAGCTTCTCTCAGCCTTTATTTTCTCTTCTGTAAAATGGGATAATAATAGTGTCTACCTCACACTTTTGTTGTGAGGACTTAATGACATAATATATTTAGAAGATATAGTAAATCTTAAGATGTTATATAACAACAATAACTATTATTGTTGTTATTATTATGCCAGAGGACTTTGGTTTAAATCCCAGTCCTGTTTATGAGCTATATGACCTTAGACAAGTTATTTAGGCACTCAAGGCCTTAGTTTCATCATCTAAAAAAATGACAGGATGTCACTAGATGGTCTCCAGAGTTCCTTCTATGTTATAAACTAACTTATTGCTCATTGGCTCATGGTCATAGATAGAAAAGGGCAAACAGAAGATAGTTACTAGGAGTCACAGCTCTCATGTTCCTCCCTCCCTCCCAGCTTCTAGAGGCAGCCAGGTGGTGCAGTGGATAGAGTGCTGGTCCTGGATCTAGGAAGACTTGTGTTCAAAGCTGACCTGACATATTTGCTAGCTGTGTGAACCTCAGCAAGTCCCTTAACCTTTGTTTGCCTTGGTTTCCTGAGCTGTGAAATGGGGATAATAATAGCATTTACCTTGCATGGTTATGCCTAATAGGTAATAGGTGCTATATAAATACATGCTTGTTCCCTTGACTTCTTGCCACTGGCAGGCAGAAGAATGGGTCCTGAAAGAAAATATTTTCTTTCAGGACCCATTCTTCTTTCTCTAATTACAGAGAGGAGGATCAGATCACTCCTAACAAGGCAACTATACCTAGGTAGGGACTGTGCTCTGTTACTATTTCCCTGACAACTTTTTGCTTGATGTCAAAATATTCAAGTCATATCTCTGTCATCACCTCACAACTCCATTTCACTTTTAGCTAGCTCCAAATGTTAGGAAGTTTTTCTTCACCTCAAGTCAAATTTCCCTTTCTAGAACTTCCCTGAATTCCAACTATCCTATAAATGAGTGTGCATGACCTAGTCCTCCACATGCCAAGGGATTAGAGAGGGCAGCCACCAAGCAAATAAGGCAGGTATCACCAACTCCCAGAGGCAAGTTGCCAGGATTCCCAATTTAGAGGTAGCAGGACCAAAGCCTAGCAGAAGGACTCCATGGGGTATTGGCAGCAGATTCAGCCATAACAGGAACTTCCAGAGGCTCAGAATCTCCCTTGGTTTCTAAGAACCTAGGACCCATTTTCCAGCCTGGCAGCCCACATTGCATGCTGCCAGTTCAGTCCTGAGCTGTTGGGGTCTTGAGAGTAATGCTACAGCTGGTGAGTTTGGGGTTGTGGCCAAGAGTCCATTATAACAAGCTCAGTGGAAGCCCCAGAGAAATAGGATTCTGCATAGCAAAGGAAAAGGACCCCCAGTTGTCTTTAGAATCAAGTCCAACTCTTTGCTAGGTCTGAAATTTAAGGCATATCCCATCTGATCTCAATCTTCCTTGTAGGTATACCCTGGAGAGGCAATACAAGTGATGGAAAGGGTCCTAGATGTGAAGGCAGAAGATATTGGTTTGAATCCTGGCTCTGCTTTTGTATAGCCCCTGGGACCCTGAGCAAGTCACTTCATCTGTATGGGCCTCAATTTTTTATTGATAAAGTGAGGATAAAAATCCCTGTCCCATCAATCTTGACAAGGCTGTGGTGAAGGTCAAATAAACTAATGAGCTTTAAGTTCTTTGTAAACATCCAAGAACTATCTAAGTTATCAGGCACTGTTTTTATTGTATGTTTTTCTTTGAGGCATATTCTGAAAAGGGGGTAACCCTGGCCAGCAGAATACAAATTCTGTCAGGTGCTCCCAATATGGAAAGATGTCATGTATAGTCCAGGAATGGATGGTATGCCTGGCCACTAAGGGCCCCCCTGACTAGTAAGAGATCCTATAGCCCTCAAAGATTTAGACAATGTGTAAGATGGCACAAACATTATTATCCTCATTGCAAAGATGGAGAAGCTGAGTCCCAGAGAAGTCAAATAAGTTGTCTGTGATCACTCAGCCAGACTAGACTAGAGCTAGGATTCATGAGCCCAAGTTATTTTGTAGGTAACTTTAACTTTCCTGGCTAGCTAGACTTGCTTTTTAGACTCTTCTGCCTCTTAGATAAGCAGCTTTCCTACCTTGGAGATACCTCTGTTCCGAGACTTACTCTCATGACTGAAGAGTTACTAGTTCACACTGCCATTTCCTGAAGGGCCCAGGCATGGTCATTTTCCTCCTAGCTTGATTCATATTCTGGATTTCATTTCCTCACCAGCAGATTTACCTCTGAGTTGCTATCCTCTTCTCTCTTTCCCTTTTCCAGCTTTCCTTTAGACATTGTTTTCCTTTATTAGAATGTAAGCTCTTTGAGAGTAGGGACTTTGTTGTTGGGTACTATTTGTATCCTTAGCACTCAGCACAGTCTGTCTCATTGCAAGTGCTTAATAAATGCGCTCTCTCTCTCTCTCTCTCTTCTCTCTCTCTCTCTCTCTCTCTCTTCCTCTCTCTCTCTCTCTCCCTCTCTCTCTCTCCCTCTCTCTCTCCTCTCTCTCTCTCTCTCTCTCTCTCTCTCTCTCTCTCTCTCTCTCTCTCTCTCTCTCTCTCTCTCTTCTCTCTCTCCCTCTCATCTATCTTTTACATTTTCCAAGGTTACCTATCTCTCACTCTGGAGCAACTTTTCTCTGAGACATTTAATCATCAATTATTATTTTTTGGCCACAGAGCTTTGGGTGACTCCTACACATTTCACTCCAATTTCACCAGCCTGCCTAAACCATACTTATTTTCCTATCTGGGGCTCCCAATCTCCTGCTTTCAGAATTCATCCAGTTCATGGGAGTGAGGATAGCACTGGTTATAAAATTCAAGGGCCAGGATTTGACCTGTTACTTACTGTCCATGTGACTTTAGATGAGTCACTCTCTGAGTCTCCATTCCCTTTTCTTTAACTGAGGGGATTGGAGTAGTTGTTGCCTTGGCCCCTTCCTGGCTAGCTCTAAATTTTTGATCCTAAGATCCATTTTTTTCCAGCTCTGATGGTCTCAGATTTTCTCCCTCTGGACATAAATTCTCTAAAGAGCTGGTCAACCTGTGTACAGACTACTTTGAGAATAGGAAATGAAGACAAAGATTTGGCTAAGGTGCCAGCAACTCATCAGTCTGATATTTTTTCTTATCTTTGGTGGATGACAATTAGGCCAATCTTTTCCACTGAGATGGCAGGTGAAAGAAATATAGAGAATGATTGGCTCTTTAAGTTGCCCTCAGAGGGCATCTATTCCAACCTATTCCTGAACATGGATCCAATTCATAACATATCCAACAAGTGGTCATCTGGCCTTTGCTTGGCATCTCTAATGAAGAGCAAGTCTTTTTGGAAAGCTATTCTGCTTAAATCCTCCATCTCTTCATCCCCACCCTCTTTGATTTATCTAAATACTATGCATCCTTCAAAGCCTATTTGGCTGATGAAGCCATCCCTGGCTACTAAACCTAAAGGTTTCTTCATCTTCTCCTTTGGCACTTGAAGACTGCAATAGAAAATGTATCATCTGATTCCTTGATGCTTCCTGTGGTTCTGTGGCTCTCTGGTGTGTGAATCTAGTCTCCCTCAGGAGATCTCTGAGCTCCTTAAGAACAGAGACCATGTCTTCCATTTCTATACTAGTATACCAGAAAGAAGACAAGACTGGGAGACAAGAGTCTTCGGTTCTGATTCTGGCTTCCACACTTGGGCAAGTCACTGCATCTCTCTAAGCCCTAGTTTTTTAATCTGCAAGACTGAGTACGTTAGATTGGATGGCTTTTAATGTACCTTGCAACTCTCAATGCTATAATCATCTCACTCCTAATCTTTATTGCCTGGGAATCTTCTTTACACAAATGATCACCCTTAGGGAAGGCAGTCACACCAAGAGCATACATCATACCATTTTCTGCTTATATCCATTGTCCACTAATATCTTTTGAAGCTAGATTAGAATTGATTCACTCCTAAAACTGTAGTTCTGAAATTTAGATATATTTCTAACTGATCGCGGTAGGCTTCTTTGATCAGGTGTTCTGAATTGGAAGAGGTATATTTTGCCAGAGATTGAAATCACAAATGTGAATTGTCTATTGCTTTTTTTAAAATGAAAGACAAGGTTAATAAAACATTTATGAAAATAACAAAGCTGAACAACATCAAAGTATAATGTAGGTCACCTTATAAAACAAACATTAGAAGAAATGGGCGCAATTGTGTACTTTTTGAAGCATGTACTCAAAGACCACTTTGGGGGGACCTATTGCAAGTGATATACTCTGTTCAGAGATGTGGAATTGCAAGGATAATTAAAACATAATTTCTAATCTTGTATGACTTACAATTAGCAGTGGGGAAAGAAAACAGATAAATATGCAGTAGTGCTTATAAAATATACAAGTATCATGTAGAATATAACGTAAGAAGAACAAATGACAGGTGAAATTGGAGGAAAGAAAGATGATTGCTGACTTTGGGTATCCTGTATGGCTTCCAATAGTTTGTGGGAAAAAATAGTTTATGGAACTTGAGCTGGGTTATGAAGGATGTGTAGGATTTCAAGTAGAAATGAGAAAGAGGTGATTCCAGGCATGGCATGAGATATGTGCAAGGGATGGAAAGTAGACCAGGTTGGCTGGAGAATGAAGCTATTCTGATAATTCTATGACTTGGATCCTACTTCAAGACTGATTAGAATAACATTTTTACCTCATCTTGAACCTCAGCTTGGAATAAAATCTTTTCAAGGCTAATACATCATTCTAGGACTTCAGACAAGCTTAGCATCAAAAGCCTTTCTTTGGATTGTCTTCAGCTTTTGGACTATGTGTTATTAAAGTACCCACGCAAGTTCTTATAGCTGTTCATTATAAGCACTTCAGTTTAAGAAATTATTTCTGTGATTCATTTCTGGTTCTGCCTGATGCTGAAGTCATAGGATTCATCTGTACAAAGGCAAATTCCTGATAAAGCCTTCATCATGTACAGTATCCCTGGTCTTGGTTTTGCCTTTTCAGCTCCTTCTAAGCTACTCACAAGGGACAGAGAAAAAGCTGTTTATTTCTTCTCTATGCTGACAGCACAAAACTCATGTGACTAGATTGTCCTATTCAGAAGGAGCTAATTTTCTACTCTATTCTAAAATATCCCTTCCCAGAAACATTCCCTGGGGAGAATTGGCAATAATAATGTATTTCTATATAGATCTTTACAGCTTATAAAGTGCTTTTATCTCATTTTATCCTCACAACAATTCCATGAAGTCAGTGTTATTATCCCCATTTTATAGATGAGGATATTGAGGTTCAGAAAAGGGAAGTAAATTGCCTAACATCTCACAGCTGGCAAATGGCAGAACTAGCACTTGAACCTGGGCCAGAGGAGGTGGTACTTCATGAGTTTTTGAATCCCTAACTTCCCGATTTGAAGTAGTGCCAAATCCTTGGGCACCAGAATTATTTTTATCGTCATTCCATCTCCTTCACGCTAAAGGCCACATGGGCAGCTGGCCTGAAAGTGTCCACTGTCATCTATAATAACTTAGAAACAAACTCAGATATTTGGTCATCATGAAGTCAAACCACTGGATCATCACAGATACATGCTCCATGATTGTGACTCATAGACTCAAAGAACTTTATACTTTCATCTCAAAGGGCTTCTAGTCCACCCTTCACACAAAATAGGACCTATGCTATCTTGACAAATCATCACCTATCTTCTGCCTGAAGAGCTTCATTGATAAATAATTTATTACCCTTGAGGTGGTCCATTCCATCTTTGGATAGCTCTTATTGTTAAGAAGTTCACTAAGTCATCCAATCTCAGAGTTGACAGGGATCTCAGAGGCCATCTGTTCCAAGTTGGCCTCCAGTCTCTGCTTAAAACTTTTAGTTTTGGAGAACTTACTGTTTCAAGAGGCAATCTATTTCATACAGGGGAAGTTCTAATTCTTAGGTAGTTTTTATTCCTTACATCTAGTGAGCCTAAATTAATGTGTCTGTAATTTCTACCAATTATCCCTAACTCTGCTCTCCATAACCAAACAGAGCAATTATTCTCTCTCTGCTTCGTGGTAAGTCTTTAAGTAATTGAAGATAATGGCCATGCCTTTCCTGGTCTTCTCTTAAGTGTAAAAATTCCCTAGTTTCTTCAATTGATCATAATAGGATATGGTTTCATAAGCACAAAAGAAAGTAAGATCTACAGCTGAAAAGGAATTTAAACAATGTATAGCCCACCTACTATATTTTACCAGAGAGGAAACTGAGTCCAGAAAGGTTCAAATTAATTTTACATCCTGGATTATCTAATTTAGGTGGCCTACAGATTACAATTGAAGCCAATCAACAATTTCACCATGAAATTACTCATTACTCATCACTATGTGCTTATATGAGATAGACCTGTCAAACCATAACCCGTTGGGTAGCCATCAGAAGATCCACACCATACAATGGTTATGTAACTACCTAAGACAATGAAAATGGGGCAGCTAGGTGGCATAATAGAGCATTAGGCTTGGAGTCAAGATCTGAGTTCACATTTGGCCTCAGATACTTACCAGCTGTGTCACTTAAGCAAGTCACTGAACCCCTATTTGCCTTAGTTCCTCATCTGTAAAATGGAGTCACACTGGAGAATAACCAGTATCTTTGCTAAGAAAACTCCATGGACCAAAGTCTATGGGGTCATATAGAGTCAGACATGACTGAACATCTGAATAACAACAAAAAACAACAAAAAATGCAATACAAGCAATGTCACATAGCAGCATATGCCCTACTTCATAAGGAGGGCCATACATACATTGGTCAACAGACACCTAATATGCTCCTACTATATGCATGGTACCATGGTAGATATAAAGAAACACAAGAAAAAAAACCCCTGAACTTGAAAGAGCAAAGAATAATACAGGATGTAAGTCAGGCAAACAATTGACTATGATTACATAAAGGCCATATGAAAAATAAAGAAAAATGCCTTAGGAATTCCTAGAAGAGGGAGAAATCAATGCGGGTACAAGTGAACAAAGATGTCTTCCTTTAGGAAGTAGAAATCAGGCAGGACCTCGAAGGATGATAGAATTTGGTTAGGAGATAAGAACTAGGAAAGGCATTCCAGGCAAGGGATGAACAAAGGTATGTTTCTAGTATTGAATCTGGTGTGTGAAGGGAATGTTGGACTAGATGGTCCAACCAAGCTCCCTTCCAATTCCAAGAGCCTGTGAATCTACAGATGACAGGGGGACAGATTTGACTGGAGGGAGAAAGGAAGTAGAAACCATATCTGGATACGCTAAACTGTTCCTGCCCTCAAGGAGCTTACATAAGGGCAAATATCTTAGGATAAGAAGAAATCATTCATATAGATAGTTTATATAGAATCCGAATTTGAAAGTACCTCAGAGAACACCAAGTAAAATTCTCTTTATTTTATAGATGTGGAAACTGAAATCCTAAAAAGAGAAATGACTTCTCTAAGTTCACCCAGAGAGTTATGGCCAGTACCAGAACCCAGGAAAAGCAGGAATCGAATGATGTTTTTTAAATAAAAATCCCCAATGCTTCATGACTTTGCTTTTGTTAATATTTACCCCTATGTTTATTCTCATTGCTAACTGATTCATTATATTAATTGATGCTTATAGTCCTGAGTACTCAAAATGACCTATCTTTTGTTAAGGATGAAGCGGAGCATGGTGTAACAGAACACGCTACCAACTGAGATTCAACACATTTGGGTTTTAGTCCTGGTTTTGCCCCTGAATCCTCATGTGACCTTGGGAAAGTGAATTCTTATCTCTTGGACTCAGTGTCTCCTTAAGTAAAATGATGATATTTTGGATAAATAATTTCTAAGATCCCTCCTAGGATTACATGCTGTGTTCTAAAGCACCATTCAGCTTTGATATTTTCAAAGAATCATAAGATCTCAAAGCTCATAGGAATCTCAGAGGCTCCATAGACTAAGCCATGATTAGGAAATAATCTCGATTACAGCATCAGTCAATTAATTAATCAATAAGCATTTATTAGACACTTATTATGTATCAGTCACCATGCTAAACCTTGGGGAGAAAAGCAAAAGCAAAAACAGTCCCTGACCTCAGAAAGCTTTCTCAGTTGTGTCCAACTCTTTGTGAGTTTGGGGTTTTCTTGGCAAAGAAACTAGAGGGTTTTGCCATTTCTTCTCCAGCTCATTTTACAGATGAGGAACTGAGGCAAACAGGGTTTAATTGACTTGCCCACACAACTAGTATGTGTCTGAGTTCAAATTTGAACTCAGGTCTTTCTGACTCCAGGCTCATTACTCTATCCACTGTGTCACCTAGCTGTACATATGCTAATATGATCAGTCAATATATCAATCAACAAAGGTTTATTAAATGCTCACTATTTGCCAGGCACATACTCAACAAGAGATAATACAACTAAAACTTGAAGACTTATGTTAATAGGGAACTCACTACCTTGCAAAGAAGTCCATTGTGTTTTAGGATAGCTTTAATTATGAACTGTTTTCTTTATATTGAGTCAAGATCTACCTCCATGTCCCCCCCATTCCCCATTGCCCTCCATTCTACCCTCTGAGGCAAAGCAAAACAAGCCTAATCTGTTTTCCAAATGATAGCCTCTTTTCCATGCTAAATACCCCTAGGTCTTTCAATAAATCCTCCTTGTCAAGATCTCAGGGCCCTTCACTAAAAGAATTGCCCTCCTATACATACCACCCAGCTTATTATTCCAAAAATGTTCTAGTGTTTGTCCCATTTCTGACATTCTTTTGTTTAGTGTTATTGCTGGCTTTAACATTCTATGAGAAGCAGCATGGTGTAATGGAGTGTGAGCTGGAGTTAAAATTCTGAGGATCTGGATTGAAATCCAGACATTGGGTCTTCTTTGGCAGGTAGCCCTAGTTTTCTCTACCCTCTGCAAGAAGCTGTAGTTATTCCCAGTGGCCTCTATGACAAAATACAAATGCCAGTTTGGGGCATTTGAAGCCCTGTGCAATCTAGCTCCAGAGTATCTTTCCAGAGTGATGCTCCTCCCTCATGTGTTCTGTATTCTGGCCAAACCATTCCATTAATTATTTACACACACCACACTTTATCTCCTACCTCTGCATTATTTCAGAGGCAGAGCTCCATACCTTCTGCCCCTTGGAATCTGTAGCTCTCATTGAAGCTTCTCTCAAGCATCACGTACTACGGAAACCTTTCCTGACCCTTCCTAGTGCACTCTTACTTCATATATGTTTGTGTTTACTTGTTTGTGTAACCATTGTTTCCATCCTGTAGACTTTGAAGTCAGGGACTATTTCCTTTTTATTTTGTATCTATAGCACTGGCCATCCAGTACGTATTTAGCAAGTACTGGTGAATTGAATTGAAGAGACAATTTAGGCTATATGACTCGAAGTTCCCTTCCTGATCAACCTCTAGAATTTTATTATCCTCTGTTCTCAGAACCCTCTCAGCTCTGACATTCCATAGTACTGATTCTAAAAGGAATCCATGGGAATGTGTCCTTCATTCCCCCTATTCATAGGAGACTTTCCAAATGCCAGAGTCCATGAGACACACTGCCCAGGTACTTATGATAACTCAAAGGGCTCAGCTGCTAAACATAGATCTTTTCCTAAGAACACATTAAGAGAGTTACCCCAAACTCAGGGGAAATCTAAGGATGCATTTATTTAAAATCATCACTTTCTGCTCTGACTGTGGGCTGATAATGGCTTCTCATCCAGTAATCACAGCATTGGGAGCCATGGTGCTCAGGAAATAGATTATACTATTTTTCCTTATAAAGGAATATATATTTCCTTAGCCCTTCAAGGGGTGGAGAGAGGTTGAGGAAGCATTACATATTCCCTCAATAGAAGCTTCCGAGGCATTTGCTTTTAAAATATGGAGTGGCTGCCACTGATATGTCAGCATGCCTCTCCCTCTCCTGTGGCCCCTTCCCTCAGCTTGCACAGTGGTCTATTCTGGCTTTCCAGAAGGAAGGAGGGAGGTAAGAAGAGAGTAGGTAAAAGAGAGAAAATGAGAGTTTGAGCTTGCCAAATGTGAGTGTTGGCTGAAAGACTTGGGAATGTTAGGCCTGGATATGAAAATACCAAGGATGGATGTGATAGTTGCCTTCAAGTATTCAAAGGGCTGGACAGAAAAAAATGAATTAGACTTGTTTTCTTTGGCCCTAGAGGGACCTATCCTAGTTCCCTTTCACTGCACACTCTAAAACTTGTCTATATCCTTCCTAAAAATGTATTCCAGGTGGGATTGCTGGGGATTACATCTAGGACCCCTGGCCCTAAATACACTGCATATAATGCCTGTCATGGATGTTCAGGAATTGGGGAAATAAGTGTTAGTTGCTATAGCTAGAGAAGACTTCCTGGAAGAAGTGGAATTTTAAGGATGAATAAGAATTTGATAAAGAGGAATATGTAACTTTCATTGTCAGTTCTTTTCTCTGGGCTTCAACATTCTCTGTAAAGTGAATTTTGGACTAGAGAATTTTTAGAAGTTTCTTTCATTTTGACATACCATGTCCTATGTTCCAAGGCCTCTTCCTATTCTATATCCTAAAGTTTCTTCTGTCTCTGACACTCTATGTTTCATGTTCCATGTTCAAAGACTTCTTCCATCTCTGATATTCTATGTTCTATGTCCAATGTTCTAACATCCTATGTTCTCACATTCTACATTCTAAGGCTTCTTCTGTCTCTGACATTCTATGTACTATGTCCTATGGTTCATTCTTAATTTGAAATCTGGATATGGTATTATTGGGAACATCTGAGCCTTGAGGAAGGCGTCCCTCCCTTTTGCTTCCCTCTATCTTCTCTGAGAAATTTTCTCTCCCTGAATCTTTCATTCTCTTGGCATCCTCCCTATTTTTTGTTCCTCTTGGAAGATAAGATCAGTTAAAGATTGTGGGAGAGAAAGATAGCATTTTTCTTCAGTGACAGATCCTGCACTTAGAGGTTCAACAATCGGCCCCCCTGTGGGGGGACTCCCCTTTAATTAGAGAAGCAAGAGACAGAGTTGACTACAGCTGGCCATGCCGGGACTGATTGGGTGCTTGCTAATCGTAAGCAAACAGATGTGTTCAATGCCTTCTCCTCCATCCACCTCCCTGCTGTGACCCTCTCCTCCCATCACTGAGTAACAACCTCTGGGCTGCCTGGATTACAGTATATAACTCAGGAACTCAGCACTGTCTGGTTCTAACGAACATGACAATCTCTAGGGATTGTTTTAGATATGGAGTGCTCCTATAAGCTATGAAGGACTCAGGCCATTCTTAGGACAACTCCAAAAGGTTAAGGGTGGGGCTTTGGATCTAGAGCTTATGGGGGGTGATGAGGAATACCTAGGGCTAGAGTCTGTGTACATGTTTTAAAATATTTTGATAATTTGATTTTAATATAAGTGATTTCCTTTATAATCCTATTTATTTTATTCATTTAAACACATTATTGTAAGAAGATGTCCATAGGATTCACCAGAATCTCAAAGGAGCCTGGGACAAACAATGAATTAAGAAACCTTGAATCGGGTTTTCTGAGGGACCTTCAGTTTTCACTAGTGTCTATGAATGGCTTTGGTAATTACTAGGAATTATAAAGGGTCAAGCTCATCCTCAGAGACTGTGAGGGTCTCAGCTGTCTTAAAGGGTATGAGACCTGGGAATATCCTAGGTTAAGTGAGGTATCTAGGACAATCCTATGAATTATAGGAACTGGGACAAACCCTCTACTGAATACAATAAGCTAACAAAGCATTCAACATTCATTTGTTAAGCATTTGCTCTGTTTAGAGCATAGGGGCCAGGAGTGATGCAAAGTGGATCCTGACTTCATGGAGGGAGATGTCTATCATCACTTCAGTTTCTTAGGAAGATAAATAATAATAAATGACAAGTTCATTAGAAACATAAAAGTTGCTATGTGAATTCTGATGATGGAGGTTATTGCTAACAAGGGGTACCAATGAATGCTCCCTGGATGGGCTGGCATATGAGCGGGCTTCCTAGACTAGGAGGCAATTCAAAGGGGGAAATGGGCAAGAAGGGCATTTTAGACATAGGGAACAGTAGTGTGAGCAAAAGTATGGCAGTGAGAGAGTACATTGTATACTCAGGGGATGGGAAGTTATCCAGTTTGAAAGAAAAGGGTGGGAAGGATATAAGACAAATATGGCCAGGTACCCATTCTTTGTTACCAGTTGTGGTAACAAATTCCATATAAAGGAGTTTGAACTTTACTCAGTAGGCAATAGGAAGTCATTGACTTTTTTTTTCGATTTGTTTTGGAAGAGTGGTAGAAGAATGGTCTTTGTGTAAAGACAATTTTTCTAGAAGACTTTGAAGGGTGAATTATATAGAGGATGATGTTGGAAAGCTATTGTAATAGACCCTATGATTGGTAAGGAGCTTCTAGACTAGGGTGGAGGTAGTGGAAATAGAGAGTAGTAACCAACATAAAGACTGCTTTTTCAGAGGAAGAATCAATGGGGCCAGGCAAGTGATTGGGTATGAAAAGTGAGGGAGAGGGCAGAATAAAAGATAATCCTGGGTTTTTGAACCTGGGAGATAAAATCAAATCCAGTTAAAATCAATAAAATAGCACATCGTAGGTAGGAGTGAAACTAGAATATGGAATATTAGAATGTAGAAGTCAAATTTCAGAACCTGAAGGTACCTTAGGGATCATCTGATCCAACCTTTTGTTTTATAGAGGCAGTAGTCAAAGACCCAGAGAAGGCAAGTGACTTAGCCAACATAACATAGTGACAAGAGCCAGGACTAGAAGCAAGTTGCCTTCTCGCCAGGCCATTCCTTTTTGCCTTGCCATGCAATCTTCCTATTTCTGAGCTCACCTGGTAGCTCCTAGACTGGAAAAAAAAAACCCTTTGTTGTTGCTTTATTACTGGTGCTGCTAAAAGATTGCAATGAAAAACTTCACTGTCCTTCGGCAGCCAGATGGCTGAGGGAGTCTTTATTCCCACTCCCTGAATTTACAGGCAAGCATCTCTGTGAGCACTAACCAGCCAGGATTGCTTTTTAAGAGCCATTAAACACTCCCTACTTAGGGAACTGCGTACTGTGTGTTCACCATTTGTGCTCCATGTATGCCTTATCATTCTGAGCCTGGACCGCAGATGCAATAAATAGAGCATGGCATAGTGATAACAGTATTGGCCCTGGAGTCAGAAGACTTAGGTTCAGATCTATCTCTGATGCTTACTACCTCAATGACCTTGGGCAGGTTAGTGAACTTTTGTAGTCTTCAGTTTCTTCATTTATAAAATGAGAGACCAGGTGGTTTACAAATCCTTTCCAGCTCTAGAACTATGATCCTATGACCATGAATTCATGGGAACATTTCCTCATAGGATTTAGGGTAACAGGGACCATTAAGATTATTTAATATGACTCTACCATCTTACAAATGGACAAACTGAAGCCCCAAAAGGAGAAATGACATTGCTAAGACAGAAATGACATTCTGTAGATAGAAAACTACAGAGTCAGGATTCAAACGTAGATCATTAGATCCAAAGTCCAGTGTTCTTTCTACTATACAATGCCACATCAGTAGGAATAAAATAATAGAATCTCAGAATTGCAGGCACATCTGAAGTGATCTAGTCAAACTTGGACCTGAATAGGATTTCTCATTACAAGATCCTCAGTGATCTCTCCTTGGAGACTTAGAATTATGGGGAACTCACTTTGTTGTTGTTCAGTCATGTTTGACTCTTCATAAGCCTATTTAGGGGTTTCTTGGCAAAGATACTGAAGTGGTTTGTCATTTCCTTCTCCAACTCATTTTGGAGGAAACTGAGGCAAGCAAGGTTAAGTGATTTGCCCAGGGTTACACAGCTAGGTTATACAGCTAGTGTCTGAGGCTGGATTTGAGCTCTCTTCCTGATTCCAGTCCCAGAGCTCTATCCACTGTGCCACAAAGCCTATTTGGGTTTTGGATAGTTCCCTTCCATACCCCTAGGTTTTCAGATCCAGTCTTTGGATTATACTGCTCTTATTATCTTCATGTAGCCACTAACTTGTCTTGGAGCTATCCATGGTGCTGAGGAAAGATGGAGGGTTCCATGTATTGACCCCAAACCTCATTTTCGTCACATTTCAGGGGAAAAATTTATTAGTATTATATTGAAAACCGATACTCATAGCAAAATAATAACAGTAACAATAATGATGAGATAAAGGGAAAAGGCCAGAACAGAAGAGACTGAATTGTAAAAAGATGAAACTTAATAAAGGTAAAATTTGGAGTTTCACAAATTCAAATGCACAAGTGAAGGATAGGGAAAGACATAGTTAGACAATAGGTCCTGTGGAAAAGAGGTGGAGAAGAGTGGATTTCAAGCTCAATATTTGACAACACTCTGATGTGCCAACCAAAAAGAGTCAATATGGTTTCTTTTGTATTAAGATGTATTAAGAAAGGAAACTAAGTAGCTAAGGAAACTAGTAACTAAGGAAAGTTATAACTCTTCAGTTCTCTGACTCGGTGGTCAGAGTGCCTCTAAAGTTCTATGTTTAATTGTGGGCACTACGTTTTAGGAAGGATATCAATCACACAGAATATGTGCAGAGTAGGGCAACAGGGTTAATAAGAGAGTTAGCCACCCTGCTCTAGTACAAAGATTACTTGAAGGACCTGGGAATGTCTACCACAGAGAAGAGAAAATTTAAAGGGGATGTGGTAGCTATCTTCAAGGAATGCCCTAGAATAATAGGGTTTAGACTTACTCCGTTTAGTCCTAGAGGTCAGAACTAAGAGGAATGGGTGATATTTGCAGCAGCAGATTTTGGCTCATGCTGAGTAGATACCAGTGTGTCCTAGATTTTCAGGCGCTCTTATAGAAAACATGAGGAGGTGATAAACTTAGTCTGCACCATAGAACCCAGCACTTCACAATGATTGAGCAGCACTTTACAGGTAAGTGCTGCTGTAGAAATGTATAATCACCATCAGCATAATGGGCATTAATGAGAATTTCATAATAAGGTGGGACTGATATGTTAATGGAGCCTGATGATCACTTCAGCTAAACATGATGTCTGCGCCTGAAATCAAACTAGGACAGAGAGAGCCAAAATAGTGTTTCACCCAGAATGATGCTTCCCCCAACCCCCACCAGGTCCTCCCAAACTTTGTGTATTCCAGGGTGATTAGAAGGTCAGAGGCTGCCATTTACTTAGAGGGCATAAACCATAAACTCTTTGAAGGCAGGGATCAGGTCAAAGTAATATTTTATGCATAAAAAATTGAACTCTGTCAAGGTCAAGATGGGACTTGATAAAGGTTTTGTAATGATTATAAAGAATGTTGGCAATTAATATAATAATAATAGTGAGAAGAGGGACTTATTGATGATACTAAGGATAATTTATTTGGAGATGGAGATTTTGCTACTGCTGAATAAATGAAAAAAAAATAATTTATTAAGCATTCGTTATGTGCCAAACACTGTGATAAATACTGGGGATACAAATACAAAAGTGAAGACAATCTCTGTCCTCAAAGAACTTGTATTCTAAGGAGCTGCAATGTATATAGGGGAGTTATGGCCAGGAGTGATATTTTGCTTTGGAAAACTACAGGGATGATAAATAGAACCACAAGGATTAAATTAACCCACCCCTTCCAGGAGCAGTGACAGAGTTGATTTGATTATGGTTCCACAACTGGAACACAGGGATTGAGGAAAATAGGGGGCATGGCCTATAGTGAGAAGATGACTGGGGACTGAAGTGGAGCAGCAGCCATGCCTATATGAATTTTCTAAAACAATAATTGTAGTTGTAGTAGTAGCAGTAGTAGTTGTAGTGGTAGTAGTAGTAATAGTAATAGAACTGCAATAATAATATATAACATTTATGTTATGTTTTAAGGTATGCAAGCTCTTAATTAATGCAAGCTCCTAATATCTCATTTAATTCTCACAACAACTCTGACAAGTAGGTGATATCTTTATTTTCATAAATGAAGAAACTGAGGCAGGCAGAAGTTAAATGACTTGCCCAGGGTCACAAAGCTAGTAAGTGTCTGAGGTTGGATTTGAACTCAGGGACTCTAGGTCCAGTGTTTTATCTACTGTGCCATTTAGCTGCCTGAATATCTGCCAATCTGACTTCGGTAACCACCAAGCAAGACAGTGGGCATTAAGAGTAAGATTTCCAGGCACAAAAGTGTTAAGTTCTCTAGGAACTGGATTCTGGTCTGGGCAGCATGTCAGATGGTGATTTGGTGATGATGATGATGATGATGATGATTTTGATGATGATGATGGTCATGATTATGGTAATGGGAATGCAAAATGAGGGTAATAATACTTGCATTGCTTACCTTTCTTGTTGTAGTGATAAAATGAAATGAATCATGTAAAGTGAGTTCAAAACTGCTAGATGCTATGGAAATATGAGCTATTATGAATAAAAATAATGTGCTAGCAGTGAGTAAGATTGTGATTGGAGTGATAGTGGGAGTTTCAGAGAATTAAAAGCTCAATATGAACCAGTAATGTGACCTAGTTGTCAAAAATTTAACACAATACTAGGCTTTATTTATAGCAACATAGTGTCCAGTACAAGGGATCTAATAACTTTATAGTCCTTTGCTCTTCCCTTACCCCATCTAGTCTATTACACTTAGTCATGGAGTCATGTTTTAGGAAGACTGTTGACAAACTTGAATGTGTCCAGAGAGGATAACAAGGTTGGGAAAAGGATGGCAGACTGTCATATACAGATCAAGGATGTAAAAGAGAGGGCTCAGGAGCTCAGGGCTCATGATTACAGTGTTAGAATATTTGTAGGGATATTGTGGGGAAGAAAGATTAGACTTATTCTGCCTGGCCGCAGAAAGCAGAGTTAGGACCAGTGGGTAGGAGATGCGTTGAGTCAATTTTTTGCCATGTGTAAGAAAAAAAAAAACTTCCTCACAATTCCAGGTTTTAGAAAGGTAAATCAACTGCTTTGGGAGGTAGTAAGGTCCTCATCGTGATATCTTGGAGCATAGGCTGAGTGATCCCATGTTGTAGAAGGAATTCATAATTTTGGTTTGGGTTCAATTTGATGACCTCTGAGGTATGTTCTATCCCCAAGTTTCTATGATTCTGTGATAATGGTAATACATTATAAGAACAGTAACTGACATTTATTTTTATTTATTCATTTATTTATTTATTCATTCATTTATTTATTTATTTAACATATCCTGCTTTAAAGAATTGTCTACAGGCATTGTGAACTGCTTCTTGGTAGCAGTAATACTAGTATTCATTTTACATATATTAACTTTTTTGAACTTTGCAACAATATTATATGATATGTACTCTAGGTTTTATTATCCCATTTTATAGGTAATGAAATAAATGCTTAAACAGATTAGTTACTTTGCCCATGGTTGCACAGCTAGGATGTAGAAGAATTAGAATTTGAACCCAGATCTCCCTGACTCCAACTCTAGCTCAGAACTTCCTATACTACCACATTTCTTAATAGGGATGAAAGTGATATTTTAAAATCAATTGAGGGCAAATTGGTTATATTGCATCAGGGATGGGGAATATATGCTTTTAACAGTTCTATCTCAGTGCCCTTCCTTACTATACAATGGATGGTAACCTTTTCCCCTTTTTTATGCTGGTATAAAAGAAATAGTTTTTGACTTGCTAGTAACTTTATGGGGATGTGCTCATAATGTTAGAATCCAAAGCATGCCTAAAAGGAACTCTTGTTTTCACTAGGGCTGGTAAAAATACAATCTTAGCTCAGTGCTGGACATTATAGTAGATGCTTAATAAATTCTTGTTGACTTGTCTTCACTTGCCATATTAGATAACACCTTACAGGGTTCTCTGTACCCTACTCTCTTAAAAGGGTGGTTTAGTGGCAAGAATGCTAGACTTGGAGTCAGACAACACAGGTTCAACTTTTACTCTAATACTTACTTAGTAGCTCACAGTTCCATTCTTTGACCCTCAGTTTTTCTTATCTATAAAATAAGGACAGGGACTGACCCTGCAATTTCATTGGTATAAGGAACTCTAGATTGAGGAAAATCTCTCTACCAATGCCAGTTTGTATCTTCTTTGTAAACTACAACCTTAATGAGTTACCAGAATACTAAGAGGTTGAATGACATCCCCAAAGTCATTAGTAAATATATGTCAGAGATAGTTTTGAGTCCATCCTTCTATTCACTATGCTATTCTATCTTATTATCTGTAAAGTGGGGATAAGGATGCTCACAAACCTACAACATATTGTTGCTTTGAGGAAAGTGCTTTTGAATCTTAAGTTATGTAGAAAAAGTGAGCTGTTTTCTGAATGTGTCTTGTCAGGACAACAAGAATGATCATTCCCTGAGCATGAGGACAGATTTTTCTTTCTTTTTCTGTTTCTTCTACACAGTGAACTTGCATAAGGTTCAATCCCAGAGTAGGGGTTCAGCAAATACCGAGTGAATTGACTCAAAGGGAAACCTTTCCCAAAGGTTTTAAAACTGAAACGGATTTCTCACTAATCTCTATGTTTCTTCTGACAACAAACACTCTCTCTGGAGAAATCTTTTTGTCTCAGTTTGGATGGTTTCATTGCCCATTTCTCTCTTCTTTGGGGGTCCTCTTATTCTTGACTGAAGTGGCCCAGTCATGCGTTGTCAGTGATGTTCTTTTGCCTCAGGAAATGAATGGCAAAAAGTCCTTGCTAACTAGGATTCGGGTCCCCAAATCTACTTTCAGCACCAGGGAACTAGAGTTGGTGAGCCAAAAGGAGTGAGGCTTCTCTACACAAATTTCTTCCTTCTGAAAAGCTAAAGGGGCTACTCTTGGTAGCTTCAATAGTTTTACTTCATCTAAATATCTCTATGGATGTGACTGCAATCTATGTGGGTGTATATGTAGCCCTGGCTTGTACAAAATTGTGAGGTTCAATGATTTTGGTTTTTGACTGCTCCTTCTCTCCATTTCTGTGCCAGAGTAAGTCCTCCTAGCTAAGAGCCCTTAGCCCTCATGCTACTCTCAGATACCCCTGTACAGAAGAGAATACCCTAAGATCCTCCCTTAGAGATTCTGAAAACTGAATTTGATCCATCCAATGTCCTATCCCATTTAACATAATGGGATCATGTTTTAATTGGCAGGAATCTGGTATGCCCCTTGGTTGGGTTCTCTCAAGTTACATGAAGGCAGACAGTACATTACTCATCAAAAAGATCTTTGAAGTGGAGACTAAATAGCTACTTCTGTGAGACATTGGAAAATGTAATCCTATGTGGATATTACTTGGACTAGAGGCTTTTTTTTTTCTGGAAATCTGTGATTCTGTGGGCAAGAGACTCATTCCTATATTGTAGTGGAAAGAATATTAGTCTTGGAGTTAGAAAACCTGAGTTGGGTGTTTGTCTTCATCAGTTACTAGCTGTGTGAAGTTATTTCACTTTTCGAAGGCTCAGTCTTCTCATATATGAAATGGAATGATAAAGCAAGCCTTATCTACATCATAGTGTAAGAGCATGAAATGAGATATTATATGTAAAACATTTTTTAAACTGTTATAGGAATGTATGCTATTTCTCAACATTATTTATTCTCTTATTTTGATACCAATAGCCAGATTGGTTATTGATGTAATAATACCATTTTTTCCCTTGAAAATAAGGAGAACTGAGGATTTCTTTGGTTGTTTGTTAACATTGGAGCTGTCTCCTTTGCTCAGCACCATGGATAGCTCCAACATAGTTAGTCAATACTCTGATGTTGAACTGACTGATGCCCTTTCAGTCTTCTCCTTGTTCTTGTACTTTTCTCTTTGTCTTCTTCTTCTATCAATATCTATCTATTTTGAACATTCATTTAAAATTTTTGAGTCCTGAATTCTCTACTTCCCTCCCACCTTTCCCCTACTTTTTGTGAGGACAAGAAATGTGATAGCAATTATACATATGAAATCAGGTGAAAGACATTTCTATGTTAGCCATGATGCAAAACAAACAAACAAAAAAATCCAAGAAAAAAGAAAATGAAAAAAAATTATCTTCAATATATATTCACACTCCATCAACTCTTTCTCTGGAGTTGGATAGGTTTTTTCATCATAAATCTTTCAGAATTGTCTTGGATCATTGTATTGATCAGAATAGATATGCCATTCACAGTTGATGATCATTACATATTGCTGTTACTCGGTACAATGTTCTCCTGGTTCTGCTCACTTCAATTTGTATTAGTTCATATAAGTCTCCTCAGGTTTTTCTTTTTTTTTTGTGAGGCAATTGGGTTAAGTGACTTGCTCAGGGACACACAGCTAGTACATGTCAAGTGTTTGGCCTGAGACCAGATTTGAATTCAGGTCCTCCTGACTCCAGGGTGGTGCTCTATTTACCGCACCACCTAGCTGCCCCTCAGATTTTTCTAAAAGCACCCAGCTCATCATTTCTTTTTTGTTTGTTTGTTTGTTTGTTTGTTTTGGAAGGCAATTGGTGTTAAGTGATTTGCTTAGAGTCACACAGCTAGTAACTATAAGTGTCTGAGGCTGGATTTAGTCTCAGGTCCTGCTAACTCCAGGGCTGGGTGCTCTATCCACTGCACCACCAAGCTGTCCCCTTATCATTTCTTACAGCACAATAGCATTCCATCACAATCATATACTCCAGCTTGTTTAGCCATTCCCCAATTGATGAGCGTCCCCTCAGTTTCCAATTCTTTGCTGCCACATAAAGAGATGCTATAAATATTTTTGTACTTGTAGGTCACTTTCCTTTTCTCTCTTTGAATTATAGATCTAGTAGTTGCATTGCTGGGTCAAAGGATATGCAAGTTTCATAGCCCTTTGGGCATAGTTACAAATTGCTCTCCATAATGGTTGGATCAGTTTGCACTCCACCAACAGTGTTGTAATTTTTCTACATCCCCTCCAACATTTGTAATTTTCCTTTTCTGTCATATTAGGCAGTCTGATAGGTATAAAGTGGTACTTCAGAGTTTTTTAAATGTGCATTTCTCTAATTAATGATTTAGAGCATTTTTTTTCATATGACTATAGATAGTTTTGATTTCTTCTGAATATTACCTGTTCATATCCTTTGACCATTTATCAATTGGAGAATGACTTGTATTCTTACAATTTTGACTTAGTTCTCTATATGTTTGAGAAATGAGGCCTTATCAGAGAAGTTTGCTGTGCCTTCTCCCAATTTCCTGCTTTTATTCCCTAATCTTGGTAGCATTGGTTTTGTTTGTGAAAAACCTTTTAAATTTAATGTAGCCATAATTATCCATTTTATATCCCATGATACTCCCTATCTCTTGGTCATAAATTCTTCCCTTATTCATAAATCTGATGAGCAATTTTCCATGCTCTTCTAATTAACTAATTAATATAACCTTTTACATCTAAATCATGTACGCATTTTGACCTTATCTTGGTATAGGTGTGAGATATGTTGGTCTATGCCTATTTTCTGCCAAACCATTTTCCATTTTTCCAATCACTTTTTTGTCAAATAGTGAGTTCTTGTCTGAAAAGCTTGAATCCTTGCATTTATGGAACACTAGATTACTACCATCATTTGTTACTGTGTGTACTTAACTGTGTACTTAATCTATTCCACTGATCCACCACTGTATTTCTTAGCTGGTACCAAATTGTTTTTATGGTTGCTATTTTGTAATACAGTTTGAAATCTGGTATGGCTAGGCCATCTTCCTTTTCATTTTTTTTTCATGGATTCCCTTGACATTCTTGAGCTTTTGTTCTTCCAGATGAATTTTGTCATTATTTTAATATTTTGGTAGTTGGTTGGTATAGCACTGAATAACTGAATTAATTTAGGTGGAAACTTCAGACAGTTAACTCAACTTTGAATAAGAGATTTAGAGAACTTTTGAGCTAGGCTATGTCTTTGAAAAGCATCTATCTAATCAGCACTATCTTTGGTGTTCTTTATTTTTGATCCTGCCTTAGACCATTTGATTTAGTTTCTTATCTGACAGCTGTCTCTATTCAGCTTTACAATCCATGGCTGTGCAGACAAAATAGCAATAGCAATAATAATAATAATTAAAAAAATAATAATAATATCAGCAATAATAATAAAGTGCTTTACCAATATTATCTCATATGATTTCCACAACAACCCTATGAGGTAAGTGTTATTATTATAATTTTCATTTTACCAATGAGGAAACTGAAGCTGAGAGAGGTTAAATGGTTTGCTCAGAGTCACATAGCTAGTAAAGTTTCAAACTCAGGTCTTCCTGACACTAAGTCTAATGTTCTGTCTACTACACCACCTCACTGAAGTGGGTGGAAAGTGGAAAGAAAGGTGTAAAGAAACAACAAAACCATGATACTAATGCACATCCATATGGCCGTTGAAGATTTCTGAAGTGATCCAGCCTTTTTTCTTTTTTCAGTCCAATGCTGACCAGAAGAAGCAGGGTAATGGGAGTGGTAGTGGAAAGAGTTCTGATCTTGGTCAGGAAATCTGGACTGATATTCTGGATCTGGACTTAACCCCTCTCAGCAATACAAGGATCTAGACATCTCCAAAAGCCTCATCATGGAAAATGCTATCCACATCCAAAGAAAGTACTACCGAGTTTGACTGAAGATGGAAGCACACTATTTGCTATTTTTTTTTCTCCTGTTGTGTTTTGTTTCTTCTTTCTGGTGGTTCCTCCTATTAGTTCTAATTCTTACTTACAACATCACTAATGTGAAAATATCTTTAATAGGAATGTATATGTATAACCTATATTAGATTGCTCACCATCTTGGGGAGGGAGGTAGGGAGAGAAAAATTTAATACTCAAAAACTTATGGAAGTGATTGTTGATAATTCAAAATAAATTGATATTCTGGCTCTGGCACTTACCAGATGTGTGACCATAAACAATATACTTCCCCATTCTGAACCTCAGTTTCTTCTTCTCTAACATGGGGCTAATAATGCCAGTATTATTTGTTGTTGGAGTATGAATGTAGGCTGTTCTTACTAGTAGACTTCTAGCACTTTTATTAACTTTTGTTATTTTTAGCTGTGTATTTTCTATTGTTTCTAGCGGTAACAATTCATGGAAAACCTCTAAATGGCTATATAATTGATCCAGGAGCAAGAGAGCAGGAAGGAGTGAGGGAGGTTGTCCTATTCTGTAATGGTCTTGGGAGGAGAAAAACCATGCAGGCTAAGCTTTGATGACCTCCAGAAGGAAAGATAGCAACGGTGAAAGAACGTAATTATATGATATCTTATAAAGTTTATGAAAGCTCTTTAGTATATTCTGTAATTTGATTTGATAGAATATAATACAATGCAAATTTATTAACAATAGTCTTTGTGGTAAGTATTGTATTAGGTTTTGGAGATACAAAGACAGATGAAAAAATCAGTCCCCTCTAGTAGATGAGGCTCTATTAGATGTAGAGTGGGATATAACATGTACATAGTTAAACAAATATAAGGTAATTCATAGTAAACAACAGCAACAATATGAAAAAATAACATAAGGGAGAGATATCTAACAGTATAATTGTGGAAACAGCATGTAGTTATGGTGGTGAGGTGAGAAAGAGGGGATCAAGAAAGGTGTTCCAAAGGAGCTGAAATAAGTTGAATGTTGAAGGAAGATAAGGATTCTATGAGATAGAAGAGAAGGAGAAGGGGAGGTATATTACAAGTAGGAGGGAAATCTTCTTGAAAGCTACATAGGAGGGAAATAAAATTCCAAATTCAAGGAATGTCAAGTAGGCTAGAGTGAGTCATAGGGAATAATGACAGCAAAGTTTGGAAAAGTGGGCTGGAACTAGATTGTGAAATATTTTCAAATGTCTGAGCTAAGCAGTTTGTATTTTATTCTACAGGCAATGGGGACCCATTGAAGACTCTTGATTAGGAAGTGACAGGTCACCCTATGCTTTAGTAAAATGATTTTGGAGGCTATATGAAGAATGGATTAGAGAGAAGAAGGACTAGAACAGAGAAACCAGTTAGGAGGCAATAGTCCAGATGGGAAATCAGAAGCATCTGAACTAGAGCAACAACTGTATTGCTAGAGTGGTGGCACAGAGAATAGAAAGCTGGTTTCAGAGTGAGGAAGATCTGGGTTCAAATCCTACCACTGACACATAAATACAGTAAGTACTTACATGGTTAGTCGCTTAATCTCTCAGTGCTTCAGACAAACTTTTAAAACTATAAATTGCAAAGTAAGTGTTCACCTGGCTTGATAGAGGGGGATTTCTTCACTTCTAATTCCCTACACTAATTCCCTCATAGGTCCAGGCCAACATGAATGTTTACATGTGAATAATTATGCCATAAAGTAGATAGTGACAGCTACTGAAACAATCTTTATAGTGTGCAGCTCTAAGAATGTTACTCCTCTATTCAAAACTGTCAATGACTCCCTAGTGCCTATAGCTTAAAATACTAATGTTTTCCTAGGTATTATAGTCCTGCAGCAATGTTACAAATTTAGCACTCCAGTCTTACTTCACAGCATTCTCTTTCTTGCATCTTATGCTCAACTAAACTATACTATTCTTCTCCCTCCTCACCCTGCACTCCCATCTTATCCTGCTGCCTCTTCTTGCCTCTATGCATTTATACAGGCTCTTTCCCATTCTTAGAGCACACTCTTTCTTCATCACCACTTAGGTTGAACTAGTTATCTGAACTAATTAGTCCTTTAAGGATTCTCATATTTTCCTAGGTCATTTTATTTCAACTTCCTGTCTCCCTCACTATCAGACAAACAGGCATTCAGGTAGATCATTAAGGGCGGGTAGGTAGATAAAACATTTGAAGGCCAGGATAAAATTACAAGTAAACAAGACTTCTCCTGCCCTCAAAGAGCTTACATTCTACCAAGGGAAGAAACACATGATAGGAAGCTGGAAGGAGTGTGGAACAAGGAGTGAGAGTGGAAATGATTTGAAGTTGTGTGAAGAACTGGTTCCAATAAGAATAGGCAGCAACTCACCTACCAGAGCTTAAGATCTCATAGATGGAGCCAAGATTCAGGTAGAGGGGAGATGAAAATATTGGCTGAAATCATGTGGCATGGTGTAAAGATGGCCAGGAAGTGGTTTTGGAGTGCTGGTTCTAGGCAAAAAAAGGGGGAAGCTTCACCTATCAGAACCCAAAGTGCTAGAAATAGAATCCAAAATTCTAGTGTGTGTGTGTGTGTGTGTGTGTGTGTGTGTGTGTGTGTGTGTGTATTGAAGAAAGAGAAGATAAGGATCATAAAATACATATCACATCAAATTTCAATAATAGTGATTAATGGATACATCATATCCCTTATTTCCTCTCCCTCCCATCTAGCAGACTATAGTACTTTGAGGTCAGAGTCTATATCATGTTGCATCTTTATACAGCCAGGGCCAAACATAATTCACTGCTCCTTTTTCATTCAGATGGAAGATGTAGCTATTGAATTCCTCTGTCCAATTCCATTGAACTCAGATTCCTACACAAAACAACTGGTTGGTACAATGCATGGAGCACTGGAGTTTTAGTCAGGAAGATCTGAGTTTGAATCCTGACTCAGCCATTTATTTGCTTTATGACCCTGGGAAAGTAAGTGACTTTCAGTCTCAGTTTCATCATCTTCATTTTCTTATTCTCATAGGATGCAATTAAGTGGCACAGTAGATAAAGAGTGCTGCAGCTAAAGTCAGGGAAAACTGAGTTCAAATGTGACCTCACACACTCATCAGCTGTGTGACCCTGGTAAGGTCGTTTAACCTCTGTCTTAGTTTTCTCACCCGTAAAATGGTGGTAAAAGGTAAAAATTCCACCTACCTCACAGGGTTGTTATGAGAATCAAATGAGATATTTGTAAAATATTAGCACAGTTCCTGGTATATAGTAGGGCCTTATATAATTATTCTATCCATCCATCTGTAAAATGAGGAGAAAAATAGTACCTACACCTCACAGAGTTGTCATGATGATCAAATGTGGTAACAGAGGATGCTTTGCAAATCCTAAAAGGTTATATAAGCACTAGGCCTTATTATATGCCTGCTATGTATGAAGCCCTTAGGTATCTACTGAGGGATCTAATTGTGTGCTTGGTTGAGAAGTCTGAGGCTCAGCTAGGTGGTCAAAGCCTGAAATCCCTGCTTGTTGCCATCTCTGTTTATAACTTTCAAGGCCCACTCCAGTGCTCTCTCCCTACCTGGAAACCTTTTTTTATCTTCCACCTTTTCCGAAGTTCAAGTGCTTTCTCTCTCTCTTTCTCTCCTCTGAACCTCTGTAACATCTTGTTTAAACTGCTCTTATGGTACTTGTCATGTTCTACTTTGAATTATAGCTATTTTTGACCATGTCTTATCACTCCTATCAGACTGTGAGCTCCACTGGGACAAGGATTGGGTCTCATTTATCTCTATCTCCAGAACCAAGCATAGGACTTTTGAGCACATTAAGTTTGCACATCAGTAAAAGTTTATTCATTTGTGGAGAGAGAGAGAGACAGAGAGAGAGAAGGAGGGAGGGAGAGAAGGAAATGGATGGATCTTGGGCAACACATTCCTGTTGTTAATGACACAAGTTGACCAGTTGTCTTGTGAAAATCCTTGAGTCCACAGTATGATTAAACCACCATTGCCCTCTCTCTTCTTTTGTCTGCTGTGTGTGACATTAAAGATTCCAAATGCTTTCTAGTCTTTTTTTAAATATAAATTTATTTATTTTCAGTTTTTCAAGATTCACTCCCACAAGTTTTTGAATTCCAAATTTATACCCCATCTCCCCCCTCCTCCCACCCCAAGATGGCATGCATTCTGAATATCTCTTCCCCTAGTCTGTCCTCTCTTCTATCTCTCTCCCCTCCTCTTATCCCCTTCCCCTTCTATTTTCCTGTAGGGCAGGATAGACTTCTGCACCCCATTTCCTGTATTTCTTATTTCCCAGTAGCATGTGAAAACATTTTTTTTAAACATATGTTTTTAAAACTTTAGGTTTCAAATTTTCTCTCTTCCTCCCTCCCTACCCACGCTCATTGAAAAGGCAAGCAACTCAATATAGGTTGTACATGTGCAGTTATGCAAAACATGTCCATAGTAGACATGTTGTGAAAAACTAACTCTATTTCCCTTAATCCTATCCTGCCCTCCCATTTATTCTATTCTTTCTTTTGACCCTGTCCCTCCTCAGAAGTATTTACTTCTGATTACCCCTTTCCCAATCTGCCCTCCTCTCTATCATCCCCTGTCTCTTGTCCCCTTCTCCCCCTATTTTCCTGTAGGGTAAGACAGATTTCCATACCCAATTGAATGTGTATGTTATTCCCTCCTTAAGCCAAATCCTATGAGAATAAGATTCACTCATTCCTCTCACCTTCCCCGTTTCCCCTCCACTGTAAGAGACTTTTCTTTCTGTTTTTTTTTGTGAGATAATTTACCCCATTCTACCTCTCCCTTTCTTCTTCTCTGAGTATAATCCTCTCTCATCCCTTAATTTTATTCTCCAGATATGACCCCTTAATCTTCAACTCACCCTGTGCCCTCTATCTATCTATCTACATATACATACATATAATTTTTTCCTCCAACTACCCTAATACTGACAAAGGTCTCATGAGTTATAAATATCATCTTTCCATGCAGGAATGTAAACAGTTCAATCTTAATAAGTCTCTTATGATTTCTCTTTCCTGTTTACCTCTTCATGTTCCACTTGAGTCCTGTATTTGAAAGTCAAATTTTCTATTCAGCTCTGGTCTTTTCATCAAGAATGCTTGAAAGTCCTCTATTTCACTGAATGACCATTTTTTCCCCTGAAGGATTATACTCAGTTTTGCTGGGTAGGTGATTCTTGGTTGTAATCCTATCTCCTTTGCCCTCCGGAATATTATATTCCATGCCCTGCGGTCCTTTAATGTAGAAGCTGCTAAATCTTGTGTTATCCTGATTGTGTTTCCACAGTACTTGAATGTTTCCTTCTGGCAGCTTGTAATATTTTCTCCTTAACCTGGCAACTCTGGAATTTGGCTACAATATTCCTAGGAGTTTTCCTTTGGGGATCTCTTTCAGGAGGAGATCTGTGGATTCTTTCAATTTCTATTTTGCCCTCTGGTTCTAATACGTCAGGGTAGTTTTCCTTGATAATTTCTTGAAAGATGATGTCTAGGCTCTTTTTTTGATCATGGCTTTCAGATAGTCCAATAATTTTTAAATTCTCTCTCCTGGATCTATTTTCCAGGTCAGTTGTTTTTCCAATGAGATATTTCACATTGTTTTCTAATTTTTCATTCTTTTGGATTTGTTTACTGTGTCTGATTTCTCATAAAGTCACTAGCTTCCAATTGCTCTATTCTAATTTTTAAGGAAGTATTTTCTTCAGTAATCTTTTGGACTTCCTTTTCCATTTGGCCAATTTTGCTTTTTAGGGCATTCTTCTCCTCATTGGCTTTTTGGACCTCTTTTGCCATTTGGGTTAGGCTATTTTTTAAGGTGTTATTTTCTTCAGTATTTTTTTGGGTCTCCTTTAGCAAGCTGTTGACTTGTTTTTCATGATTTTTTGCATCACTCTCAGTTTTTCCTCTACTTCCCTTACTTGCTTCTCAAAATCCCTTTTGAGCTCTTCCAAGGCCTGGGACTGATTCATATTTTTCTTGGAGGCTTTGGATGTAGGAGCTTTGACTTTGTTGTCTTCTTCTGGTTGTATATTTTGATCTTCTTTTTCACCAAAGTAAGATTCTAGTCTGACTCTTTTTGTGCTGCTTGCTCATGATCCCAGCCAATTACTTGAGTTTTAAACTCTTTGTTAAGGTAAGAGTCTGCTTCCAATGTGGAGAATGTATTGTCCCAAGCTTCAGGGGTTTGTATAGCTGTTTTCAGAGATACTTGTAGGGACCTGTAAATTTTCAGTTCTTCCAAGGTGGAAGGGGTGAGGTGTTTACTCCTTTCCTGGCCTGTGACCACAAGTATAACTTTCTGTCCTGTAACTGTGAGGAAGAGTTCCTCTCCACAGCCACTCCAAGCTCTACAATGCCAGCATTCATCCTCACCCCAGCACCCCCGCCCAGAACTGTGACCCAGATCCAAACATGGGCAAAGCAAGAGATTCCTGCCTCAGCACTGGCAAAGAGATCCCTGCAGTCCCTCTCTGATCAGCCACTGAATTCCCCCTCAGTCTGTGGGCCGGAAGTTCGGGAAGCAGCTGCCCCCCCCCCCGGGCCACGCTTTTGGGGAATGTAGCTGAAACCCCACCTTTCTGTCTCAGCACTGACAGAAACAGACTTGTCCCACTGACCTTCTAAATTGTCTTTGGCATTCGTGGATTGAGGAGTCTGGAAACTGCCACAGCTGCCCGAAATTCAGTCCTCTGAGGCCTGCTCCAGGTTCACTGTGGCTTGCCCGCCTACCCAACGCTGCTCCCAGCCTGGTGCGATACACCTTTCTGATCAATCATCCAGGTTGTCTAGGGCTGGAAATTTGTTTCACTCTGTCTTTTTGTGGGTTCTGCTGCTTCAGAATTTGTTTAGAGCCATTTTTTATGAGTATTTGGAGGGGTTTGGAGGACAGCTCAAGCAAGTCACTGCTTTCACTCTGCCATCTTGGCTCTGTCCCCGCTTTCTAGTCTTGTAGCATTAGATATAATTTCCACTGATTGGGAGGAGCTAGCTATAGATGGTGAAGGGAGATTTGGCATGATGGTAAGAGTTTACAGTAAGCAATCCTGAGTTCAAATCCTAGCTCTGATATTTACAATCTATGCAACATCGGGAAATCACTTTACCACTTTGGGCCTCAATTTACTCACTTGTGATTCTGAGGTGCTTTATAGATTTATATCTGTGATCTCTTGACCACTTGGGTCTGGATGAATTCCTTTTTTTTAAAGAAGTTAAGGAGGGAGGTGAATAGAATCTTAGAAAAAGTCATTTTTTAATTTTATTTATTTTTAGTTAATTGGGGTTAAGTGACTTGCCTAGGGTCACATAGCTAGTAAGTGTTATGTGTCTGAGGCCAGATTTGAACTGAGGTCCTCCTGACTTCAGGACCAGTGCTCTATCCACTGTGCCACCTAGCTGCCCCCTGGATGAACTCTTGGGTATATTGTAGAGAGGATCCCTGTTCATTAGTTGGAATGGGATACTTATGAAATCTCTTTTGACTTTGATGTTCTGTGATTCTGCAACTATACTGGCTCCTATCAGCACCAATAACATAATGTCAACTGGCATGAACAGAGGCCTGGATTGGGAGTGATAGAATTATGAGATTTGAAGCTTAAGGGGACCTTAGAATATAGAATATAGAATTTCAGAGTTGGGAAGGTCCCTAGAACATGGAATATAGAATGTCAGAGTTAGAAGGACATTAGAACATGCAATATAGACTGGCAGAGTTCAAAGGACATTAGAATATGGAATATGGGATGTCAGAGTTGGTAGAATCCTTGGAACATGGAACATAAAATGTCAATTGAAGGTTATCCTAAAGACTGAAATAAAGAATAGTTCTGGAAAGGTGTGCTAAAATATAAAATATCATAGTTGGAGGAATATTAAAATATAGTATATAAAATATCATGCCTGGAAGGAACTCTAGAATAGGGTCTGTAGAATGTCAGAGTCAGAAGGGACCTTAAAATGTAGAATTTTGAATGTACCTTAGAACACTAGACATAGAATGTCAGTGTTGGAAGGGGCCTTATAGCATGGAATGTAGAATGTTAGCACTACAAGCCACCTTAAAATAGAATGTCAAGAGCTGAAAACCACATTAGAGATTACTCACTCCAATTCCTTCTTTTTACAGATGTAGTGTCTGTGTCCTAGAGAAAGAAAATAACTATTATTTAAGGTAATATAGCTCATAAATTTCAGAACGAGGATTCAAACCTGGGTCTCAAATTTCAACTTGAAATTCAGGGTCCCTTTTTGGCATCTTCCAGGAGGAAAATGAGTAGCTAATGCATAGTAGAGGTACAGGGCAGTAGCGAGGTTGGCAAAGGGGCCACTGAGAAATTTGAGAGATTCAAATTCTGGCCCTCTCCCTGCTGGAAAGAAGCAGGTGGACAAGCACCACCTTGGAACACTCACCTTCACCTGTTTATAGTGGCTCCTGCTGCTGACAGCATCTCAATACCAAGATTAGATGGATCCAGTGCATATGAGAGATGACTTATTCTTAATTTAGTGGCTGTAGATATCTGAAGATGCATCCTTAGTTTCTTCAGCATACACCTAGATCCCTGCCCACTATTGGCTGAATCCTACCTAGCAACGGTGAGTACTGGGTTGAGAGCAGGCTGTCCTAGGCTAGGAAACCTTTCCCAGGGCAGCAATCCTCTCCACATGAAGAAATCCCTGTTTGGGAAATTGAGATCTTGGTTCTGATATTTATTAGCTGTGTGACCTTGGGCAATTTCCTTGCCTTCTCTTAACATCAGTCTCCTCATCCCTAAAATGTGGATAATAATTTCTTTTGTATTGCCTACTTCACAGGGTTGTTATAAAGATCATAGGAACAAAAGGATTCAAGAGAAAAAAAAATGCCCAACAAATCACAGACAAAGCTTTTTAAAGTACAAGGGGCTATAGACATGTGAGGGATTATTACTATTATTACAAATGCTGCCTTTTGGTTTGGAATACAATAGCACTCATTTTGTGAGAATCTGTTTACCTGAATTTTTCTTTAGTACTTGGAGTTAGAGATTTTAGGAAGCTTACATGAATATTCATGCTGATGGTATGCAAACCAAGCCACCCCCAGATCACTGGGAGAAACCCCTGTGTGCTTCATTCTTCTGAGCCTCGTGGTGTCAGCCCTGTATCAAACAGCTGGCTGTTCAGAGCTTTGCATAATCACCGAATTTCTAGCTTAGTGACTCCCTCCTCTGATGAACCTTCTTTGACCATCTCAACGTACAGGGAGCTATCCCTTTTCTGAAATAATTTTGCTCTCAGATTTTGAGCTGGAAAGGGCCTTTAGAAATTATTGAGTCCTACATCCTCATTTTATGGACGTCAGTCACTCAACTAGCATTAATTAAGCATTATAAGTGCTAGGCATTATGCCAATCATTGGGTATATAAAGAAAGACAACAACCCCCCCCCAACCAACCCCAGTGCCTCCTCCCAAGGAGTTCACAGTCTAATGAAGAAGATGAAGAAACTGAGTCCCAGAGAGGTTGTGACTTGTTCAAGGTCAAATTGCTAATGAGTCTGAGGAAATAGTTGAACCCAAATTTTCCTGATTCTGAGTCTACTGTTTTATTCACTACACAATGGTCATCTCCAAGATTGAGAAGGCAAGCAATTTGGTGTAGGTTATACATGCAGACCAAAAAAAAAAACCTCAAGAAAGATAAAGTAAAGAATAAGTATCTTTGATCTGCATTAAGGTTCTACAAGTTTTTTCTCTGAAGATGGACAGCACCTTTCATCATAAGTCCTACGGAATTGTCTTGGATCACAGTATTGCTGAGAATAGCTATGCTATTCATAGTAGATCATCATACAGTATTACTGTTACTGTGTACAATGTTCTTCTGGTTCTGTTCATTTCATTTTGCACCAGTTCATTGAAGTATTTCCATGTTTTTTGATAACATCCTGCTCATCATGTTCTAAAGCACAATAGTGTTCCATCACAATCATATACAACAACTTGTTCAGCCATTCCCCAACTGATGGGGAATTCCCTCAATTTCCAATTCTTTGCCACCACCAAAAGAGCTGCTATAAATACTTTTCCCTTTTATTTATTTGTTTTTATCTCTTTAGGATACAGACTTAGTAGTGATATTGCATGGTTTTATAGCCCTTTGGGCATAGTTCCAAATTGCTCTCCAGAATGGTTCAATCAGTATACAACTTTGCCAGTGGTGCATTAATGTTTTAATTTTCCCACATCCCTCCAACATTTCTCATTTTTCTTTTCTGTCATATAGCCAATTTGACTGGTATGAGGTAGTAGCTCAGAGTTGTTTTAATTCACAGTTCTGTCGTCTAAATTTCTCTTTCATATGATTATAGATAGCTTTGATTACTTTGTCTGAAAACTACCTGTTCATATCATTTGACCGTTTATCAATTGAAGAATGACTCTTATTTCTATAAATTTGACTCAGTTTTCTGTGTTTGAGAAATGAAGTCTTTATTGGAGAAACTTACTGTAAAATTTTTTTTTCATGGTAATGATTGCCAACTATGTATTGCCTTCCATCCTATTTCCCTGCTTATCCTACTCTGTCTCTCCTTGGCCTTCCTTAAAACTGTTTTCATTCTGACTACCACCTCCCCCAATCCTCCCTCCCTTCTATACCCCTCTTCTTTTATACCTTGTCCTTCCTACTTTCCTGTATGGAAAGATAGATTTTTATACCCAACTGAGTGTATATACTATTCCCTCTTTGAGTCCATTCCAATGAGAGTAAGGTTCACATGTTTCCCCTCCCCTCTTCCTCCATTTCTGCCCCCCCCACTGTAAAATCTCTTTCAGGCCTCTTTTATGTTAGATAATTTATCTCATTCTACCTCTCCCTTTCCCTTCTAGTACATTCTACTTTCTCATCCTTCGATTTTTTTTATTTATTTATTTATTTATATTGGCTAGGCAATGGGGTTAAGTGACTTGCCCAGGGTCACACAGCTAGTAAATGTTATATGTCTGAGGCCAGATTTGAACTCAGGTACTCCTGAATCCAGGGTAGAGGCTCTATCCACTGCACCACCTAGCTGCCCCCTCCTTTAATTTATTTTTTTAGATGATGATACCATCACATTCAACTCATACCTCTGCTTTCTGTCTATGTATACTCCTTCTAACTTCCCTAGTAATGAGAACATTTTTAGGAGTTATAAACATGATTTTCCCATGTAGGAATATAAACAGTTTAACCTTATCAAATCCCTTATGGTTTTTCTTTCCCGTTTTCCTTTTTATGCTTTTTTTTGGCATCTTGTGTTCAAAAGTCCAATTTAGTATTCAGCTCTGGTCTTTTCATCAGGAATGTTGAAAGTCCTCTATTTCATTGAATATCCATTTCCCCCCTGAAGGATTATACTTGGTTTTGCTGGATAGCTGATTGTGAAGTGGTTGTAATCCTAGTTCTTTTGCCCTCTGGAATATCATATTCCAAATCCAGTCCTTTAATGTAGAAGCTGCTAAATCTTGTGGTTTTTTTTTTTTTTGAGTAGAGGAGTTACTATGTATTCAATAAGCACATTGGGTAGAAGTGATGAGATGGTGCAGGGTCCCAGAAACAAGCATGAAAGTATTAGCAGTGATTTATATTCAAGATAGCACATCTTAAGAGGTTTTGAGAAAGGCAGAGGAGCCTGTCTGGGTCTGGGCACTGGATATGAACATCAAGGGCGCTGTCCTTTTCTAGTATGGTAGGAATAGGTATTGCCTACAGTGCTTGTGTGACTAGGTCAGACCGGCCCATACCTTATGTGATTTACATTGTAATGTATGAGAACATGGGGGATTAGACAGCAGCTTGATTGTTATGAACCAGATTTTGACTCACCTTGCCTGATGCTTGTTATATCTTGCTCTGGCTGCTGTGCTACTGGGGAAGACTGTGAGTTAAGTGTTTGTGTGGCATTCTTTGTTTCCCTAAAGGTCTCATGGTTGGGTCCTATAGTATTTGGGAGTCCAGGACCTAGATTATATCCAAAGTAATTGTGATTTGTGACGAAGATTTACTCAGAGATAACAGGGTTTGAATACCCACCTCTATCACTTAGCACCTGTATGACTAAGGAAAATTCACTTAACCTTTCTGAGACTAAATTTTCATATATGTGAAATAAAGGGCTAGGTTACATGACTTCTAGGGCTCTTTCAGCTCTAAATTTATCATCCTATGACTGGAGATGTGAAGGGTAGTTTGGAGTAGGGAAAGAATAGAGGCAGGGAGAAATGTTGGACACCTATTGCAGCAGTCCAGGCAGGTGGTAATAAGGCCCTTAACTTGGGTGGTGAAAGAGAAGGAACTGATTAAAGAGATGCCAGGGAGGTGAAATCAAGATGACTTTTATGTGCCCAGCCTGCGCTGTTTGGTGGATGTAAAGACTCTATTATTTTCTTCCCACCTCCTTGTTCCTGACCTGGAATCTCATGATTTATTACTCTCATTTCTCTCTTCACCATCTGTATATTAATTACATGGAGTGGGTAGGCAATAAGCCTTGCAAGTCTTCCCAAATCATTCATGAGCTATAAAAAAATCCTTCTCTTCCTAAAGAGACTGTCAGCTTCTTGAAGACAGGGAATCATGTGGCAGACTTCTTGTGTTTCCCCAACAGTGCCTAGCACAGGATTAGTGAAGAAATAGTAGAGAATAGTCAAATAGAATCATGGAATGTTAAAGGACCTTAGATTGTATAACGCAGAATGTCAGAGGTGGAAAGAATTTTAGAATATATGACATAGAATGTCAGAAGTGGAAGGGGCCTTGGACCATAGAATGTCAAAGGTGGAGGAGACCTTAGAATATATGAAATATAAAAGGTGAAAGGGACCTCAGAGGCTAGGATTCAGAACTTGTGAGTCTTTAGAACATAAAATGTCAGAAGTGGAAGGAACCATTGAAAAGATTTAAGGTAAAAGAAACGGGATTTGAATCCCCACCTCCATCACTCACCACCTGCATGACTAAAGAAAATTCACTTAGTAGAATGTCACATAGAATGGACATTATAACAGAAAATTACAGAGTCTCAGATATGGAGTACTAAAAAGCTTGTCTAGTTTTGTTAATTTCACAACATGAATACCCTTTACAATAGTTGTGACACCCATGTTCTACTTGGAGATCTTCAGGTGTCATCCATTGTCTCCTAAGCCAGTTCATTCTATTTTTTATAGCTATAAGTATGAGGAAGTTCCTCCTTAGACCACACTTAAATCTGACTTTCTTTTACCTCCACCTCTTTATCTTAGTTCTGCCACCAAGGTTAAGCAGAGGAATGCTAGACCTTTCCCCAAAAGACAGTACTCCTAACACTTGAGGAAAACTCTCATGGGCTCCTAAGTGGTTCCCCCCACCCCCACCATGTCAAACAACATTAGACCTTTCATTTGATTCCAATATGACCTAGTCTGTAGTCCCTTCAACAATCTGGATGTGTTATTATTGGTCAGTCTACCTTAAAATATGGTGACTGAGACAAAGAATGGAAGTGGAGGAGATCTTAGAATATATACAAGGTGTTCCAAAGTTTTTAGTGAAGTTTAAAGCTATTAAAGTAAAAGCTTCATTAAGACTTTTAAAATGCCAAATATATGCATATATGTGCATAAAATGTGCATGTGTTTATGTTAGATGTGTAAACATATATGTATCTGTTTGTCCTTCATTTTTGAAGAGGACCAATGACATCATAGATGATGTCTTGACTCGTACATGAATTGGATTTAAGCGAAGCAGAGTTGTACAAAGTTATCAGCTTTGCTCTCTCTTTCAGAGTCATCAAAGTCCAGTGGTAAGACAAAAGTCAGGATGACTGGTGATGGCCTGGGATACAATGGATGACCTTAGAGTCTTCAATGTCTAACCAAACTCTAAGTGCTTCACAGCACCTGTTTCTGCTGCCTTCATGGCCATTAGAACAAATTGTTCTCATTTGCCCATTCCTCCAGGAGAAGTCTTTTCATGCTAGAAGCAGGCATCCCCCTAACTCACCAATGAGTCTGAGGTCTGTCAGTCACCCTCGACCTGGTTAGCCCATCTCCCAAAACAATTTCACCAGGGTGTAGCTGCTGCTTATGCTACAGCTTCTTGGAGCCGCATGTCAGAGTTGAGCACCAAGTGTATACCAAAGGTGGATGAGCAGTCATGGAAAGGGCTCAGCAGCCCTCATACCACAGTTGCTAGTCTTCCTTGAATACCTCTGACACCTCATACACATGTGTATCTGTACATACACATATATATGTGTATATATGTATGTATATGTATACATACACACACACACACACACACATATATATATATATATATGTATATATATATATATATACAACTAGGATGACCTTAAAATATATGACATAGAATTTCAAAGGGGGCAGTGTAGTATAGTGGGCAGGGTGCTAGAGATACTTTGAATCCACTTCAGATGGATTCTAGCTATGTGATTTCATCTGAAAAATGGGAAGGACACTGTCTACATAGAGAGGGATTGAGTCGTTGTGCATAGACAACTGGCCTATCATGTTAGGAAAACTTAGGTTTAAGTCCCACTTCTGACACATTGTGCTTGTGTGACCTTGGTAAGTCACTTAGCCTATCTCTATCCCAGGCAACTCTCTAAGACAGTATATGGCAGCTCAGGTGTGATATGCATTGCTAGAGGGTTTCCTCACTGAAAGTTTCCTACACAGGTGAAATCATAGGTCAATTAAAAAAGAAAAATTAAACTGGATTAGCTACCTTGCAGGGTTGTTGTGACAAAATGGTGTAGTACAGGGGAAAGCTCATTAGTCCCAGGAGGCCTTAGGTTCAAATCTTGCATTTTATGTTTATTTCCTGTGTGAGCTTGGGTAAATCATTTAACTTATTTGGATCTCAGTTTCCACATGTGTGAAATGATGGGATTGGACTAGATTAGGGGTTCTTAACCTTTTTTTGCCTCATGGAGTCCTTTGGTAGTCTGGTGAAGCCCATGGACCCTTTCTCAGAATAAGGTTTTTAAATATATAAAGCAAAGTATATAGCATTACAAAATAAACTGATTCTATTGAAATAGTTATCAGAATATTAAAAAGAAAAAAAATTAGTTCACAGATCTCAGGTTAAGAATTCTTGAAGTTGCTCTCTGAGATGCCTTCAAGCTCTACCTCTGTGATCCTTTATTTAGGTCTAACTCTTTGTGACAGCATTTGGGGTTTTCTTGGCAAAGATACCAGAGTGGTTTGTTATTTCCTTCTCTAGCTCATTTTATAGGTGAGGAAACTGAGGCAAACAGAGTTAAATAACTTGCCCATGGTTACACAACTAATAAGTGTCTGGGGCCAGATTTGAACTTAAGAAGGTAAGTCTTCCTGACTTCAAGGCCAGAACTCTATCCACTTTCCCACCTAGCTGTCCACTATGATTATAGGTCCTGTTTTATAAATACCAGGCCTTATTAGTAGAGTTGGGAGGAACCTCAGAATCCAACCCTTTTCTGTTATAACTGAGGAAACAGAGGCCCAGATTAGAGGGCAGTGCAAGTCAATGGCCAAGCAAGCCCAGGTCTCCTAAATCTCCATTTAGGGGCTTTTTTTGCTAGGCCGTATCAGAAAGGGTTCTGACTCCTCTTTGGCAGCTGAGACCTGAGCAAACAAGCAGGCAGATGTGACTCACTCCATGAGGGAGGCCTGTGAGCAGAAGCCCAGAAATTCCTCTGATGGGAAACAATAATGTTTGTTCTTGAATCTGACCCCCTGGAATGCAGCTAACAATGCCCTCCTGGAATCAAAGATGCATCTAAAAATAAATCATCTGCCAGGTTCTGCATAGATTAAGTGTCAAAGCAAAGAAAGAATGGAAGGGAAAATAAATTTCCCATTTGCTGGCGTGATTGTTTGGGCAGAGGTAGGGACATGCTGTTGATTTATCTCTTTTCTACCTGCTTTGCTGGCTCTTCATATTCTTTCTGACCCTTTAAAGTGAAGGTTGACTAAAATTGTCCTCAGTTTTCTTTTTTTTCCTTTTTATACCCTCTCATTTGCCACCCTCATTCACTTCTATTGCTTCTAATACTCCTCTCATGCAGGTCTTTTTAAATCTGTAACTCTCTGACAGCTCTCTTTAACTCTATACCCTTGTTTTCATTTGCCTACAAGACATCTCTGACTAAATGTCATGCATTCATTCAATTATTCACTCATTCAATTATGTATTCATTCTACAAACATTTCTAAAGCACCTACTATTTGCCAAGAAGAAGAAAATGGCAGAATTGGGCAGTGATCAAGTTAGGTCTTGGTTGGAGGTATTGTAACTTCGGCTGAGCTTTGAAGGAAGCTGGAGATTCTAGATGGAGAGGTGAGAAAGGAGTGGATTGCAAGTATGGGGGGGCATCTAGTGCAGTGTAATGGAGATGGGAATGGAATGATGGGATTGGAGAGTAGGTCAGTTTGGCTAGAATATAGAGTATCTGAGGGGATGTGACATGTAAGAAGCCACAGAAAAAAATATTAGATCCTGGGGGCAAAGTGCTTTAAATGTCAAAGAAGTTTGTATGTGGTCTTCAGGTAAGAGGATGTCACTGGAGCTTTCTGAGCAAGGTAGTGGCATGGCCAAACCTGAGCTTTAGGAATATCAATTTGGCAGCTGAATGAACTATGGTTTGGAGAGATGAGTGACTACAAACAGGGAAACCAATTAGGAGGCTATTGATAATCCAGATGAAAGGTGGATGAGATCCCAGACTGAGGGGGGTGAGTATGTGAGACCTTTCGTGAGTCCTGCAGCCATTAATCCTCCCTTCACCTTTGATGCCTGAAATTATTCAGTATTTACTTCGTATAGGTTTTGCATTGCCTTAATTGGGGTGCATTCAGTTTTCCCCCAGTAAAATATAAGCTATGTGAGAGAAGGACTTATTTTGGTTTCATCTTTGTATGTATCCCCTTCTTTTCCCTCTCCCTCTGCCTCATTCTAGCACAGTGACTGATAAATTATTGGTGCTTACTACATTTATGTTGAATCACACACATATTATTATGTATTATAGTAATGTATGTCTCATTTTTATTACACTGTTAAACTGTAAGTTCCTTGAGGATGTTGGTTGACTGGTATAACCACTAGCCTTTGTATTATGATTCTGTGAACAGTAGGATCTTAAGGAATTTGTTGAATGTTGAATGAAAGGCTAAAAGTCAAGTACCAGAGGTATTTTAGGGTCAGAGACCTCAATAGGGCCAGCATAGAATCTTGGAATCTCCACATGGGAAATGACCTAAATCTTCCTAATATTGGTCTGGATTTGCCTTCTTTGTAACTCCCCCCTGCCCTTACCTGCCTCCAATTGTCTAGGGTTCTGTCTTGTTAGCCCACATCTGATCAGTCTTCTCTCTTTTCCATATGATGACTTTTCAGTTATTTGAAGACAGTGATCAATGCCTTGCCTACTTTTTACTTTATCAGGATAAATAACCTCAATTACTTGAAGTCCAGTGTTCTGGAGCTAGCTTGAAATGTCTCATGAAAGCTGGTTGTTAAATTTTCAGTGTGAAGATTTATACCTCAGCAAAGGCTAAAAATGAGTGTTTGAGCTATTGTTTTGTTGATTTATGTATTTGAGAAAGTGATAGATAAAATATGAATAATGCACACTAAACTTTAAAGCGTGTGATGGCGTACATTATTTTTTTTTCTGGTAACCTAGTTGTCAAACGTTTACTAGCATGCCACCAAGTAACATTGCCAAAATATGAACTAAATCTAGCATGACCAGTTCTCCATGAATCCATGCTGACTTCTCGTCCTCATTTATTTCCATCTCCAGATACTCACAAGATACTCCATTAATATTAACAATCCATTAATAAGGCATTTTAAGATTTTTTTAGGGATAAGCGTGAAACTTTGCATCCCAGCTCTGCCACTTGCTGCCTGAATGACAAAGCACTTCACCTCTTTGGACTTTCTCATCTGTAAAATCAGGGAATGGATTGGATGAATGCTAAGGTTCTCTCTAGTTCTATATCTATGATTCTATGATTTCTTGCTTGTGGTCAATAACCTAATTAGATACATGCTTATTGAGGGCCTACTATGTGAAAAAGACTTTGTCACCAAAATGAAAACAAGTTCCTGCTCTTAAGAAGTTTTCAGTCTATTGGGAGATAAAATTCAATGTCATTTGAAAGTAAAGACAGTTCTAACACCTGGGGAAATTGGGGAAGGAAGAGAACATTTCAAGAAGATTTGGAGAGGCATGGGGAAGGGGGACAGTTTGATAAAATTCATGAGGATAAGAGACAGAATGCTGAGTTTGGGGACTAGCTATGAAGATCATTTATTATATCTTGTAAAAGAATATGAAATAAAGCTGGAAAAGCAGGACAAAATCAGCTAACAGTTGGCCTTACAGGCAATATAGAATCATTAAATTTTTTGAGCAGAGGAATGGTAAGAACCTACCAATGCCTTGGTAAGATTATTTTGGCATCTCTATGAAGGCTAGATTAGAAAGGGAAAATAATGGAAGCAGAGAGACAAACTTAGGAGCTATTGAAGTAGTCCAAATGTGTGATAGTGGTAACCAACAGAATAGTGGTTGAGTGGAGGAAAGGTGATTGATACTAGAGATGCTGAGGAGAAAGAAGTCAAAAAGACTTGCTAGCTGAGGGATAAGGGATTGCAAAGTCAGGGATGAAACTGAGGTCACAAACTTTAGCTGACTGAGAGAATGCTCTCAACAGAAATAAGAAAGGATGCTGGAGGGATGGGTTTGGAAAAAGATAATGAACCCTGTTTTAAATATATTGAGTTTGACACACTGATGGGACTTCTAGATGAAATAGTGTATCAGTCAAGTGGAGATGTGTGAATGGGTTTCAGGAGAAAGATTAGGACTGATTGGATATGAAAATTGAAATGGTGTGAATGGGTGAAATCATAGGAAGTGTAGAGAGAAAACAGGGCTAAGAATCAATGCTATGAGGACTCCTGTAATTAGGAAGCATGTGTTTCATAATGATCCATTACAGGAGAATGAAAAGAAGTGCTTGGCTATGTAGTTCATTTCCTCGCCTCTCAGACTCTTTAAATATGGCTCCATCCTTACCACTTGACTGACTCTGTTCTCTCCAAGGTCACCAATAATCTCTTTATTGCTCAATCTAATGTTTTCTTGGTCTTTCTTGATTTCTTACAACCTTTAATGGTGGAGGTCTCCCTCCCTTCCTGAAAACTCTCTCCTATCTGAGTTTTATAGCCCTATTCTATCACAGATCTATTTCTACCTGTTGGAATAATCTTTCTCGGTCTCCTTTGAAGATTCATCAATAATACTCTTTCCCCAAGGCATAGTTATACCCAAAGACTCTACCCCACGTCCTCTTTTCTTCTCTGTATACACTTTCTCTTTTGGCAAAAATCACATCGAATTCAGCTATCCCTTCTTGTTCATATATTTCACAATCTGCCCATTCAGTTCTTATCTCCATCCTGAACCCCAACTGTGCATCGGTAACTGCCTACTGGACATTTCCATTTGGATGTCCCAAAGGCAATTCAAACTCAACATGTCCAAATTACTCCTTTTGTTTTAACCCACAAGTTCTATTAACTTTGTTGTTTCTATGGAAGACACCATCATTCTTCTGGTCACTTAGGTTCACAGCCTAGGAGTGATCCTCTACCCTTCATCTTATTCACCCTCTTCATATCTAATCAGTTGCCAAATCTTACAAATTCTACCTCCACAAAATCTCCCATATTCATTCCTTTTCTTTCTTTCCTTCCTTCCTTCCTTCCTTTCTTCCTTCCTTCCTTCCTTCCTTCCTTCCTTCCTTCCTTCCTTCCTTCCTTCCTTCCTTCCTTCTTCCTTCCTTCTTTCCTTCCTTCCTTCCTTCCTTCCTTCCTTCCTTCCTTCCTTCTCTCTCTCTCTCTCTCTCTCTCTCTCTCTCTCTCTCCTCTCCCTCCCTCCCTCCCTTCCTCTCCCTCCCTCCCTCCCTTTCTTTCTTTTTCTTTCTTTCTTTCTTTCTTTCTTTCTTTCTTTCTTTCTTTCTTTCTTTCTTTCTTTCTTTCTTTCTTTCTTTCTTTCTTTCTTTCTTTCTTTCTTTCTTTCTCTCTTTCTCTCTTTCTCTCTTTCTCTCTTTCTCTCTTTCTTTCTTATAAAATAGCCATCCTAGTTCAAACCCTCATTTCTCCTTGCTTTGACTGCTTTTTTTTTTTTTACTAATTGGCTTCCATGCAACCAATCTCCACTCTTTACTACTCATCTTCACATAAATGCCAAATTGATAATCCTGACCAAGTCACTCCCTAGCTCTAAAAGCTCAGTAGCTTTCTATTGCACCTGGAATAAAATACAATTTTTTTTCTGCTTTGTATTTAATGCCCTTCTAAATTTGGCACCACAATATTTTCCCAGGCTGGTTATACATTCTCTCTATTCAAGATTCCCCTCTCATATATTCTATATCCAAATCAAATTGGCTTATTTGCTGTTTCATGCATACCTTTTATCTCTTGCCTCCATACCTTTACACAGTCTGTCTATCTTCTTTCTCTTCTTTCCCACTTCTACCTCTTGGAATCCCTAGCTCTCTTCAAGTATCAGTTCAAGTGGCATCTCCTTTAAGAGACTTTTCCTACTTTCATTACTTTTAGAACATCCCCTTACTCTTTTCCTCACTTTGTATTTCCTTATTTGTAAACATTTTCTCTCTTTTTAATGTCTCCAGCACCTAGTAAAGCACCTGACATGTAGTAAATGCCTAATAAATAATTTTTGATTTATTGACATTGTCAGGCAAGTGGAGTCCCAAGCTAGTCATTAGTCTATTTATTCATTTATGATAACTCATGTTTCTATATTGATCTGAGGTTCACAAAATACTTTTCTCACAATTACCTTATTAGGATGGTAGTGCAACTGTTATTATCAACATTTTACAGAAGAGGAAACTAAGGCTCAGAGAGGTGAAATGAAGTCACTTAGTCTAAATGAGGTCACTTAGCCACCTCAGCCAGGGTTAAAACACAATTCTCCTAATTTGAAAGTCAATATTCTATTCAAAATCCCATTTGGCTCTTACTACTCACACAGTCCTATAGAGAATGTGTGTGTGTGATACAAATACAGATAACAATCTTTGTGCTTAAGGACACATAATGTAGAAAAGGTTCTCAGAACAGCTAAGGCATCAGGGTACATGGTCAGGGTGAAGCACACGAACCATCCCACACCACACTCAAAGAAGGGGACCCTTCCAGCTCTTGGACTCATATTTCATTCATCTCTCAGCATAGAAAAAACCCTGGACTTGGAAGCAGAGAAAAATCTAGGTTCTAGTGCTTGCTCTACCACTTGGACTCAGTGTTCTTTAAGAATTCTTAATATTCAGGGCAGCTAGGTAGCACAGTGGATAGAGCACTGGCCCTGGAGTCAGAAGTCCTGAGTTCAAATCCGACCTCAGACACATTGCTAGCACTCACTAGGTGTGTGACTCTGGGCAAGTCACTTAACCCTAATTGCCTCACATTAAAAAAAAATAAACATTAAGAATTCTTCATATTCTTTGCACCTTGAGTATGAGATTGAAATTAGAGTTCAAGGGAATGGTTTGGTAGGAGACCTAGATTTGGTAACATCTATAGAGAGGTGAAAATTGAATTTATGAGAGCAGCTTTTATCCTTCATTTCTCACCCCTTTCTTCCTCTCTATCTCCTGCATTCCCCTCCTCCTTCTCTCTCCTTTTTCTTTCCTTTTTCTCTCTTATCCATCCTCTCTCCTCCTTTTCCTCCCTCCCTTCCCTCCCCTCCCCTCTCCCTTCCCTCTCACTCTCCATCACCTCTCCTCTCTTCTTTTTTCTCCTTTCCACTCCTTCCTTCCTTCCTTCCTTCCTTCCTTCCTTCCTTCCTTCCTTCCTTCCTTCCTTCCTTCCTTCCTTCCTTCCTTCCTTCCTTCCTTCCTTCCTTCCTTCCTTCCTTCCTTCCTTCCTTCTTCCATTCTCACTCTTACTAGCTTTATGATCTTGGGCAAGGCACTTAAGCTTTTCATGCCTTAATTTCCTTACCTGTAAAGTTGTGTTAATAATGATGGCACTTACCTCTCAGGGCTGTTGTGAATATCAGGTGAGACTAATATATATTATATATTATTATATTATATATATTATATATATATATATATATATATATATAATATATATATATATATATATATATAGAGAGAGAGAGAGAGAGAGAGAGAGAGAGAGAGAGAGAGAGAGAGAGAGCACTTTACAACTGTAAGCATTATATAAATGTCAATCAGTCAATAAGCATTTATTAAGTCTTATTATGTGCCAAACACTGTGCTAAGTGCTGGGGAGACAACAAAAGATAAAAGACAGTAGTTGCTCTCAAGTAACCCATAGTCTAATGGGACAGACAATATGTAAACAACTATGTATAAACATGATATATACAGAATAAATTGGAGATAATCTTAGAGGGAAGGAACTAGCAGTGGGTTTATGGGGACAGGAAAGGTGAATGTTAGGTATTATTATTTGGAACCTTTTTTTCTAAATGGTAAGGGAGGATTGGGAGGGAGAATTGAGAAAGATACAAGTGCGTGAAGATTGCTAGCTGATTGTGTTAGGTGGACGGGTGGAGGAGGGGACACAATTTTTAAATTCGAAAGAGACACACATGTCAAAATTGCTCAAACCATGATAAATGGACCCAGAGCTCCCAGCTCTTTCCCTGTGGATCCTGAGTGATGGTGATTTATGATGGCCAAGCTATTCCCTAAACAAATGGTTTTTGGAGGAAAAAGAAAGGTCACTGAAAGTTAGGCCTTACATATCTTATCTTGTTCTCCTGCAGCCTTCAATTCCCTTTGAACTCCTCCTAGTGGGATGAGTGTGTCAGCTGGCAAGGAGCAGCCATTACTAATAAAGAGAGAAATAAATAAACCAACAGCAAATACACAAAGGCACGGTTAGTATTCTTATGATTTTTTTGGAGGGAGCAGAGAATGACAGAGGGAGGGAAGAATAGGACAAGGAGAGGTTATCACCAGAGTTCAGACAAAATGTAATGGGTAAAAGATGAGGGAATCTAGGCTGAGAAACAGCAGCTAGTTGGCTAAGGAGCCACTGCTGTACCATTGACCTCTCAGGACACAAAAGAGGCCTGGAGGATGATGGTGATGAAAAAATATTGAAGAGTACACTGCCAGCTAGGAGCAGCTGTCCAGTTGGAAAGATCCCAGGATACAGAGTGAGGAGATCTGGGGTCTAGACCAGATTCCACCATTGATACTACATGACATTATGCAAGTTGTTTCCCTTCTCTGGGTCTTAACTTTCTCCAATTTAAAATGAAAGTGTTGCATTGATGGGGGAATGGGTACATGCATATAATAGTACTGAACTCAAGAAATGATGAATATGAATTTAAAAAACCATGGAGAGACTTACGTGAACTGATGCAGAGCAAAGTAAGTAAGCACAACTATAAAAACAATGTACACAATTGACTACAATATTATAATTGGAAAGAACAACAACAACAAAAAAACCCAGCCAGAATGCTCTTTAATTATAAGGACCAAACTCAACCCTAAGGAAGGCATGAGAAAATACATCACCTTCTCTTCTTTGCTGAAGTGAGGACTGAATAAAGAAGGCCATAACTCATTTGTAGAATGGGTATGGAATATTCTATATATTTTCAAACTCAATCAATTAGTTTTGCTGAGCTGTTTTTTTCTATTTTTAAAAATTCTTTGTCACAAGGATAGAGGAAAGAGGATATATTCAGAAATGAAAGTACAATAAATGCAAAATAAATAAATATAATAATACATATATCAACAAAAATTAAACATAATATGAATAATTTAGGTAAGATGATTTATCCAGACTCTACATGTATGTATACATCTATGACATTCTGTTATTATACATCCTAGCAAAATATTGCAATCACAGATACTGTTTTAAGGTGGGGAAGAGATACAAAGTTCAGAAAGCTGTCCAGTAGTAAGAAAAGGCATTGGCACAAATAATTCAGATATGTAATATTACATGATAAGTTCATCAGAGAGTTAAAAAAAAAAGCTATGTGAAGTTTTAGGGACAAGATCCTTACTGATGGGAAAGGGAGCTTCCTGGAGGAAAGGGCATTTGAAGTGGATTTTAAAGGTGAAGTAGGAATTCTACAGGTGAAAAGGGGGAAGAAGAGTATTCAAGAATAAGGAAAATATAGCTCAAAAGTAGAGAGGCGTGACATAAAAAAGTACATTGTCAGGGCTTAAAGTTGCCCAATATGTCTGGAAATCATATTATATGGAAGGTAATTACATAAGAAGCTTCAAGAATTGAGTGGCACTAGGTTGTGGACAATCTTAAATGTGAAAAAGGAGAGTGGAATTTAAACTTTTGGGGGTGAGTTCATCTGAGGGCTTCCTTTTTGGGGATGGACTTAGGTCATTCCATTCCTGATTCTGCTTCTGACTCTCAGAACTTTGCCACATGTGCCCTATCACTCTGGCATTTCTCTCAGAGCCTGTAATATCTTCTGCCTCTCTGACACCTTTTTCCCACTGGTGAGTTCTTGGCTCTTTCATTTTAGGATGAGTCCAGGCTGGCTCTATTTCATTCCTTTCTTATCTTTATTTCTGACTCTCAGGCTTTCAACCATTCCCCTGTGTGAGTCCTCCCTTTTCCCTTTTCTCAGCTTGTTTTTGTGTTGTCTTGACCTCCTGGAATGTAAGCTGCTCGAGGGCAGGGGCTATATTTCTTTTTGCTTGTATTTATATCTCCAGTGCTTAGCACAGCGCTTGGCACATAGTCAACATTTAATAAGTGCTTATGGTCTCGTTAACTTTTTTGCTTTTTCTGGTAGCCAACAGGCAGGCACTGAAGGTATGTGAAAGAACAGCAATGAAGAAAGACTTAACGCAAGAAAGATTATTCTGACAAGGTATGAAGAATGTATGGAAGTAGGGAGAATAAAGGTAGAAATATCTGTAACATGGTTCCTACAATTATCCATGCCAGTGGTCTCCAAATGGTTTTTGATAGCATATGCCTCCATCAGTAAAAAAGAAAACAACCATGTACCTCTAATATATGTATACTTATTTATTTTTAACTTAACTTTAATATTTGTTTTTCTATTACTGTGCTAACAGAATAAAAGACACAATATAAACTCTAAAAGGATGAGATAGATGAAATAAATAATATTTTAAAATATGTTTTATTTTACTTTATTAGTAGTATAAAAATCCTTTTGGCCTGAATAAGGGAAATTAAGAGGTTTATACTGCTGCACTGGCGTGAGAAAGAACAGGGATGTGCAGGGCTAGGGTGTCCCAGTAGTAAGGTCTGCCTACTTACTTACTTGCTTGGGGAAGAGTAAGGATGGCTCACTGTTCTGGGTAGCTCATGATAGGCCATGACTGGGAAAGGAGGGTAGCAGAGGCAGTGGTGGCTTTAAGCGAAGCTGAGCAACTCTATTCAAATCTAGTATTTCCTCCATGTAACATAATGGACCCTTTTGCACACTCTTGGGAATATTAACACCTCAACTGATCACAGTCTCTCCCTCATGGGTGTGCACGCTTCACTTTGAAGAGCACTAGTCAAAGCCAGTGTTAATGGGGGCTTATACTAGGGCCATGACTTTGGGAACTGATAAAATAAATGATCGATTCAGATGAGATAGCTCAAAGTGATCCATAGAAAAGACAAATGTTTGAATATGAAAGGTGAAGGACTGGAAAAAATCTACATGATATAAATGTGCGAGGTAGAATGAATGATGGGGTTGTAGACAGGGAGAGAGAAAAAGGGGTCAAACATTTAATAATCACCTGTTATCTCTCAAGATGGGCAGCTGGGTGGTGCAGTGGTTAGAGTCAGGAAGACCTGAGTCCAAATCTAGCCTCAGACACTAGCTGTGTGACCTTGGGCAGGCCCCTTAACACTGTTTACCTCAGTTTCATCATTTGTAAAATAAGCTAGAGAAGGAAATGGCAAACCACTCCAGTATCTCTGTCAAGAATACTCCAAGTTGGGGCAGCTAGATGGCTCAGTGGATACAGCACTGGCCCTGGATTCAGGAGGACCTGAGTTCAAATCCAGCCTCAGACACATAACACTTACTACCCTTGTGACCCTGGGTAAGTCACTTAACCCCATTGCCTAACCAAAAAAACAGAAACAAAAACAGAATACTCCAAATGTGATCACAAAGATCACACAATTGAAATGACTCAACAACAACAAATCTATCAGGTACCTTTTTAAATGCTTTACAATTTGTATTTAATTTGACCTTCATAAGAACTCTGGGAGGTTAGTGCTATTGTAATCCCATTTCACAGTATGAAACTGAGGATGACATAGATGACTTGTCCAGTGCGTCACACAGTTAGTAAATGTCTGAGATAAGATTTGAACTCAGATTTTCCTGATTCCAGGCCCAATGCTTTATCCAACTCCACAGCTGGGAAGTCAGAAAGTAGAGTAGGCTTAGGGATAACAATGAGCTCAATTTTAGACATGTTGAGTTTAAGATGTTGGTGGAATATCCAGGTAGGGATGGCCTGTAAAGACCTGGAGTGGGCATCTGGAGTGCAGAATAGAAGTAAGGACAGAAGAAAGAAGGTTGCATGTCACCTGCATAGAAGGGCTCATAGTAGTTGAAACAATGAGAGTGAATGAGATAACCCAGGCTTAGAGTGCAGAGAAAGAAGATGAGAGCAGCTAGAAAATCCTTTTGAGAATATTTAAACTAAGTGATCAGGAGATTGAATCACCAGTAAGTGAATGGAAGAATGGAAGTAGAACCTGGACGTTTCTTGTTTGGCCTTCACTCTCAAAGAAGACCATGACATCAGGAAAGTGATGCCATGGCTTTTAAGTGAATTGGATTTAAGTGAGAGAGGGCTGCACAAAGTCACCAGTCCCACTTTCTCCTTTAGAGCCATCTGGGTCCAGTGGCAAGATATAGATCAGGACTGCTAAAGGTGGACCCTCATCTTTGCAGTCAAATGAGGAGAGAATACTCAAGGAGTGAATGAAAGTGTCTGCATCTATAGAGAAGTAAAAAAAAAAAAAGCTAACCATTAAAAATGAAATAAAAAAGAAAAGAAAAACTGTATATATATATCAATTGAATGTTATTAAAATATTTACATATAAAACCAATGTAGTTGAACTTAAAAAAATAAAAATTAATTAGAATTAAGAAACAAGTTTGCATTAAATTTTTAAACAAAATCCTGGCATTCTAAGTATTCAAACAAATCACTATGATTAAGAGCCATTCCCCAAAAGACAAGGGTTCAAAAGACATGATCAGTTTTCAAAAAATTAATACATACTCTTGGCAACCACCTGAAAAAAATGTTCAAAAATCTCTACTAATCAGAGAGATGCAAATTAAAACAAACTTGATGTATCACCTTATGCTCATCAAGCTGGCAAAGATGATAAAAGATGGAAAAACTCATTGTTGGAAGGGCTATCTGAAGACAGGCATACTAATTCACTTCTGGTGAAGCTGTGAATTATTCTAGAGAATGACTTAAATTATGCAAGAAATGTTACTAAATTGTTCATAACCTTTAACTCAGAGGTTCTACTATTAATACTATATCCCAAGAAGATTATTAACAGCAAGAAAGGGGCAAACTATTCAAAAATATTCAGAGCAATGGTGTTTGTGAGAACCATAAGTTGGATATAAAGTATGTGTCCAATGGTTGGAGAACGGCTGAACAAACCAAGGTAGACAAACTTACTGGAACATGATGGTACCTTAAGAAATGAAGAAGTGAAGAATTAAGAAAAATGGGGCAAGACTTCAATCAATAAATTAACAAGAACTTAATAATTACTTAGTATTTTCCAGGACTTGCGTTAAGCACTGGATATACAAATAAAAACAAAAACAGACTAGGCAATGATTACAATAATGTAAATTAAATCAACATCTTTGTAGGGTGAGGAAGTCTAGATTTGTGAGTTCATCCATCCTAAAGAGAACTTCCAGTAAGAAAACTCTTTATCAAAACTCTAGATCAGTACCTACTTTGTAACTAAAAATTTTGCAAATTAGAGAATTGCCTAGGACAGCAGTCTCCAAAGGGGCAAGAGGGGACACTGGTGTTTTGCCCAAGAGGATTATAGATTGACCCCAAGGAGTAAACAATCAAACAATCAGCAGGTGGGAAGATGATAGTCCTCCGTGATAGCCAATCAAGGGGCTTGACTAGATCTGCCTATCCTAGCCTAAGCCTCTTGTACTCCTTTTATCCATCCCCTTCTCTAGTGCAAAGTTGATAGCCTTCCCTCACCATATGAATTTGCAGTGGGTAAAATCAACCTGCTTTCATGCCTTTCTCTGGTCATGTTTAGCAGTGATGGTTGAGGTATATAAAAATCGTATGGTTAGTGTTCTACATGGATGAGTCTTTGTTATACAAGTCAGAAATGGAAGAATGTCAGGGGGTCTGTGTAGGTCTAGGGTAATAGCTAGTGAAACATTAAGGTGGAAAATCATTGCATGAAGGCTGAGTATGGAGGAAAGTGTTGCTACAATGAGGGAATTATATTGTGAATTAGAGAGTGAAGGGCTACAAAGGTAGGAAGTTGTGGTCAGAAAATGGAATCTCAGTTACTAATCTTGGAGGTAAAGTAACTCTGAGAGGTGGTAAGGTGTAAAATCAGAGCTTGTCCCAAGAGAAGTGGAGAAATAAGTTATTGAAAGCTGAGGCAGCTGAGGTTAGAAAAATTGTCAATGCAGTTACTGAAATCCCCAATGATAACGAAAGTGTCAAAAGGAAGACTGGGAGCCGTGTACTAGGGGCATTAAAAAAGTTGAGAAAATGTCCTGCAGATCAATACAGGGCAATAACAGGGATGGGAAGGAAGTCAGTACAAGTGGTTGCAGGGACCTCAAAAGAGGAAAGGTCATTGAGAATTGTGTAGAAGGAATGGTTTGGAAATGGTAGTGGGTAGCAAGGAACATACCATTTCCTCTTTGTCTCCTTGAAGGTCAGGTGAATAGGAAGAGTGGCCACCAGTGGAGAGCATGGAAAGATTTTTGAGGTTCCCAAGGGAAAACCAGGTTCCTATTAAATAAGAGATGTGGATGAAATGTTTGAAAGTTTATCAGAGAGTTTGTAGATAACAAACTGAGGATTGAAAAGATTAAAATGGAACACAACAAATAAGTAAACCACACTGAGTTGAGTCTGGAGATGGTAGAGATACTTAGAAAAGAGGTTGATGGGATAAGTTGCCTAAAGTAGGGTGAATGTGCTTTGGCCAGCTCAAAGCTCCCTTGCTGATCAACCCTGAGTAGCCTCTGAACTTCCAACCTGGGCAAGGTAGTCAGACTCAGTGTTTAAAAATGAGCAAGCAAGAAAGCACATTTTGAAAGAGCTTGGTATACAAACTGGCATCTAAGAGTATGAGACTGTGGGACCAGGGTGGGGAAACCAAAATCACAAGGTGGAGATTGGCATGATCTGCTTCTTAATCAGAAAGTAAACAGTAGCAGAACTGAAGAGTTAACCCACCCCCTGGCTTTGAGATAGAATTCAAAACCCTGGTGTTTTGGTGTGAACTTCTTGGTATGTTTTGATTTAGAAACTTGGGTGAAGGAGTTTTGAACTTTGGGCTTCAAGATGCCTGGTTGTAGAATGGGGAGAAAGGAGTGAAAAGTGACAGTAGGATGTATGGCCTCTATGAGATGTCTCCTCCAGTTGACTTTCCTCTTATTGGTCCTTCCAAGCTCCCTGTTCTCAGTCCTAAATCCTAAGTTCCTCCAGCTTTGACATTTTGTATTCTACCATAAATAAATGACTTGAAAACCTTCAAGTATTTCATAAATGTCAGCTATCGTTAGAAGTGCACTTTTCCACCCAAAGTACTTTTCTTACTAAAGCCCTATGAGATGAGCTGTGTAAAACGAGGTTGCACAATGGAGAGAGTATGGGCCAGGTGTCAGGAAGACCTGAGTTCAGACCCCATCTCAGACACTTTTTAGCTGTCTGACCCTGGACAAACTACTTAACCTCTGTCAGCCTCAGTTTCCTTATCTGAAACATAGGGATAATGATAACACCTAACTCCCAGGATTGTTGTAACAATAAAATGAGATATTATTTGGAAAACAATTTGCAAACTTTAAAGCACTGTATATATGCTACCTTGTCTCCTTTTTACAAGTGAAAGAACTGAGGCTCAGGTAAGTTCAGTGACTACCTCAAGGTCCTATAGCTACTTGCTATGAATGTAAGAGTTGAAATTCAAACTCAGGCCTCCTGGCCCCAAGTCCAGCACTGACTTCTGTGTAATGGAAGTATTTTCCATGTAATGAAGGAATAAATAAACAAATCTGAGTGAATGGATATTCAAATGGGCTCGTATAGGGAACACATACACCCAGTGGTTCTCTTAATGCCCTTACCCCTGGCCAAGCCTAAGATTTTAGCAAGTTCTTGTGTCTGTAGGGAGAGCAGGAAGATAATTCCTTTACTGTAGGGCAGTTTCCCCAGGATGCCCAGGGGGCCTTCATAGAGGAATCTAGTAACACTTTCAAAGAGTCTAACTCTAAAGGAATCTAGAATCCTTTTTTCAGTGGTGAGTAATACAAAAAGTGTTGGTCTTTATAGCATCCACGATCCTCTTAACATTTTGATTTCTTCAGCTTATTAACATTTCCCCTAAACTGTGATTGATAGACCTGAATACAATATTTGAGATATGGTCTGAACAGGGCAGAAAACAGAGGGTTCATAAGCTCCCCACCTTTTTTGGGGGGAAGGGATGTCTTGACACTCGACTTACTCTTCATGAGTTTATATTCCATTACAAAATTGAAGACAGCTTTCATACTTCCCCTAAGCTTATTCAGATCCTATTGACTGACAGTGATTATGAATTACAGCAGTGTCTAGAACAGAATAAGCACTTAATAAGTCCTTGTTGACTTGACTTACCTGTTAGGTTCTTCCTGTCTTGTAGGGAATAGGGACCTGCCCAATAAAGGGGACAAAGAAAGGAAGAGAAAATGCATTGAATAGTTCACATTTCTGGTGGAGGGCATAGACTATTGTGCTGTGTAGATTTGTACCATATCTATCAGCAGACAAAGGAGAGGCAGTTCACAGTTAAAGAGACCTAGACTGAGAGTCAGCATGTGCCTTCATTCAAGTCACAGCTCAATCAATATCACTGAATAATGTGACAGCCTAACAAAAAGCCTAATTTCCGTCCCTGGGCCTCAGTTTCTTCTTTTTCCAAATGAGGAATTTGGACTGGATGATTTCTTGACTTTATTATTTTGTGATTCTAATAGTATCAATTGCAAATCCCCTCTGAACCCTGACCAGTAAGCCACAAATTGGTCCCTGAGAGTCCCACGTGGTTTAAAAAAATCTTTATAGCCCCTGAGCTTCAGTTCTTGCTAAAGCTGAGAAACTTGAATTGGGTTGAAAAAAAAGTATGAAATCTATGTCTCTTAGAGTTGCTTTTTGAAGCTTCTCAGCTGTCTAGAGGGAGAGGTCACAGTAAAGATCTTGCTCTGGCAGCTGGGCTGCTGGGCCGTTAACTGAGAATAAGAATGAAAGCAGAGCGGCATGCTCTGAGAAGACTTAGGAGAGAGCTGATTGCTCGCTTCCATTTTTAGAGGATTTAAGACTCAATGACTCACGAAGCAGCTTGGTGCCAGGCCTCAATTTTCTTACCTGCAAAATGAATAGTCTGGGCTATGGTTCCTACCAGCACCCTCAGCTCTGACATTTTCTAATGAATGGGTAGGGTAGTCCTGGCTCCAAAGCTCCAGAATTAATCCAGGCCAAGGTTAATTTGCATGCCTTTGACCTCTGTTAGAATAGAGCTAATTTCATCCAGTTCAGATTCTTGGTATGCAACCTCATTTAGCACTCATTGCTGCTGCTACACTGTTGGATACCCTATCTTATTCATCAGGATGAATGTCCCAAACCTTCCCTTCTCTCCTCTCATTCCCAGCCACACTCCCATGTGGTTCCTTCACATTGCCACATGACACCACATGATGTAATCTCCTAATTAATTTAGAAAGATTGAGACCATCTAATGCAGATCACTTTCTTTCCCTCCTGCATCCCCTATAACTTCTCAGTATCATAAATTACTTTCTTCTTTTCTTTCCTTCTTACCATGAAAGAAGGGATATCCTTTCACTCCTTTTAGCTAATAATGCTACCTGCACCTTTGATCCTACTTGGTCTTGCTCTCTGCAGAACATTGCTCTAGCAGCCACAGTTTTCTTCTTAAGTGGCTTCGATATCTGCTTCTCCACTGGCACCTTCTCTTCTGGCTACAGACATGGCCAGATCATCCCCATCCTAAAACAGTCTTTTCCTGTCCTTCCAGCTAGGTCATTCTTTGCCCAATATTGGTTCATCTTGACTTCTAAGCTTCTGACAAAAGCTATCTTGAGCAACAGTTGAATTTGCTCATTGCCTACTTTCTTTTCATTTTCTTGAAGTCAGCCATCTCTCCCTACCACTTTACTGAAATTAACCACCCAAAGGTCACCAGTGACCTCACAACAGCCAAATTCAATGGGCTTTCTTTCATCCTGACCTTGATCTTCAGTTTTTGATACTGTTAGCCACCTTAGCCTGGCAGATGCTTTTTTTCTTCTGTTGTCTTGAGACACCCAATGCTGTCCTAGTTCTTCCCTTATCTTTCTGTTGGAACCGTGAAAAGTGGGGTGAAGTGACTTACGCAGGGTCACACAGCTAGTAAGTGTCTGAGACTGGAGTTGAACTCAGGTCCTCCTAGCTCCAGGGGTGTTGCTCCATCCACTGTGTCACCAAGCTGCCCCTTCCATTATCTTTCTAAGCACTTTGTCTTTGTCTCTTTTGCTAGGTCCTCATCCATTTTCTGATCTCTCAACATGGATGAGCTGAAAGGATGTCTCTTTTACTCTTTTCTGTCCTCTTGGATGTGTTCTCTTCCTTTGCAATCTCATTGCCACCTCAATGCAACTGTAGGGTCCTATATTCCCTGTCTTCTATGTCCTAACCCTGTGCTCTCACTTAATTATAAGACATCCCCACATGGATGATCCCCTAGCCCCTCAATCTCAGTATGTCCATAACCAAGCTTATCTTTCTCCCTAAACCTGTTTCTCCTTCTGATTTCACTATTTCTATCTATGACACCTCAGGCAGCTACATGGTGCAGTGGACAGAGTGTCAGGCCTGGAGTCAGGATGACCTGAGTTCCCAATCTCAGGTAGTTGCTAGCTGTGTGACCCTGGGCAAGTGACTTAACCCTGGTTAACTCAGTTTCCTCATCTGTAAAATGAGCTGGAGAAAGCAATAGTGAACCAGTATCTTTGGCAAGAGAATCCCAAATGGGGTCATGAAGAGTCAGGCGTGATTAATTGACTAAACAAGAACAGAAATCTATAATACCACCATTTATCCTGTCTCCCACTAGCATCAAAACCTGGTAGTTGTGTTATATTTTTCCACCTCTCACATCATATCTGTTACAAATCAGCTTATATCGCTGCTGCTTCCCCATTTCTCAAATTTATCCTGCCCTCTATAGTCTCATTATTGCCATTATAGGATAAGGCTTCATACTGGGACTATTTAAATAGGCTTCTAACAAGTCTTCCCAACTTTGGTCTCTACACACCTCCCTTTAATCCACTCTGTTCTCTCATTTGGTGACTATCTCTTTGGGACTACCATTTTAGGAAGCCCATCAGCTATACTTTACCTTACTCAAGCAAGGACTTTCTCCTTCTACTTACCTTCCTTTTTTCCACTCTAGATAAACATCTGCCAGTCCAGTGTGGGTGCCCTTCTCCTCCCTATCTACCCTTTCAAGCTCTCCTACAGATGTTGCCTTCTCTTTAAGAAAGCAAGTTGTTTGAGGGTAAAGTAGGGACTGAATTGTGTGCTTGTATTTGTATCCTTAGTACTTAGAACAGTGCTTGGCATACCATAAGCACTTAATAAATGTTCTATTTTTTCTATCTTTTTTTCTGCCTATCATTTATTTGTAAGTATGTTTAATTTCCATAACTTCAACTGAGAGAAATTGTTGAAATACACTTTTGGTGTGTTTTTAAAAAAATATATTATCAGTGCATTGTAGTAAGAAAGATCAATATGTTGTCATTGCATGCTCATAGGTCCATGGATTTAGAGCTGGAAAGGAACTCAGAGTTCATTTAGTCCAGCTCCCTCATGGTGCAGATGAAGAAACTGAGGCCTTGAGGGATTAAGGCCTTGTGGTAAAAATCACACAGGTGGCACAAAACACACAGATTTTTTTTATGCTTAAAATGAGTCTTGGCTCTGATTCTTATAATCTAGCCACTGCTCATATTCTTATACTCTAACTACTGCTCACCCATGTTCAGACTCCTTAAGACTCTGCCCAATATGACAATGTTCTAATAAACCTTATCTTTGGCTGAAAGAAGGCTTGGGTCAAGTTCTTTTGGGCAGGACCCGCATGTTGTGGTATTGGGGTTCCAGCACCCCTGAGCCCCTAAACTACATCATTTTGGTGGCCCATATGGGGAAACTGCTTAACCCCAAGATCTTCTCAAGCCAAGACTGGAAAGTATGTAAGCCTCCCCTTCCTCCTTTCTTGCTCTGCAGTTAGGGTTGCTCTCCAAGCATCAAGGCTTGGAGGTACTTTTTGGGCAGATGCTCTCAGGCTTTCGGTCCACTGGGTTGGTTCAAGGCCATGGATCTGGGTACACCCTCTGCAGCATAGAGGACAAGGACGGATGCCCTATCAGGAAGTGTATGCTCAATTCTGTTAATTCCCTCAGCATTAGGGAATTGGGAAAAACTGCAGTTGCTTTTTGGTTCCCTGAGGCTTGCTTACTCCCTTCCCTCTGTACCTTTGAATCCTCCTTCATGGAGGTTAGAGGGAAAGTTAGAACAGCTAAAAATGTATTGGCATATTCTAGAGGTTTAATGATTGATCATTGAGGAGTTTTGAAGCACCTGTACAACCTAGTCACTCCCTTCCCTTGAATCAAGAGGGTATCTGTTAACCGCACTCATAGGAGAAGAGAGTTTACCCCTCATCTTTGATTTCACCCTCCCCCACCTGGGAAAGAAAGGAGGGGGGAGGGGCAGCAACATAGGATTTTATTTTGAGTTGTCTGATGGGTCATAATCCATTGATAATCAATAATCCACCATCTGAGAGAAATGCCACAAGCTACTCAGAGAAGATGATACTGGTGGGAAGTCAGAACTGGGAAAAGCTGAGAGGACAATTTTAGCCTCAGTCTAAGATGGGATCCTCCTGAATCAGTTTCCCCATTATGTTCCTTTGAAAGGGAATGCTACCCACCTGGCTATTCCTGAGTCTGGCCAGGAGGTAGATTTGATAATTGCATGGTTGGAAAACTGAGTTTTCCAAACAGAGTTAAGGATGTTTTATCCTATCATTTGGGCCCTGCAGTCTTTTCTGTCAGATTTGTGTCTTCCAGACTACAGGCCATTCACCTACAGTTGGTAGCAAACAGCAGGTACCAGCCAATGTCTATTGTTCCCTGGATGCAGCCTGGGCTAAGTTCCAGTCAACATCCTCTTTGGGACCCCCTCGAGGCAGGGGGTCTATGCCCCTTTCCAGTAGGAAGAAGTTTCAGAAGACAACCTTTGCCCCTTACCCCAAAAGAATTTGGATCCAATTTGTTGGGGGGGGGAATGATGAGGATGGGATCTAGATCTCAAAAAGGAAAAACCCTGGACTTTCCCAAATAGCCAAATCTCTGGTGTTCTCCTGAGGATGTAATTCTATACCTCCCTATGGCCCCAGGCAATTTCCCACCTTTAATCCTATCTAGGCTCCATTCTCCCTTGGCCACCCCTGGAGTTCTATTACCACATAGACTACTTGGCCACTCCTAGATCCCTCCCACAGTCTTTCCATATATAAGGTCCATCTTGTCTCCATTAAGGTGCTCTGATTCTTATAATCTAGCCACTGCTCAGATTTTCACAATCTAGCCAATAGCCCACTAATGTTCAAACTCCTTAAGAGTCTGGCTGATATGGTGAATCTTCAATAAACCTTGTTTTTGGCTGAAAAAAATGAGTTTTGATCTAATTCACCAAGATTTAAGCCTTTGTCTTCAGAGCTGAAATTTAAACCCAGGTTCTGTGACTCCAAATGCACTGTTCTTTCCACAACACTATCATGCCTTTCTGATATGGATGGATCAAAGGAGAATATGGCTCAGTCTCATCACCTCAAAGAACTGTCTGTTTTTTTCCCCCAGTGCTCCTAATATCATATTTGGAACATTGTGTATGATTTAATACATGCTTTTCCATTTATTTTCCAATCAGTATCTGCAATATGCTTTGTAAGCTGCAAGGCTCTATATAAGTACCAGTTATTATATAATTATTGTATTACATATTTAACTAATTATATAACTGTTCACCATCATCACCAGACTCATAGCATCATAGGACTCCAAAATCTTAGAGTTGGAAGGTAGCCCTCTCTGTCATCCCCAACAAATGGTCATATAGCTGGCCTCTGTTTGAATACTGTGCATCAAATAACACATAAATCACTAGTAACAAGGTAGACAATTTCATTTTGGAATATTCTTATTTTTCAGATGCATTTAGTTTTTACTCTTAAATCAAACCTTAATCTGCTTCACTAAAACTTCCACTGATTGCTCCCTATTCTGCCCTTTGAGGCCATGTGGAATATGTTTAATACCTATTCTTTGTGAATTATTTTAGATATATGAAGGCAGTGATCATGTCCTTCCTATCTCTTCCATTGTCTAGACTAACTATACCTAGGACTTCCAAATGATCATTCTGTGGAGTGATCTCTGGGACTTTTCCCATTGTGGGTACCCTCTTGTAGACATACTTCTACTTTTCAGTGCCATTCCTACAATATTTTAAATAACACTTTATTTTTTCCCAATTGCATTTGAAAACAATTTTTAGCATTCATTTTTTAAAATTTTGAGTTCCAAATTTTCTCCATCCCTTTTCCCCTCCCTGAAATGGTGCCCTTCCTATGATGTGATGACAGTCTTGAATGCTCTGACTAGACAGAAGAGAGGCATTTTCATGTTGCTAAAGATGGATGTTGTGCCTCTCTCTCTGCAGCCTAAGGTGACATTAATGATTTTGGCCCACATGTCACTCTTGTTACTCTTATGGAGCTAGTGGGTACTAAATCCCCCACATTTATTTAAGGTGGACTGTTATCCTTAGATGCTCTCTTCTACTCCATAATTGTATAGTTGTTTTTTTAAACTTAGGTGCAAGACTTTACATTTCACCTTAATAAATTTCATCATTTCAGACTGTCACGATGTTCTTGACATTCATCCAATGTAGTAGCTACCACTTCCAGATTCATATAAACTGAAAATATTATAAGTGTGGCCTCTGAACCTTAATTCAAAATATTAATAATTGCCTTCACCATTACCATTAGCATTGCTGAAATTGCCAGAATTTCTAGCATCAAAAGCATTTCCTTAAATCTCCAGTACCCTTAACATATCCAGTATGAACAGCATCACCAGTGTCTCCATTAAATCTCTTGTCATCATCACTGTTATCAAGATTAGTCAAAACAACAGTGCTTGTTATCAAAACAACAAGCATCATAAATATTACCAGCATCACTAATATAACCATTATTATCATCTTTCTCCTCAAAGTACTTAAATCAGAAAAAGGTTTCTCTAGGAAGTATAACTTGTCTACAGTTGTATTTATGAGTGTCTGAAAGACTCATATGTTACAAGTTGCTCTATTACAGCAATGAGTTTGGAATTTTTCATGAAAGCTCCTGGTTCTGTCTTCCCAAGCCTGGGCATCCTTATAATCCTGAGAAATGCTGACAAGGAGAGACCAAAGCTCCATTCTTCTACAAACTAGAAAATGAGGATGATTAATGGAGTGACTCCTCTCCTTGGCTTCTGAGCCTGAATTTCCCTTTCTTCCTCACTATCCCTGTTTCTCCCTCCTTCATCTAGTTAAATCCCTCTTCCCCATCTATCATTTCCTTCCATCCTTTCATCTTTGGAGGAATGTGTGGCCCAGTGCTGTCATTCCCTATTGATTTCCTATGGCTTTTACTTCCAAACCAACCACCACTTTGAGGGTAAATGCCAGTTAACTAAAGATTTCACCAAAAGGGCTATCACCTCACCACTATGCCTTCTTTTCCCTTCTCTGAAGCAATCATGACTTTCAAAGATACTTTCTTTTATTTCTGAAAATCAATTAATCCTTCCTCACTCCTGATAAAAGAACCATTCATTCAACAACCATTTATTAAGCACCCAGTATAAGCAAAGCACCATGTTAACTTGGAGAGAGACACAGATTTTGGAGTCAGAAGACCTGGAATCTAATTGTTGTTCAGCTACTTGCTAGCTGTAGGCTGGTGTATTTAGGGCAAGATTTCTAGAGGAGATGAGGCTTTAAGCTGAAACCTAAAGCTAAAGATTAGGTTCAGGTTTTTGATGTGATAACATAATTTATTCAGTCGCTGATGGGAAAGAGGGAGTATAGAGCATGGTATATACCTTGAGTTCATTTCCACAAGTTCAGAAAATTAATTGCCTGCTATGTATCAATTCCCAAGTTCAGTCCTGAGGACACACAGATTAGAAATGGCAAAGTTCTTGCCCTCAAGAAACTCACATTTGATTGAAGAGCCATGTGTATACAAGTAAAGATGATATAAGGGAGAACATGATGTGGTCCTTGGAGAAAGGCATAAATGTCAGGTTTATCAAATTTGAAGTTGATACAAAGCTCAGAAGGCTAACTATTGTTTTGCATGACATAATCAGGATCAAAAAAAATTCTGAAAAAAAAATTAGATCCCAAACTCTAGATTGTATTTGATGTGTTTAATAGGCATAAATGTAAAAATTTTACATTTGACTTCAAATTTTATTTTCACAAATACAAGATAGTTGGAGATGTGGATAGAAAACACTTCATCTGAAAAAAGTTCTGGAGATTTTATTGGATCACCAGCTACATTAAAGTCAATAGTGTGATGTAGGAGCAAAAAAAATTAAATGCATGTAACTATAGTGTGCTGTTTTATAAAGTACTTTACTTACAATAACCCTGTATAAGGACACATTAAAAAAGAAGTGTAATGTCCAAAATAAGGCAAGTGATACTTGCCTGTATTGCACCCTCATCAGATCACATTTAATATATTCCCTTCTGGGTGACATATCTTTAGGATGACAATAATAAAGAATATGTCAAGAGGAGTGTAATCAGGATGGTGAAAGCCGTGAGATCATTCCATAGTAGGATTAATTGAAAGAAATGAGAGTATTTAGTCTGGAGAAGATAATAAGGTGGGGGCATGAAACCTATCATCAAGCTTGGAAGAACTATCATCTAGAATTAGAATGAGATTCCTTCTTGGCTCAAGTTGGCAGAACTAGAAAAGGAACAATGAGGGGAAATTTTAGTGAGGTAGATTTCAATTCAATGGAAGAAGGGGAAAAAACTTTTTAAGAATTAAAGCCATTCCAGAATGGTATATTTCAAGAAATAGTGGTTCTCTCTTGGTAATAATCTTTAAGCAAACTGAGTGACTACTTGCTGAAGATGCTGGAGAGGGAAGTTTTGTTCAGGTAGAGTTTGGACTAGATGTATTCCAAATTTGTGACTCTGTGACTCTGTGATTCTGAGACTTCTAGACAAAGTGCTCTAGGAAAACTTGTAGAGGCAGAGGTCATTTTCAGTAGGCAGAAGTGGGGTGAGGAATTTGAGAAAATTCCATGGATGAAATTGCTTGCAATTTCTCTCTGACAAAGAAAACTTACAAGGAAGCAAAGAAAAGATGGACAGCTCTCTGCACAATGTGTAGTGTTTATTATATAGTATATATTACACATATGGAAATTTATTGCTATATATTTTGAGTCCTCTCTTACATTCTACTGTGCCCATGACATGCTTTTTTCCTTTTCTTATTTTGTATTTATTTCAATATTTAAGTTTGTAATATTTTTCTTTTCTTATTATGTATTTAAATTTTAGTAATAAAAAAGAAAAAAAATATCTCTGACACTTGGTTTTCTCATCTATAAAATGGGGGTGATAGTCCTTGTACAGGGTTATATTGTAAGTAAAAAGCTTTACAAAAGATCACACAGTAGTTATGTGTTATTGATATGATTACTATCATTATTAATACCAATAAGAATATATCGTTGGCACAATGATCCACTATTGTTATGATAATAGGCACATCACCAGGTTTGTCACAGAGCAATGAATTTTTCCATCATAGCGGCTCACCAAAAAAACATCTATTAAGTAGTCAAGGTGTTACAATCTGTTTCAGTGGAGTGAGTACCTGCACATATAAGATATTGAAGTATTATTAACATCAGTCCCATTATTCAGGCTAGTTAATTCCAGATGCTGAGGAGCAAGATCTAGTATAATGTCCAAGACTGAGGAGGTGAAGGTTTTGCTCTCTGCCTAGTCTAGGAAACATCTGCATTGTTTAGCTCATTTGTGGGGGTGATGATGGCAGATTTTAGAAAGAACATTGTCAAACTGAAATATTTCCAGGAAATAACCAAGAAAATAAGAGAACTAGACCTCATTTCATACAAGAATTAGTCCAAGGTTATTTGGTTAATTAGTTTTTTTTTTTAACCTGTCAAAGCAGTGACATGGTAGGGGTGGGGGATCCTTAGTAGTCTTCAATTTTTGAAGGAACTATCAAAAATAAAAGAAGGATTAGACTTGTTCTGCTTTGTCCTGGAGGGCAGAATTAAGAGTAATTGGTGAAAGTCGTAGAGAGGCAGAATTCAGCTTGATGGGGGAAGGGATGGATATAGTGAGTGGGTACTTCTCAATAATTAAAGCTGTCACAAAGTAATATGAGTTGCCTCAGGAGGCAGTGTAAACCTCATTACTAAAAGTCTTCAGATGGAGGCCAGTTTACCACTTTTAAGGGAAGTTGCATAGGAGATTCCTGTTCGGGTATAGGTTGGACTACAATAGATGCTCTTCCAAGTCTGAAATTCTTTGTTTTTGATAATAGCAATTACTCCTAGCTGAAAGCATGATACCCAAAAATGGGTGGAGCTGTCCAGGGTCCTAAAACCTTCTCAAGCTAGAGGTAGGTAATTCAATGAAGTTCTAATCCAGGCCTATCACTTCAGAAGTCACTAGTCTGCCTAGCAGCAGAAAGGACCTCATAGTCTTACTGGATCTATTAGTAATGACAGCCTATATTTCTATGGGTTTTTGAAGTTTACAAATATGAGGTCCCAGAAATTCTCAATGGCTAAGGAGAATATGGAAAGGCATTCTCAAAGATACAGCTATCATTGACCTTGGGAAAGAGTCATCTTCACTCAGCCTTCTGTTGCTCTTTGTTTCGAAGATATCAAGCAGATCATAGCATGGTCTTGCATACAAAATTTCCCGAGGGACACAAACAATACAGGAGAGCACAGATACACTGAAAAAGACATTCAGGAGCAACAGACCTCCAGAGCCTTCTTGCTCTATTGCAAAGAGGGCTCAACTGTTTCTCTTGCACATCCTCATTCCAACACATACAGATCCACCACTGCAGTATAACAGTCCTGCATAATTATCAGCTAAGAGGTGGGAGGTGGAGATTTTTCCCTGTAGGTAACTCAGAGAGTTAGGATTGCAAATGCTAGGGGAAGACAGACAATAGTGTAGGAAGCTGTAACATTCATGCATCTGTCTATAATTATTAACTATACCATTCGGTGTGCTTAAAAAAGTTCTGGGACATTTTCTTCCCGATGATCAAGTGATCATTACCAGCATGGTGTGGCTGGATCCAGTCCCTGAGAATATTTGTGGTGGTCATTGACTGAATGAAATAAAATAGGGAGAAGAAGAGAGGGAAAGGGAGAGGATGAGACAGAAACAGAAACAAAAACACAGAGACAGACAGAGATAAAGAGACAGAGATAGGAGGGTGAGAAGATAGTGACAGAAAGAGAGAGATAGGAGAACAGCAGAGAGAGGGGAGATTGAAACACAAAGACAGAAAGAGACATACAGATAGAAACAGCGACATGGAGAAAAAAAGAGGTGGAGAGGAAAGAGGGAGACAAGGAGAGGAGGTAAAGAGGAAAGAAGAGACAGAAACGAAGAAGGTTGGAAGGAAGGTAAGAGAGACAAAGACAGAGAGACAAGTTGAGATTGAGACATTTGTGAAAGAGACAGAAAGGAGTGATTTGGGATCAGATTGAGTGAACTGAGGGAAGTGTGTGCAATACCACATGAAGGAAGAAGGGCATCTAAACGCAGATCTCCAGAAGCAGTTTCATGTTGGGTACCTTGTGAGTGAGATCTAATAACAGATAGAAGTAGGTGAGTCTGCACAGCTTGCTGGATTATTTTCAGGTTCTAGGTCCTAGTACCAATCTTCATAGAACAATGTCAGCATTTTGAAAACTCTGATATGGATATCCATATCCATATCTGAGACTTCACTAGTCTCCACACATTGTAAAGAGAGGCCTGAGGAGAATCTAGTGGACCTGAGTATGGATTTGAGTATAATTGGTGAGAAATTCTAAGTGCCTGTGAGTGCATGTGTGAGTAGGTCTATGTCATCAAGTAGGAGACAAAATTGGGCCATTAGGATCATTGGCAGCAGCTGCTGCCTTCTTGTCTCATGAATCAGTTCTCTCTCTCTTTAGTGTAACAAGACACTCTCTTCACAATAACCCTGGGAGTCAGGTAGTGCCAGAATTATTATTCCTATTTCACAAATGAAAGCATCAGAGGCTACTTCAGGTCACACAGCCAAGAAGCAGCATAACCAAGTTTGGAATCTCTCTCTTCTGGCTGCACTTAGTCTTGGAAAGATCACACTGGCTCCCTGTCCTAGTGGTTAGTCTTATCTTCCAGGTCTTTATTAGAGTATTGACTTTGCACATTAATGTTGCAAACCAGTTCCCAGTGAAGCCACTTCCAGAAGACTGACCCAGCCTCATTTAGACAAGGTACTTTTTATCCTTGATCTAAGCAATATCCTCGATACTGCTTTTTTGCAAGGGTCAGCAGACATTCCATATGAGGATTAGTGTGTGTATATGTCTGTTTTATAAAAATAATAATGGATGTTGATATAAGGTTTACAGAGCATTTTATATGCATTTTTTTCATTTGATCCTTAGGATAATCCTATGATGTAGGGGCTATTGTGGCCATCTTACAGTCAGGCAGCTAGGTACAGCAGTGAGTAGCATACTGGGCCTAAAGTCAGGAAGACCTAGATTCAAATGTGGCCTCAGACACTTACTAGCTATGTGATCCCAGGTAAGTCACCCAATCTGTGTCTGCCTAAGGAAAATGATGATACTAATAGTGCCTCTTGTTCTTTTGAGGATGAAATGTGATAATATTTGTAAAAGGTCATAGAAATGCCACTCATTATTATTGTAATAAGGAAACTGAGGTTCCAAGGGGTTACATGACTTGCCCAGGGAGAGGCAGAATTCAAGCTCAGGTCTTCTTTACCTCCATCCATGACACCACTTTGCTTCTGTATGAGGGTAGGGGAATCTAGGAGCAATTTCAGAACAGATTAGATTGCCAAGTATTGGAGGCTAATGAGGCTAATTGGCTATAATTGGATATCTATTTTTAGACTCAGTGTGAGTCACATGGTTCTGAGTCCCCACCTGCATTTACCACAAGAAGGAGCCATCTGAGGGAGAATCCTAACTGGACCTGGAAATGAAACTGGTCAGGGGATGAATACTGCTGGATTAGAAATGATGGGACAGCAGAAGTCAAAGATATATGAGCATACCATATAGAAAGTAAATTGGTCCCTTACCCTCTTGCCATCCTTTTAGGATGGCAGTGGAACATAAATTTAATGGGAAACCCAGCTTAAGGATGTTCCTATTTGGGGATGCTGAAAATTGTGATTCTAGATTAAATAAATTCATATTGAAATGTTCATAAGTATAGGCTCAGAAACTTAGTTATAATTTATCCCTCATCTATGTCTTCATATAATTATAACTATCGATGTAGACTCTCATACTTGGAGGAGACCTTAGAACAGCTCCAATAGAATGTCAGAGCTGGAAGGGACCTTAGAATATTGGTACTTTATCTTACTTGAGCAGCAGAACAGACATGTAAGGTTTGTAATGTAGATATTATTGCCTCTGTTTTACAGATAAGGAAACTGAGCCTCAGAGAGACAAAAATGGATGGTCGCACAGATAGTGCTCAAAACAGGATTTGAACTTAGCTCTTTCTGACTCTAGGCCTGGAACTCTATCCACTGCACCATGTGAGTGAGCTAAATATTCATCCAACAAACATCTATAATTTGCCTAATACATGCAAGGCCCACAGTGCTATGGGAGATATGAAGAATAATATGATAGCAATCACTGCCCTCCAGGAACTCACAGTATTAAAAGAAAAAATTATATATAACACTGTTCAATATGAAACAAACTAGACTGTAATAGTGCATAAAAGCCTCCTTGGACCATGCAGAAGAGCCTGGGTTTTTGAAGTAAGGCTAGACTCTCAATTGTTCCTTGATCTTGATATTCCATCTCACAATTTCATGCACTTGACCCAGGCTGTTACCTATGTCTGGAACACATTCCCTTCTCATCTCTCCTCTCATGATCTTTTAAGATGTTTAAAATTTTTTTTTATTTTTACATGAAAAATAATTTTTAATATTCATTTTAAAAACTTTGAGTTCCAAATTCTCTCCTTTCCTCTCTTCCCACAATGCCACCCCCATTGAAAAAGCAAGCAATTCAATATAGGTTATACATGTGTATTCATACAAAACATATCCATAAAGTCATGTTGTGAAAGAAAACAGCAAAAATACTGAAGAAAAATAAAGAAAGTGAAAAAAAAAAGAAGTATGCTTCAATCTGTATTAGACACCATCAGTTCTTTCTCTGGGGAATGATAGAATTTTTTATTATAAATCTTTCAGAGTTGTCTTGAAGTGTTATATTGCTGAAAATAACTAAGTCATTCACAGCTGATCATCTTATAATATTGGTGTTATTTTGTACATAATACATTTCACTTTGCATCAGCCCATGCAAGTCTTTACAGGTTTTTTTATGAGGCCATCCTGCTCATCATTTCTTTTTTTTTTAAATTTTATTCTTATTATTTTCTTTTTTAATTAAATAATTAAATAATTTTTAGTTTTCAATATGCACTTCCACGAGATTTTGAGTTCCAAATTTTTCCTGATCTCTCCCCTCCCCCCACCCTAAGATGGAGTGCATTCTGAATACCCCTTCCCCCAATCTTCCCTCCCTTCTATCAACCCCCCCCATCCCCTTTCCTTTCTATTTTCCTATAAGGCAGGATAGATTTCTATATTCTTTTGCCTGTATATCTTATTTCACAGTTGCATGTAAAACAATTTTTAACATTTGTTTTTAAAACTTTGAGTTCTGAATTCTCTCCCTTCCTCCCTCCCTACTTATCCTTATTGAGAAGGCAAGCCATTTGATATAGGTAATATGTGTGTAGTCATACAAAACACTTCCATAATAATTATGTTGTTTAGGACTAATTATATTTCCCTCCATCCTATCCTGCTCCCATTTTTTTCATTATTTTCTTTTCATTTGGTCTTTTCATCAAGAATGCTTGAAAGTCTTCTATTTCATTGAATGCCCATTTCCCCCCTGAAGGATTATACTCAGTTTTGCTGGGTGGGTGATTCTTGGTTTTAATCCTAGCTCCTTTGCCCTCTGGAATATCATATTCCAAGCCCTTTGATCCCTCAAGGTAGAAACTGTCCTATCTTGTGTTATCCTGATTGTGTTTCCACACTACTAGAATTATTTCTTTCCTACTGCTTGCAATATTTTCTCCTTGATCCGAGAACTCTGGAATTTGGCTAAAATATTGCTGGTAGTTTTTATTTTAGTATCTCCTTCAGGAGGTGATCAGTGGATTCTTTCAATTTCTATTTTACCCCTCTGGTTCTGTCCAGTTTTCCTGGACAATTTCTTGAAAGATGATGGCTAGGCTCTTTTTTTTTTTTTGAAGCTTCATGGCTTTCAGGTACTGCAATAATTTTTAAATGATTTCTCATGGATCTATTTTCCAGGTTAGTTGTTTTTTCCAATGAGATATTTCACATTGTCTTCCATTTTTCCCCCCATTCTTTTGGTTTTGTTTTATAATTTCTTGATTTCTCATACAGTCATTAGCTTCCATTTGTTCCATTCTAATTTTTAAGAAAGTATTTTCTTCAGTGAGTTTTTGGACTTCCTTTTCCATTTGGCTAATTCTGTATTTTAAGGCATTCTTCTCCTCACTGGCTTTTTGGACCTCTTTTGCCATTTGACCTAGTCTGTTCTTTAAGGTGTTATTTTCTTCAGCATTTTTTTGTCTCCTTTACCAAGCTGTTGACTTTTTCTCATGATTTTCTTGCATCACTTTCATTTCTCTTCCCAATTTTTCCTCTAACTCTCTTACTTGATTTTCAAAATCCTTTTTGAACCTTTCCATGGCCTAAGACCAATTCATATTTTTCTTGGAGGCTTTGCATGTAGGATCTTTGACTTTATTGTTTTCTTCTGAGTGTGTGTTTTGATCTTCCTTGTCACCATAGTAACTATCCATAGTCAGAGTTTTTTCCTGTTATTTGCTCATTTCCCCAACCTATTATTTCATTTTTATCTCTTTGTTAAAGTAGGGTTGTGTTTCCAGGGTGGAGGGCAAACTGTCCCAAGCTTCATGGATTTTGTGCAGCTCTTTTCAGAGATACTTCTGGGGAATTGTAAATTTTCAGTTCTTCCAAGGCAGTATGATTGAAGGAGAGGTCTTTACTCCTTTCATGGCCTGTGCTCTGGTCTATGAGTGACCACAAGTGCTCTTTTTTTGCCTTGGAACTGTGAGGAAGATTCTCTCTTCACTGCCTCCACAAGCTCCACCAGTGCTCCTCCTAGTCCCAGGACCACCACCAAGGACTATTACCTGGATCCAAGCACAAGCAAAGCAAAAGAATCCTGCTTCAGTGATGGCAAAGAGATCCCTGAAATCCCCCTCTGGTCAGCTGCTCTATCCTTCCATTGTCTGTAGGCTGATAGCTCCAGAAGCATAGTTCTAAATTACTCTACAGAATGGTTGAATCAGTATAAAACTCCACCAACAAAGCATTAGTGTCTCATTTTTTCCCATATCCCCTCCAACATTTGGCATTTTGCTTTTCTGTCCTATTAGCCAATCTAATAGGCATGAGATAGTACCTCAGAATTGTTTTATCCTCCAATCAACAGTGACTTAGGATATCTTTTCATCTGATTATAGATAGCTCTGATTACTTCATCTGAAAACTAATCATATCTTTTGATCTTTTTTTTCAATTGGGGAATGGCTGTTATTTTTATAAATTTAACTCAGTCCTCTATATGTTTGAGAAGCCAACTCTCTATCAGAGAAACTTGCTTCAATTTTTTTCACATTTGCTATTGCTAACTGTATTTCCCTCCATCCTATTTCCCCAATTTATTCTATTCTCTCTCTTCTTTCACCTTGTCTCTTCTCAAAATAATTTTGCTTCTGACCACCCTTCCCTCAATCTGCCCTCCCTTATATCACTCCCCCCATCTCCTTCCTGTCCTACTTTCCTGTAGGGTAAGATAGATTTCTATACCCAACTGTGTGTGTATGCTATTCCCTCTTTGAGCAAATTCTGATGACAGTAAGGTTCACTCACTACCTCTCTCCTTCCCCATCTTCCCCTCCACTGTAAAAGCTTTTTCTTGACTCTTTTATGTGAGATAATTATCCCATTGTATCTCTCCCTTTCTCTTTCTCCCAGTACATTCCTTTCTCATCTCTTAATTTTAGTTTTTAGTTATCAACCCTTCATATTCAAGTCATAACTGTGCCTTCTGTCTATATACACTTCTAACTACCCTAATAATGAGAAAGGTTTTATGAGTTACAAATATCATCTTCCCATGTAGGAATGTAAACAGTTTAAACTTGTTTAGTCCCTTATGATTTCCCTTTCTTGTTTACCTTTTTATGCTTCTCTTGAGTCTTGTATTTGAAAGTCAAATTTTCAATTCAGCTCTGGTCTTTTCATCAAGAATGCTTGAAAGTGCTCTATCTCATTGAATATCTATTTTTTCCCTTGAAGGATTATACTCAGTTTTGCTGGGTTGTTGATTCTTGGTTGTAATCCTAGATCCTTTGTTCTCCAGAATATCATACTCCAAGCCCTCTCATCCTTTATGGTAGAAGCTGCTAAATCTTATGTTATCCTGACTGTGTTTCCACAATGCTTGAATTTTTTCTTTCTGGCTGCTTGCCATATTTTCTCCTCGATCTGGGAACTCTGGAATTTGGCTAAAATATTCCTAACAGTTTTCATTTTAGTATCTCTTTCAGGAGGTGGTCAGTGGATTCTTTCAATTTGTATTTTATCCTCTGGTTCTAGAATATCAGGGCAGTTTTCCTGGATAATTTCTTGAAAGATGATGGCTAGGCTCTTTTTTTTTTTTTGAAGCTTCATGGCTTTCAGGTACTCCAATAATTTTTAAATGATCTCTCCTGGATCTCCAGGCTAGTTGTTTTTCCAATGAGATATTTCACATTGTCTTCCATTTTTTCCCCCCATTCTTTTGGTTTTGTTTCATAATTTCTTGATTTCTTATGAAGTCATTAGCTTCCATTTGCTCCACTCTAATTTTTAAGGAAATATTTTCTTCAGTGAGCTTTTGAGCTTCCTTTTCCTTTTGGCCAATTCTATTTTTTAAGGCATTCTTCTCCTCACTGGCTTTTTGGACCTCTTTTGCCATTTGGGTTAGGCTATTTTTTAAGGTGTTATTTTCTTCAGCATTTTTTTTATGTCTCCTTTACCAAACTGTTGACTCTTTTCTCATGATTTTCTTGCATCACTCTCATTTCTCTTCCCAATTTTTCCTCTAACTCTCTTACTTGATTTTCAAAATCCTTTTTGAATTCTTCCGTGGCCTGAGACCAATTCATATTTTTCTTGGAGGCTTTGCATGTAGGAACTTTGACTTTATTGTCTTCTTCAGAGTATGCATTTTGATCTTTCTTGTCACCATAGTAACTATCTACAGTCAGAGTTTTTTTTCCTGTTTGCTCATTTTCCTAGCCTATTGCTTGACTTTTATCTCTTTGCTAAAGTAGGGTTGTGCTTCCAGGGTGGAAGGCACACTGTTCCAAGCTTCAGGGACTTTGTGCAGCTGTTTTCAGAGATACTTCTATGGACATATAAATTTTCAGTCCTTCCAAGGTGGTATGATTGAAGGAGAGGTGTTTACTGCTCTCCTGGCCTGTGCTCTGGTCTCTGAGTGATCAAGAGTATTCTTTTTTCCCCTGGAACTTTGAGGGTCGTCCCCCCCTCCACTGCAGTCATATGCTCTGCTGTGCTAGTGCTCCTCCTTACCCTGGGACTGTCACCCAAGACTGTGACCTAGATCCCAGTATGGACAAAGCTACAGAGTCCTGCCTCAGTGCTGGGAAAAAGACCCCTGTAGTCTCCTTCTGACCCCTTTACTGTCTGTGGGCTGAGAGCTCCAGAAGCAGCTGCTGCCACTGCTGCTGCCGCTGCTTATTCAGTGGCTCCCAAGGCCTGCTCCTGGTTTGCTGTGGCCTAGTCTGTACTGGACTATGTTCCCTTCTCACCCTGTTGTGACAAACCTTTCCTGCCGACCTTCCAAGTTGTTGTGGGCTGGAAATTTGTTTCCCTCCATGTTTTTGGGTTTTGTTGCTCTAGAATTTGTTTAGAGTCATTTTCAAAGGTATTTGGAAGGGTTTGGAGGGGGAACTCAAATGAATCCCTGACTTTACTCCACCAGCTTGGCTCCATGTCCCTTTTCAAGACTTTTTGTAAGGGATCAGGTACCAACCCTCCATGGAACTTTGCTGAATTTTTCACATTGTTATTGCTCTCTCCCTCCTCAATTTATTTCATATTTTCTTGTCTGCCTCTTGTAGATTGTATACTACCTGAGAGAAGAGATTGCTTCTCTTCTCAGCTCTAACACTATTTGTGTGATTTTTCTCAAATTGCTTTAACTCTTAGTGCCTCAGTTTCCTCTGGGAGTAAAATACTGGGACTATCTACTTCTTAAGGTGGTTGGACATTTGAATGCAGCTTTTTGAGAGCAACGGCCATTTCCTTTTGGTTTGTATATCCATTGTCCTTCCCACAGTGCCTGGCACATACAAGATTATCTACAAATAAATGTTAATTTGAAATCATAAGTGTTATATAAGTTGTTTTTGTTACTATAATCATCGTTGTTGTTGCTGAAGGTTTTGTCAGTGGATCACAAACTCTGACTGGGTTTCCCAAGCTAGAAAGGACAGAATCTTTGGCTGCAGTCCTAGGACCAATCTAACCATGAATAAGTAGGGAGGCTAATTACCAGAGGATTAACCACTGAGTAATGGACTTCAACTGGCCACCATAACTCCTTATGGTCAATCTTCTAAACTGGGGATGAATTAGGATCTGCCTTAGGAAAGAGAATACCTGCATGGATTAAATCCCAAATCATTTGAAGTATGGTATGGAGTACAAAAAAAGGACTACACTGTGTTAGAGATCAAAGGAGAGAAAAAAAATCACTTCTAGCCAGAAGGTTCAGAGCAAATTTCATAGTAAAGTGTTTATCCGGTATGATATGCTGCTGGCACTTTACCTCTCTCAGCCTCCAATTTTTATATCTGTAAAATGGGAATAATAATAGCACCTACTTCACAGGGTTGTTTGGAATATTAAATGAGATTCTACAAACCATAAGGGATCAATAAATGTTAGCTATTATTATGCAAAATTTTCCACTTAATTATGCTGCTTTCAAGATTGAGATCTCAGGTTGAACTGAATGATCACAGCCTCAAGTGTTGCAATGATGTCAAAATGTGTATGAAAGAAGGAATCCTCCTTGGTGATTGGGAAACACCAGACATGCACAAGAAAAATAAAACAAAACTAGAGAAGGATCTTTGGATCAACAATTTAGAGTTTTCAGAGATCTCTGACCATTTACTACAACATCTTCTCTTCTCCCTCCCTCCCTCCATTCTTTCTTCCCTTTTCCCTTCTCTCCCTCCTTCCTTCCTTCCTTCCTTCCTTCCTTCCTTCCTTCCTTCCTTCCTTCCTTCCTTCCTTCCTTCCTTCCTTCCTTCCTTCCTTCCTTCATCTCTCTCTCTCTCTCTCTCTCTCTCTCTCTCTCTCTCTCTCTCTCTGGTTTTGAGTTCCAGATTCTCTCCCTCCCTCCAGCCCTTTCTTCCCACCCATTAAAGAAGGCAAGCAGTATGATATCAGCTATACATATGAAATTATCCAAAACACATTTTCCTATAAATCATTTGCAAAAAAAAGCAAAAAAAAAGTATGCTTTAATCCACACTCATGGTTCATCAGTTCCCTCTGTCTCTTTGGAGTTGGATGCTACCTTTTTTTTTATCATGGGTCATTTGGAATTGTCTTGGATCATTGTACTGATTAGAGTAGCTAAGTCTTTCATAGTTGATAATCATTATAATATCGCTGTTACTATGTGCAATGTTCTTCTAGTTCTCCTCACTTCATTTTCTATCTGTTTGAGAGAAACCATTATTAATAACCAGTGATTTGGAGAGATCCAGGGCTCTCCTTTTCTTTAAAAGTCCTGTTTTCAAAATTTTAGCCTCCTGAAGAATATTACTGATAATGAGATTGGATTCAGACCCCACCCACGTGGGGAAGCCATAGTGCTCTAGTAAGGTTTGGGTGGAGATAAATTCTTTAAACAGATTGCCCAAGTCTGATGGTAATTTAGAAGCAAATGATATAAGCCATAGTTCATTTGAATAGTTTCAGCCCCTCATTGTAATATTCATTCTCTCATTAATTATTAACCACCCTTGGGAATACCCCTCTTCCAATGGGCAAATAATCCATGAGGTCACTACCATGATTGTTTTTTTGGTCTAAGAGAGAGATGACCACATGACCATCATTTTTTTTTTAGTTAATGAACATGCTGGCATTATATGATGATATAAAATGATTAAATTATCCAGAAATTGTCTCAAACTTTTTAAACATCACAAGTTCATATAAGTCTTCCCAGTTTTTTTTCCTGAAACCATACTGCTCATTATTTCTTAAAGCATAATAGTTTTCCATCACAAGCATATTCCACAACTTGTTTAGCTATTCTTTAATTAATGGATATCCCTTCAATTTCCAATTCTGTACTACCACAAAAGAGCTGCTGTAAATATATTTGTATATATAGATGCTTATCCTTTTTCTTTGATCTCTTTGTAATACATTCTTAGTAGTGGCATTGCTAGGTGAAAGGGTATGCACAGTTTGATAACTCTTTGGGCCTAGTTCCAGATTGTTTTCCAGAATGGTTGGACCAAATTGCAATTCTACCAACAGTGCATTAGCAACACCTTCATTTTACAGATAAAGACATTTGGGCAGAGACATTAAGTGCTTCACCTAAGGGTATACAGGTAATAAGTTATAGAGTCAGGATGTGAATCTAGTCTAGGTCCTCCTACCCTAAATCCATTTCTCTTTCCATTATACCCTGCTGCCTATAATCCTGTATGTAAATGAATGGTGGGTATTAGGTGACCTATAAGAGTTCACAGGAGGAAGAGACCACTGTGTTTTGGGGCTAGTTAGGGAAGGCTTTCTAGAGGATATCTGATTTAAGCTAGGCTATTAAGGATGGATTTAATTTTAAAAAGATATGGGGGCAGCTAGGTGGCAGAGTGGATATAATGCTGGCCTAGAGTCAGGAAGACTCAGCTTCCTGAATTCAAATCTGACCTCAGATACTTACTAGCTGTGTGACTCTGGGCAAGTCACTTAACCCTGTTTGCCTCAGTTTCCTCATCTGTGAAATGAGCTGGAGAAAGAAATGGCAAACTACTCTAGTATCTTTGTCCAGGAATCCCAAAATGGCACCATGAAGAGTGGGACATGACTGAACAACAATCGACTGAGAGGTTGTGAGTTTTGTAACACTGGTGTTTTCAAAGGCAGGGTGAGCACCTGTTGGAGATGATATTCCTGTTCAGATAATAGAAATATTATCCCTTCTGAAGTATTGACTAATGTGAGATGGCATGGAACAACTTGGAGGAACCTGGGTTTGAATTCCATCTCAGACACTCACTAACTATTTGACTCTTGACAAGTCACTTAACTTCTCTGTGCCTTAATTTTCTCATCTGAAAAATGAGATAGTTAGACACAATAGCCTCTACTGTCACATCTAAATTTAAACTATGATCCTATGATCCACTGCGTATATGGCCCCCAGAAGTCCTCTGACTGTACGAATTCTAAACATCTCATATTGTTTTATTTCACTCTTTTTCCTATGAATTTTAGGATTGAAAAAACCTAACCATGAATGGGTTAGTGGAGCTCTCATTTATCACTGCAACAACTGTGTTTCCAGATTGGGAGGCAATAGACTTACAGGTAATTAAATTGGAAAGGTTTGGCTCTCTGAAGTGCCAGATGTTTGGTGTTTTCTACTGGCAATGTGGAATTCTAGGCTGTAGTCATAGCTTATATTATGAGTTCTTGCTCATTTGTTGAGTTGATCACAAAATTGAGAGGGGCTCAAGGCTACACAATATGCCCTCTCACCAATCAACCCCCCTCTGATAATTCATCATGAATATAACAATTATCTGGAGTAGACACTGTTTTAACCAACATATCTGAAAATGCATCATTTTATAAAACCATACAATTATACTTGGAAGGCAACAACTGTTCTAGAGCAAAAACTGGGCCATGTCCCCTTGGCACTGAATCTCCCAATCTTGCTTAGGCTGTAAGTGAAATAGACACTTATGATCCCTCTCCCAATACTGATTGGCATGACAACCTGTTCCATTGTTCTGATCTGAGATTATTAGGCTATAGGCAGCCTGTTGGATCTCTGTTCCCTGGTATTCACTGCATTGATATCAGACTTAGTGCGGACACTAGATTGTCTTTACCCTTCCTTAAGCTCAGAAATTCTGAACTCAAGTGATCCACCAGCCTTAGCCTTACTAGGAGCAGTGACTATAGGTCCATTGTTGTACACCACCTTAAACCCAGCACATAAATCTCTTTCTAAGGTGCTGGCCTTTCTGGATTTTGACAATTTAATTTGTGGAAAGGGGCAGAAGCATGTGCAATTGTAAAAGAACCTCTGAGAACACTGCCCCACAGGGAAAAGTACTTGGAGTAAAATACAGACTGTTTTGAGAGGGCCCAAGAGAAATCAGCCCTCAGAGGAAAAATTACTGAAGGCAAAGATGGCCTAAGTATTTTGTTTCCCAGGAGCTAATTTACATACAACTATAATGAAGACATTGAAATTAATAAAAAGGATAGACACACTGCTACAGAATGACCTTTTAGAATAATTGCAGATTGGATGAGAAAGTCAGCCCAGGAAAAGGAGAGAGAGAAGAAGAGACCCCTGGATGTTGTGATCCATATGATGGTATCATCATTCAACCTCTATTCAATAAATGAAATGTGTACTTACATTCATGATGCAGATCTAGTTATTAAGGGTGGAAAGATAAAACAAAAATATTTTCTGCCTTCAAGGAGTTTACATTTTACTGTAGGTGATAGAAAACATACAAAAAATTACAAAAAAGATGTAAAATAAGTACAAAAATAAGCAAACACAAGATGATGTGAAGAAGAGAAGTTCAGTAATACCTGGGGGGGGGGGGTGTCAGGAAAGATTTTTGTGGAATGTAGCACATAAATTAAGCCTTAAAGGAAGCTAAAGTTCTCAAAGGTGCCTAAAATTAATCTTTTTTATTTAGTATTTTATTTTCCCCCAATTACATGTTAAATTTTGACATTTGTTTTAAAAACTTTGAATTCCAAATTCTCTCCCTTCCTCCCTCCCCATCCCTCTTATTGAGAAGGTAATCAATTCTATATAGGTTATATATGTGTAGTCATGTAAAACATATTTCCATATTAGTCATGTTGTGAAAAAAACAAAAAAAAACTCAAGAAAAATTAATGTTTAAAAACTATTCTTCAATCTATATTCAGACACCATCAGTTCTTTCTCTGGAAGTAGATATCATTTTTCATCATAAGTCCTTCAGAGTTCTCTTGGATCATTGTATTGCTGACTGTAGCTAAGTCATTCATAGCTGATCATCTGACAACACTGTTGTTACTTTGTACACAGTACATGTCACTTTGCATCAGCTTCTGCAAGTTTTTCCAGGTTTTTCTGAGAGTATCCTATTCATCATTTCTTATAGCACAATAATACACCATCACAATTACATAACACAATTTGTTCAGCCATCCCCAATTGATGATCATCCACTCAATTTCCAGTTCTTTGCCATTAGAGAAGATATATATGTGTATATATCTATATATAAAATTTTAAAATAAACAAATAAATAAATAAATGAACTAAATGCATAAATAAATAGGTCCTTTTCCTTTTTGTTTTTTTATCTCTTTTTGGATACAGATTCAGTAGTGGTATTGCTAGGTCAAAGGGTATGCATGGTTTTATAGCCCTTTGGGCATAGTTCTAAATTACTCTACAGAATGGTTGAATCAGTATAAAACTCCACCAAAAAAGCATTAGTGTCTCATTTTTCCCACACCCCATCCAACATTTGTTATTTTGCTTTTCTGTCCTATTAGCCAATCTAATAGGTAAGAGGTAGTAACTCAGAATTGTTTTAATTTGCATTTCTGCAATCAGCAGTGATTTATAGCATTTTTTAAAAATATGGCTATAGATAACTTTGTTTACTTCATTTGAAAACTGTTCATACCTTTTGATCATTTATCAATTGGGGAACAGCACATCTTTTTTATAAATTTGACTCAGTTCTCTATATGTTTGAGAAACGAAGCCTTTATCAGAGAAACTTGCTTCTAAATTTTTTTCACAGTTATGATTGCTAACGATAGATTGCTGTACCCAATTGCATGTCTGTGTTATTCCCTCTTTGAGCCAATTCTGATGAGAGTAAGGTTCACTCACTACCTCTCACCTCCCCCATCTTCCCTCCACTGTAAAAGCTTTTTCTTGCTCCTTTTTATGAGATAATTTGTCCCATTCTATCTTTCTCTTTCCTTTTCTCCCAATGCATTTCTCTCTTACCCCTTAATTTCATTTTTTTAGATGACATCCCTTCATATTCAACTCACACTTGTGCTCACTGTCTATATATACTCCTTCTAACTGCCCTAGTAATGAGAAAGTTCTTATGAGTCACAAGAGTCATCTTCCATGTAGGAATTCAAATAGTTTAACCTTATTAAGTCCCTTATGATTACTCTTTCCTGTTTACCTTTTCGTGTTTCTCTTGAGTCTTGTATTTGAAAATCAAATTTTCAGGGGCAGCTAGGTGGCGTAGTGGATAGAGCATGGGCCCTGAAGTCAGGAGGACCTGAGTTCAAATCCGGCCTCAGACCAAACACTTGACCCTTACTAGCTGTGTGACCTTTGGCAAGTCACTTAACCCCAATTGCTTAAAAAAAAAAGAATGAAAGAAAATCAAATTTTCTATTCTGCTCTACTCTTTTCATCAAGAATGCTTGAAAGTCCTCTACCTCATTGAATGTTCATTTTTCCCTGGGAGGATTATTCTCAGTTTTACTGCATAGGTGATTCTTGGTTGTAATCCTAGCTCCTTTGCCCTCCAGAATATCATATTGAAGCCATCCTATCCTTTAATTATTAATCTAATTATTTGGAAAGTACTGTACATGAAGGGGAATAACATGGAATGTGTGGAAAAATAACTTGGAGTTAGGTTGCAGAGTCCTTTAACTTCCAGGCTGAGGAATTTGTATTTTATTCTAGCAGCAATAAGAGGTTACTAAAGGTGAGTAGAGGTGTGACATATTTATTTCACAACATCTTAGAGAAGTGTCACTCTGCCTCTTCTTGTAGATATCCTATAAAGGGGTACTCACTATCTTCTATAGAAGCCTATTCTACTTTGTGACAGATCTAATTGTTAGTGTGTTTTTCCTTGCATGAAGCTTCAATCTGTCTCTCCACAACTTACACCCATTATTCCTAGTTCTTTGCTCTGGGGCCAAATAAAACCAGTCTAATCCCTCTTCCACCTGACAGACCTTAAAGTACTTAAAAATGGTTGCCATTGTGATTTTACTTCTAATCCTTCTCTGCTCCAGGCTAAACATCTGCAGTTCCATCAATCAATTATTGCACAGCATGGTCTCCAGTTACTTCATCATCTTGGTTATTGGCTCTTGACATGCTACAATTTTAAATATCATATTCATAATTGAAGAAAATATGATAAAATAGTTTGATCAGGTCAGAGGTCAAAGGAATATTGCCTCCTTCATTGTGGACCTTCATTAGCACAGCCCAAGATCATTTGTTTTTAGCTACTTTTTTTAAACCAGTATTTTTTGTTGTCACATCATAGTATTGACTCACATTATGCTTTCAGTCCACTAAAATCCCTAGCTCTTCTTTACACAAACTTTTATAATCAGCCTCCTAAATTTTCACAAGCAGCTGACTCCTTGAAGCTGTTTAAGACTTTTCATTTTTGCTTGCAAGAAAATCACATTAATTTCCCCATACTTCTAGCTTAAGATATTTTTTCATGATGAGGAAGAAAAAGAGGATGAGGAAGAAAAATAAGAGGAAGAAGGAGGAGAAAGAAGAGAACAAGAAGAATGGAGGAGAAAAAGAAGAGGTGGAGAAAGAAGGAGATTGAAGAGGGGAGATGGAGGGAGGGCAGATAGGGACTGAGAAAGAGGAATGGAGAGAGGTAGAATGGAGATAGAATTATGAGGAGACAGGATCCTGGATAAAGAATGACAAAATCTCAGAGTTGGGGAGAGCATGTTTCAGTAACCATCTAGTTTGACCTACAGTAAAACTGGAATTTCTCTGCAACCATCCTGACAAGTGGTCAACCAGTTTTTGTTTGAAGATGTTCACTAAGGAGGTACCAATTAATTGCATTTCCTGAAAAATAAGGCCATTTTCTCTACTTACTTAACTTAAGGTGATAGCATGCCAACATCCTGAAAATTCTCGAGTATGAAGGGTGGTGCTTTTGGTATTTGAAAGGCAGTGACCACTCCCTCTACCTCATCCTGTTGGGTTTCTGTGACCCTTTTCCCTCCTACTATTTCCAGGTACACAGTCATTGAATTCCCTGCGCCCCATCTTCCTGCTATTCTACTTTCCCAAACCATGCTCTTGTTGGGCTCAGCATGGGCTCACTTCCTGACAGGAGAGAGGACAGGGCCCTTGTGCTGCCTACATACTCCCTTATCCACTACTCATTCATTAGCAGGGTCTTCTTTCCTGATTTCAGTAGAGTTGACTATAGTAATTAGGTGCTATCATCTGTGGCCTTTTTTATGAGCAGATGCCAGACAGAAGTTACTCATTCCAAAGTCACATGTTATCTGGGTTTTTACTGCCCTCTCCTTGCCCTCTTGTTCTTCTTTTTTGCTTAGGTGGTAGAGGAAAGGACTTTCAAAGTTCTGACTTTGGGAGTGGAAAAAAAATGATATTTCACATTTCCATTGGATCTATGGTTGATTTATTCAATAAACATTCATTGTGTGCCAAGCACTGTGCTAGGTAGGCCCTGGGGAGATAAAGCATGTAGATATGACACTATACCTCCCCTCATGAAGCTCACATTCTCAATTTTCTGACAAGAACCACTCTCCTGACTCCCCCAATAGGTAAGTATTATCAATAAAACTACCTTTTTAAAAAAATAATTGCTTCCACATGTGCATACTGTCTGCCTCATTAGAATGTAAGCTACTTGACAGAATGATGTAGTAGATAGCATGTTGGATATTAAATTGGGAAGAGCCCAGTGAAAATCCTGCCTTGGAGACTTTTCCTGGGCTAGTCACAACCTCTTTGGAGCCTTGATTCCTTTGTTGTAAAATTATGGGGTTGGATTCAGTGATCCCTTCCAGAAAAAGCAAAGCTCAGAGACACATCTTGTTTTAGTGGGTAGACGGGTGGGCTAGGAAACAAGAATTTTCCAGATTCCATTTCTGTCAGTAGCGGTATGACCACAGTCAATATATGGCAAAGGCAGAACTTGAACAGTGCAAACTTTATTATCCCCATTGTACAGATGAAGAGACTGAGGCTTAGAGAGAAATGATTTGTCTGAGGTAAAAAAAAATAGCAGGCATCAGAGCTAAGCAGTAGTCATAACTGAAGGAGTTGATCTTCTGCCCTCCTTGAGTTTTTTCCCTTCTCTCCTCAGTGTCCAGTGACCTACTCTAGCCAGCCCTCTCTGGATAGCATTCTATAAGCTACATTTTCCCTTCCCCTACTTCCTCCAATTAGAACATACCCATCTTCTATCCCAAACAGCTAAATGTCACATTGGATAAAGTTCTAGGTTATGAGTTAGGAAGACTCATTGTTCTGAATTCAAATCTGGCTTCAGACATTTACTAGCTGGGTGACCCTGGGCAATTCACTTAACCCTGTTTGCCTCAGTTCTCCTTCTGTAAAATGAGCTGGAGAAGGAAATGCCAAACTACTCCAATATCTCTGCCAAGAAATGGCCCCAAATGGGCTCATGAAGAGTCAGATACAACTGAAATGACTGAACTACAACAAATTCTGTACCCCATATTGTCTGTTATTATGTGCTATTCTCTGTTATGGCTAGCTTGATAAGGTAATTATTGTTATTTAAGATATTAAATATTATTATTAATATTATTATTGTTAAGATATTAAAATATGAATAAATTTAACATGAGGACCTGGGTGATTGAACCCTCCAGCTCTGATACAGAGGATTCTACCTAAAGGTGGAGGAAACTGGGTGGAATTATGTTCAAGAACAGTTCTTCAATAATAATAATATTGATAAACAACAATAATGATGAAGGTGATGACAATGACAATAATGATAATAAAAACTAGAATTTATGTAGCACTTGAAGTTTTCTGTATCTTATCTTGTTTGATTTTCACAACAACCCTGTGAGGCAGATGTTATTAGCTCTGTTTTTTTTTTTTTCAGATGAGGAAAATGAGGCCCAGGGTACTTAATAGACTTGCCCAGAGTCATAGAGCTGGTAAATGTCAGAGGAAGGTTTGAAGTCACCTTCCCATTTTCAAGTCCTATACTCTCTCTCTACATTGTCTCATATAGAATGTAATGATACCAGATCTCTGATGTTGCAACTCACTGCATAGGAGGTCTGTGATGTAATTTGCCTCAGTGGTAGCCTTCTGGTGGTTTTCATTTTTTTTTTCTAATCACAGTCAAGTCCTTTGCTTGGCAAAACATAGCCTTGGAGCTCCTGGAGCTGACCTCTATCTCCTCCATTTGCTGATGCCCAACCTCCCCTTTGGTCTGTTCATTTCAATTTCTGCCTTCTTTTAGAATCTCTTATAATTGATGAACCTCTGCTTCTGCCACCCTCTCCTCTGAACTGCCCAGATCTGGATTCCACCCTGCCATTCTGAATTGGTACCACTCTGGGTCAGATCACTCCCTCCTCACCTGATGTCATACTGGCTGACAGCATGCCCCCATCCTATGTCACGTTCAGAAATGGTTTCACAAGGTTTCCAACTACTCTCAGCCCAGCTCTGATCTACCTTGTGGCTGCCAAATCAAGCAAATGGTTGAAGGCATAGTTGTGATTTCCCTTCCTCCTATGTGACCTCTACTCTACTGTTCTTTCTTCTGAAGGACATAGTATACACTGAAGCAGGAGCCTTCTGGACTCAGCCAAAAAAAGTGACTTTGTGAAGATTTCAGACCAGGTACAAATGGTGTAAAGAAGAACATTGTATTTGAAGGCAGAAGAACCATCCCATTTCTGCCCCTTGCTTGGTGCCTCACCTTTGGTGAATCTCTCCCTCTCTCTCACTTCATCTGTGAAATAAAAGAGTTAAACTAAGTGAGCTTTAAGGTCCCTTCTAATTATTACATTCTTTGATTCTATCAACTATTGGTATGGGGTGGTCCCTTAGAACATAGATGGCCAGAGATGGAAAGATTGTTAGAGGCCATCTAATGATAACATCATTGAGTTAGAGCAGAAAGGGAGCATAGAGATCATCTAAACTAGGGATTTAAATTTGGGTCCAACTTAAAAAAATATATGTTGTGACTACATTTTAATATAATTGGTTTCCTTTGTATTCTTATGTATTTTATTTTATGAATTAAAAAAATATTCTGAGAGGGTTCCATAGCTTTATCCAGACTTTCCAGAGGATACATTACACAAAAATGTAAAGAATCCACAATTTAGCCCAATATCTGCATCTTACAAATAAGGACAATGAGAATGAGAGAGGTCAAGGTCATGCACATTGTGACAGAGTTGTGATTTGAATTGATATCCTTTGATGCTAAATCCAGGGCTCTTTCAATAACCTGCCCTTCCTCTTCTTTTAAAAATGAAGAAATTAAAACTCAGCAAAGGAAAGTAACTTACTTAGCTCACACAGTGAGTCAGTGACTGACTTTGAAGTTGAACTCAGTTTCCATGAATTCTTGCAATATTTAAATCTGATTCCTTCTTATGATGTTCAGGGGATAGAGCAATGCCTTTCTTCTGCTTTTGCTCCATTTCCCTATGTTTCCCATCCTTCTGAAGGCTCTAAGGAGCCTAACTAGGGACTAAGAATTGGATAGTAGGGAAAAGAAAGGATAATCATAAAACAGAAAGCCAGAGCTAGAAGGATTCTTAGAGCATACAATATTAGATCTAGAAGAGACCTTTAGCATATAGAATGTTAGAGCTAGAAGGGATTTTAGAACAGACTGAGCTGGGAGGACCTTAGAACTGGAAGGGCCCTTGGAACACAGAGATAGAGTTGGGGAGGACTTTAGAATACAGACTATAATTATTTAGAATATATAATTATATATATATATAAATATAATATAAATAAAAGTTGCTTTATAAATTAGAATTTTGGAACAGAGAACATTAGCCTAACTATAATGTCAGAGACACAAGGAATCTTAGAATATGTATCCAAGTGGGAAGGAAACTTAAGGTCATCTAGTCCAATCTTTTTGTTTTACAGATGAGGAAACTGAGACTTAGAAAAAGATAAATCACTTGTTCAACACCACATGATTAGTATAGTAATAAGAGGCTCATCTGGGCTTTGAGCCCAGGCCAGCTTAATGCTTTTATCACTTTGCAACTGGAATCCATTGCTGTTACGTCTACCCTTTAGGGTCAAGGAGAATAAAGATAATTTCTAATTTCTCTTGCATGTGGTAGCCCTTTAAATATTGGAACACAGTTTTCATCCTTCCCTCTCATCCTTCCCCTCACCTCTAATTCCTCTCTTCTCTGTGCTGCATAACCACATTTCTTTCTACCAAACCACTATCTTACGGCCTTTCACCACTCTGTCTGGGTTGATCACCTTCCCTCCTTCGTCTTAACAATGTTCTCCTTCAAATGTCATACTATTCCAGATATGTTCTGCATGGGATAATATTTATGTCCTACGTTTGTCCTATGACTTTGTTTGGGGCACCGTTTCTCTGGATACAACTTAAGATTGCATTAGCTGTATTGACTTCTGTGCTGTATTCTTTATACATATTGAGTTTTGAGTTCCCAAAACCTCAGATACTTTTCAAATGAACTGCTATCTAACCATACTTCCCGAATTTGGGCCTTGTGAAGTTGATATTTGGATCTCAGTGTTTCACATTACCTTTATTTCTTTTAATTTGTATCTTGTTAGATTTTGCTCAATATCTAGCTAGTTTTTCTGGATTCTGACTGTTGTTTAGAGAAATAATTATCAATCCCTCCTAAATTTGTGTCATCTCTAAATCCAAAAAGCGTATGCCTTTGTCCAAGTCCTTGATCAAAATGGCAAACTGACCATAGCCAAATGTAGATCCCTGGTGTGTTCCACTTCAAATTTCTTTCCAACTTGGAATCAAGCCACAAATGACTGCTCGCTGGGTCTAGATATTCAAATGTTTCTGAATCAACCCAACTGTACTATTAAAGAGCATAGATAACTAGGCCATGGATTGTAAGAGCTAGAAGAGAACTCAAAATAATCTAATCCAACCTCCTTATTATTTCTTTGGATGAGTGACCTGAGGTCTTGAGGGGTTGAATGACTTGCCCACAGTTTCATGGGCAATAGCAGAACCAGAATTTTAACCCAGGTCATCTGATTTCAAGCTCAATACTCATTCCAATTTAAGACTCTGCTTACTTTTCTAATGTGAAAAGCTTTGTCAAATTGAGTCTAGCTACCAAATCCTACCCACTGTAAGGGTACCTTTTATAACTTCTATGAGAAGGGTTCACTATGACTGTCTTTCACCATCTTTATGGTGTAATAGGAAGAGAAATGGATTTGCAGTTGGAATACTGGGTTCAATGTTGTCTCTGCTTTCTCTACCTGTGTGACATAGAGCAAGTCACTTAATCTCTTGCGCTTCAATTATCTGATCTGTAAAATTAGTGTATTCAATTATATATAATCCTCTCTGGCTCTAAAATTAGGGGATTTAACTAAATAAAAGCCTTTCTTACTCTTAATCCTGTGATTTAGAATGTGCAGCCTCCAGTGAATGGAAGTGATTATAAAGGGGAAAGAAATGGAGGAAAATATTGACCCAGACATTTCCTGAGCAGATAGACATTTGTCAGGGAATTAAGGATAATGCTAAAATTATGAACCTAAATGAGTTGATCACTGAGCTCCAGTTGATGGATTTATTATAGAGAGAATTCTTTTTCAGGTATAGGTTGAACTGGATAGCTCTTGGGTCCCCTTTCAAATCTGAGATTCAGGGATTTTGATTCTGATTCATATTGGATGATCTGAGATTTTGGATTATCTACATTCTCCATAGCCCTTATTTCCATGGATAACTGAAGTGGGTCCATTTTATACCTGGGCTTCTTTGAAGGCTTGCCCTATACCCACATCTACACCTGGGCTGGTTCCAAAGTCTTGGTGACTTTCTTCTCTCTCCTCATCCCCTCTCCACTATTTTTTGTCTTTTAATTTCTTTTTAAAGTTGCGTCTGACTTGGCCACAAATTAAACCCAGAGCTGCCAGATTCCAGCTGTCCCTGAACATGAGATTTTCTCCCATCAGCGTGTGGCCTGACATCTTATTAAAAATGTTGCAAATTGCATCATCTGAATAACGGCCTTGATGCACCAAATGTGCTTTGTGCCTCTGGGAAGACACCTTGCCCTCCTTGTCTGCAGGTTTCCCCTCCCCTGAGGTGGATAAGAGCTGCAAATGCTGTCAGTTACTAGGAACAATGTGAGAGCCTTCCTTCTAAGCCCTACTCTATTTTTAGAGGTGCAGGGCATAATGTGTGTTTATTTATGCACACATATAAATATATGTGTGTATATACATATGCATACATGTATAAACATACATAGAGTCCATAACTCTGATGCCATTGGTATATGGAACTCCCTGGTGAGGAAATTCACTCTAATAGTGAAGATTAGAATTTGTCCTTTGCAATTTATAGTCTTAGAGAGTTGCCTGTGGGCACTGAGAGCCCAGGATCACAAATCAAATAAGTGTCGTAAGTAGGATTTGAACCCATGTCTTTCTCTTCTTTTTTTTTTTTTAAGCAAGTGGGGTTAAGTGATTTGCCCAGGGTCATACAGCTAGTAAGGCTTAGGCCAGATTTGAACTCAAGTCCTCATGACTCCAGGGCCCATACTCTATCCATTGTGCCACCTATCTGCCTTCATGTCTTTCTAACTACTAGACTAGTTCTCTCTCCATTATGTCACACTGCTACTCAGGCCGAGCACAGAATTACAGAGCTGTCAAGGTTGGCTAAAACATAAGACACAGACATACATTTTAATTAGAAAATATATTAAATCAAATAGTAACAATTTATTTTTTCCAAATTTTGTTGATATCTTTTGCTTGTATTTCTCTTTCATTTCCAAGAATATCCTTCCCTGTTCTCCTACCCAAAGAATCATCTTTCTAATAGAATAAACAAGAAAGGCAGGGAACCTAATAAAACTGATCCATCAATTAAGAGACATATTCAATTTTCCATGCCCATAATCCTCCATGGGAGGAGGGAGGTAGATTTTCTCATAGCATTCCTTGTGGCCAGTCTTTATTATTTTAATTACACAACATTCAGTTTTTTTTTGTTGTTGTTACTATTGCTATTCTTTTTTAAGTCGTTGTAGTTATTGTACTCTAATTATCCCTTCTACATCATCACTTTCCTCATTGCCATTTCACTATATCATGTGTCAGCATAAGAAAGTAAATGGGAATTTGGGGGAGTTTTTTGCCAGAAGCTGCTGACTACATGCAAAGATCAGTTGACAACACAGAAAAAGTTTAGAATCTCAGGAATGCATAAAATGTATGTATAGTTTTGTATACTATCAACATATTTTGTCTTTTAATACCATAATAATTCAGACTTCTATTCTGGTACAAAGGGAAGGCCAAAAATTTTATGCAAATTTTCCTGATCTTGGAGGTATCATACCCCTAACCCCCTCTATGTGGAAGGGATAACTGTATTGTCTTCCTAGCTCTGCTTAACTTATACCACTGCATCATTCAGATGTTTCCCATGCTTCTCTGATTTCTTGATACTTACCCTTTCTTGTAGCACAGTAATTCTATTACCCTCACATAACACAACTTGGTTAGCCATTTCCCAGTCAATGGGAATCTACTTTGATTCTAATTATTTGCTACTATGAATATTTTAAGCATATGTAGGCTGTTTCTTTTTGCCTTTGACCTCCTTGGACTATATTCTTGGAAGGGGATCTCTGTCAAAAAGTATGGGCATTTTTTGTTGCATTTTAGAATTGAATTTTGAGCATAATTCCAAATTGCTTTCCTAAATAGTTGGACTGAATCCCAGTTACATCAATAGTGTATTTTTGCACTTATTCTTCTAAAGCCCCTCTAAACATTGACTATGCCCATCTTTTGTTGTTGTTGCCTATTTACTAGGTATGAGGTGAAACCTCAGATCAATAAGAAATATTGAGTGCCTAATATTTACCAGGTACTATGCTAGGTGCTTATTTAAAAGTAAGACAGTCTTTGTCCATGAGGAGCTTACATTCTACTAGAGGGATACAACATAAGTACATCCTGGGTATCTACAAAAAAAAAATTTGTAGTGATTGGGTGAGGCACTAACAGCTGGGTGAGGCAGGAAAGACCCCATGGAGGACAGGACAATTAAGCTGATTTCTGTGGGGGGTGGGGCTAGGCAATGAGGTTAAGTGACTTGCCCAGGGTTACACAGATAGGAAGTGTTATGTGTCTGAGGTGGATCTGAATTCAGGTCCTCCTGAATCCAGGGCCAGTGCTATATCCACTGCGCCACCTAGCTGCCCCCAATTAAGCTGATTCTTGAAGGGAGTTAGGAGTCCCAAGAGGTGGAAGCGATAAGGAAAAACATTCCAGGCCTGGACACCAACACTTTGTACGAGGGATGTAAAGTAGTGTGCTAGGAATAGCAAGTAGAATTATTTGACTGGAAGAGAGAATATGTGATGGAGAACAAACCTGGAAAGGTAGGTTGGGGCTACACTGTGAAGGGCTTTAGACACCAGAGAAGTTTGTGCTTTACCCTAGAGGTTAGTCAGAACTTCCTCCTTCATGATATATCCTTTTTCAAATGAGTTTATATGCGGTCCTTCATTTATTCAGTAGAATGTAAGCTAATTAAGGGCAAGGAATATTAAGTTTTGTCTCTATAAACCTGGTAGAGGCACAATGCCTGGTACATAGTAGACATTTGGACATGTTAGCTGAATTGAATGGGGTATTTAAATGAGCATTATCTCTGAATGCCTCACCTCCCACTTTGACAGGGAGATCAAGTGTTTGTTGGCTGAGGCAATCTTTAAGCTTTTTAGGCCTCCTTGTTGTGGCAATTGCTTTACATCATTAATCTAAAGTATGAAATGCTGATAATCCCCATTAATGGTGTTTTTGTATTCATTTCCCTTTGAACAGGTCAAACTGGAGCGCTGTAATTGCACTCACTGTCTTCTGTTCTTCTCTATCTTTTCTTCTAATTTGGTATTGATTTTGACCTTTGCTCTAACAAGTCAATGTTCTGACTGAACAGAGACAGCTGATTCTGAAATGACTTCTGTGTCAGGAAACAGTTCTTTCTTGTCTTTACAATAGTCAGTTTCATAGTTTTTCTGTTCTGTGTTCCTTATAACAAGTACTTTAGGGCTTGCTTCTTGAAAAGGAAAACTCTTCATGATACCTTGGCATAAAACAATTGAGCCTATAAGGCTTAAGCCTCTGGTTCCTTTATATGTGACCCACGCGTTTGTTTTTTTACCCTATCTTGTAGTCTCTCCCTGTGTGTCCATCTCTGCATTTAAGTTTCATTGTACATAGTCATATGTGGATCTTATGAAAAGATGACAGCTGTAGAGCTGGAAGGGACCTCTGGAACCATCTAATCCACCCCTCCCCATTTTTCACATGAGGAACCTGCAGGGATGGCAAGTGATTTTTCCAATTTCACTAGAAGTAAGAAATGTCAGAGGTGGAATCTGAACCTGAGTTATCTGACTTCAGATTTATGCTCTTTCCACTAGACCGCGCTATTTCCTGCCTGGTACTCTGTAGAATTCCTCTCTCTTTTCATTCTCTGTAAGAGATGTTGTCACATAAGCTGCAATACACTGCATGATAGTCTTTTTTCCTTATGGTAACCATAAGTACTACAAGGTAAGATGACCGAGCATCCCATAAAAATGATGCTTCACGTTTCCTTTGAGTCCACAGTAAACCAAGTATGGCAACTTTTTTATTTGCCTCTTCAAAGAGAACTTGTGAATCATTCTTCCACTCAGCTGCATCTTCGTTCATTCATTTATTCATTCAAACATTCAACAGGCATTTATTACACGGCTATTCTGTGCCAAGCACTGGGCTAAGTGCTGAGGACACAAAAAAAGGCAGACAGACAGTCCCTGTCCTCAAGGAGCTCACAGTCCAATGGGGTAGATGATATGCAAACAGCTATGTATAAAGAATATATATACAGAATAAAGTTGAGATAGTTTCAGAGGGAAAACATTAACTTTAAAGGGGATAGGGAAAAACTTTTTGTAGAAGGTTGAATTTTAGCTCGGTCTTAAAGGAAACCAGGAAAGTTAAGAGAAGGAGATGAGGAAGAAGAGGATTCTAGATAAGGAGCAGCCAGTGAAAATGCACAGATTTGGGGGATAGAGTCAAGGAGGAGAGTGTCACTGGATTATAGAATAACTGGATGGGAATAAAGGGTAAGAAGATTTGAGTGAGGCCTCCACACCGCTTCCCCCACTTCCTGGATGTCTCCAGATCCTGACATCTCTCTTCCCATTTTCTACTATCTTTTTATTGTTGTTTTCCCCTGATGGAATGTAATTCTTGAGGAGAGGATCAGTTTTTCTTGCTTGTATTTGTATCGCCAGTTCTTAGCATAGTGCTTGGCACATAGTAAGCACTTCATTGCTCTGTCTCTGTCTGTCTCTCTATCTGTCTCTCTTTCGTGCCCTCCCCCCACCCTTGGAATGAATAAGGATCACATTTTATGAGACTGGAGCAAAGAAAGAGAGAGTGGGAAATGATGATGTTGATATTTGAACTATTCAAAGGAAGAAAAGGAGATCTTGGTAGAGGGGGTCTATTCAGTCAAATATAAAATGAGGTCCTCTGATGGAGACAGAATAGAAAAAGGGTAGCATAGGTGGCTGAGAGAGAGAATAGGAAATGTGGAATAGAAGTTGTGGCCAGTGGGATAGAAAGCCCTGTTGAAATTATATAACAAATTTGTGGCAGATGTAGGTCAACATATTTGTGTGACATCTTCTATAAGTGTTCAGTGAGTATTTGAGTTAGAAAGGGAAAGGTAGTGGTGGGAGTAATCTAAGGTCAGAATTTGGAAAGAGATGAATAGTGATATGCCAAGGGGGCAAAAGATAGAGAACAGTGTAAAGTTAAACTGATTAACTATGGGTTAAACATTTGAAGTGAAGGAAGTGAGGCCACAGAGTGCTGGATTAAAAAATTAGGAAGGGGTAGAAGTTTCAGCAAGGGTAGAGAACAAGATTAGGAGAAGGAGGCATAGGGAGAGATGTAATGATAGGAAGTTATGGACAAATAGTGGAACTTCAGAGTAATATATTGGGGAGCAATCAACAAATGAGTGTTTATTAAGTGCCTACTATGTGCCAGACAACTATGGCTATCGAACCCTTGTGAATGATGGTGATACAAAGGGTATGACCCCTCCCTAGATATGGCTGGGGTGAAGGCAATGGGAGACAAGTGAATTGATGACCTGGGAAGTAAGGGTATTTGATATCAAGATACAAGGGTAGTACATGGGCAAAAGCTGATTTGAAGAAGAAGATTGTGAGACAAATATTGAATTCCTTGAAGAATGAAGGGGGTTGTCTTGGGGCCCAGCAAAGAACAACTACTATGATCTGGATGAGGTGATATATCTGGATGCTGTGAACTTAGTGCATAATAAATGTTTAACAAATGATTCTATATTCATTCATTTCTCATCTTAGTAGACTGTGAGCTCCTTGAGGGCAAGAAACCCGTTACATTTTTTAAATTTATTTTTAATTAATTCAGCAATCACTTCCATAAGCTTTTGAGTTTAAAATTTTTCCCCCTCCCTGCCCAAGACAGCCTGCAATCTGATATAGGCTATGCATATACAGTCCTATTAAACATATCTTCACATTCGTGATGTTGTAAGGAAGAATTAGAACCAATAGGAGGAACCACCAGAAAGAAGAAACAAAACACAACAGAAGAAAAAAAATAGCAAACAGTATGCTTCAATCTGCATTCAAACTCCGTAATTCTTTCTTCTTTGTGGATAACATTTTCCATCATGAGGCCTTTGGAGATGTCCTAGATCCTTGTAATGCTGAGAATGGTTAAGTTTATCAATATTAGTCATTGCACAACATGGCTGTTATTGTGTACAATGTTCTCCTGCTCACTTCACTCAGCATCAGACCATACAAGTCTTTCCAGGTTTTTCTGATGTCAGCCTGTTTATCATTTCTTATAGCACAATCGTATTCCATTACATTCATATACCACAACTTGTTCAGCCCCTCCCCAATTGATGAACATATGAACATCTTCTCAATTTCCAATTCTTTACCACTACAAAAAGAGCTGCTATAAATATTTGTGTACATGTGGGTCCTTTTACTATTTGTATGATCTCTTTGGGACATAGCCCTAGAAATGCTATTGCTGGGTCAAAGGGTATGCACATTTTTATAGCCCTTTGGGCATAGTTCCAAATTGCTCTCCAAAATGGTTAGATCATTTCACATTAGTGTTCCAATTTTCCCACATCTTCTCTGACATTTATCATTTTCCTGTTTTGTCATGAAACTTGTTATCTTTAACTATGTATCCCCAACCTTCATCTCAAGGCATATGACAATTAAATAACTACTTATTTAACTAAATTTTCACCCATTCAAAATCTTGCCTTTGCCTCAAAGTCACTGTATGGCTTTGGACAAGCCATGTCCCTTCCCTAGGCCTCAGTTCCCTTTTCTATCAAAAGAGAGTTGAATTCTGTAGTTTCTAAGGACTTTTCCAATCCTTTGAGTCTCTGAGGACCCTGTAAATGTCTTTCAATCATTCTTTGTCAGACAAGATGAAGTCAATGTGAGTACAGCTTGACACTGTTGATAGAGGAAAGGTCACTTGGGTTCTTCTTTTTATCATGACAGCCAGTCACTCCCAGGCAGTTCCCTTAGGTCTCTCCTCATCCCTTCCCTGAATTCTTCCCTGATCCCTGTAACCCTTACTGATATTTCCCCTTCCTGTGACATCTACAACACTTTTGTTCTTGTACCATTCTCTTAATCTTTAATCAGTTCTGCCCACGTGACACCCCTTCTGCCATTATGCAAAAATTTTCATGTAGCACCAAGGTGATATTATAAAGCACAAAAACTAATTTTCTCTGGTAGTTTTATGGAAATCCATCTCATTACTAAGAAGTTACCATCTGTGTGTCCTGTCTTCTCAAATAATAATAATAGCAATAGGTCATCTGTCTGTAGTGCTCTGTGGAATGTGTAGTTTGGGGTGGTTGAAAGAACACTAGACCTGGAGCCAAAAGACCTGGATCAAAATTCTGGCTCTTCCCCTTATTGGCTCTCTGACCTTGAGCGACCAAAAGACCTGGATCAAAATTCTGGCTCTTCCCCTTATTGGCTCTCTGACCTTGAGCGACCATTCCATCCTTCTGAATTTTCCCCAGCTCTATTGATCCTTCATTGGCTACACAATCTGTCATCATTATGGGAATGTTGGGGCTGATGGTGACCCCATCCACACCTGCTCATCCTGTGTGATACTTGCCTTTTCTATAATTCTTCTATAGATGATTCACTAGATACCTTGGAGATTTTGCACTTGTTCTTTTAATATTTACTGGACACCAACCCAACCTTCAAATTGTCCATGTGTTTTCCCCTTCCCTTACTACCCGTTTGGGCCACTTCCCTTTTCAGTCTAAGGTATCCGAGATGGGGCCTTTTGAGACACTCTAACATGCAAATCATCACCTTCTCTTTGCTTCTCAAAGCTTCTCTTTGCTTGCATCTAATGTGTGTATATTGATTCTCCTTTGAGGCCATCTATAAAATGAAGTTACTAGCCTTTCCCTGTTTCCCTTATGTCTTCTTGAAGTAAAATGCTTTGTAAAGCACCATAAGAATCTGAGCTGTTATTATCCCATTTTGTGCAGCACTTTCCTTGCATTCACCCTTTGAGGGAGCTAGTTAGCGAAAGTGTTATTGTCCTCATGTCACAGAACAGGAAAGTAGATTCTGGGAAGTAAGGTGACCTGCTCAAAGTCACGGGGTTCACAGTTGCTACAGCTGGGACTTGAACCCAGCTCTATTCATTGCATTATACTTCTCAACTTGTCCTTAAGACTCTTTGAGACAGGGACCATGTCCTATTTCCCCATACTACCTAGCACAAGAGTAGGTACAGAGGAGGAACACCATAAATGTGTATTGAGTGAGTCAATGAGGGAACAAATGAATGAATCACAGGATTCTTAAACTTAGAGCTGAAAGGGATGTTAGAAATAGATCAAAGCTATTTGGGAATTTAGGAAATAGAATGCAGAAAGTTACAGAGTGCATAGAGAAAGATCTCTAAGGAATCAAGCCATTCATTCACAAGCGTTTTTATATGCCTACTATATGCTAGGCACTGTGCTACACTCTGGGGTTAAAAAACCAAAAACAAAACTGTTACTGCCTCAAAAAACTTGATTTTTATTGGGAGGTATGAGAAGGGATAACACGACCATGGAAAAGAAAATCTAAAATATATTCAAAGTAGTTTCTTAGTGGGGAGAGGGCTGGAATAATTAGGCAATAGGACAAATTTATTTTGAACCTTGCAGGAAGCAAGGGATTCAAAGAAATGAAAATGAGGAGGGAGTGGATTCTAGCTATGGGAGAGGGGAGCACAGTTTGTGCAAATGCATGGTGGTGGGAGATGAATTGCCCGGTATGCGAATCATCAGTCAAGTGCGTCAGTTTGTTTGGAGCTTAAATTGTGGGAAGAAAAGAAATCTGCAATAACCCTGGCAAGGTAGACATGAGTGAGAAGGGCTATAAATGTCAAACAAAGATGTGTGTGTTTTATTTTCCAGGCACTGGGGAACAAATTGAGCTTTTCGAGCAAGGGAATGGCATAGTGAGGCATGCTTTAGGAAGATTATTTTGTCAGGTAAGTAGAAAATGGATTGGAAAGGGGAGGGACTGAATCCAATTAATAAATTGTTGCGACAGTGTTGGCAAGTTGTGATAAGGACCTGGAACAGTGGAATGAATGGAGAGAAGAGGTTGAATGAGGGATATATTGTGGAAATAGAGTTGATGAGACGGCAACTGATTGGATGTGAAGGGTGAATGAGATTGATGGCTGAAAGATCTCTTTGAGGGAGTGAATATGAGGGCCTGACAGGATGTTGGTGTCCTTCACAGAAAGAAGAAAGTTAGTGATGGAGAGAACATTTTGATGGAAAGACAATGGCTTGTGTTCTGTGTGTTTTGGTTTTGAGATGCCTAGAGGACATACAGCTTAAAAAAATGTCCAGTGGTTGGAAATGTTGAATTAGAGTTCAGGACAAAGATGAATACTGGATACACACACACACACCCCACACATAAAATACACACATGTATGTATATAATCTGGTAGTTATTTGTGCAGAGATATGGGTTTGAAACCTAATTCTCTTTTCTCATATACGGTTCTTTCTTCTCTGAATCTCAATTTCCCTAACTATGAAATTATTCTGATGATAAGCCTTATAAATGTACCATGAAAAGTTGCTATAAGGAAAACCCTTTATAACCCATAAATATTATAGCAATGTGAGCCAATTATTATTATTTTGGCTTGGTATTGCTGAGTTCCTGAAATTTCTTTCTTGAAATGGCTAGGTACCAAAGTAGTAGTAGTAATAATAGCTAACATATATAGAAAACTTAAAGGTATGCGAAGCATTTTGCATATGTTATATCATTTGATCCTCACAACAACTATGTGAGGTAGGTGGGACTATTATTTCATTTTATAGATGGAGAAACTGAGTCTAAGAGAGGTTAAATGATTTACCCAGGTTCACACAGCTAATATGTCTCTTAGTTAGGATTTGAACTCCGACTTTCTGATTTAATTCTAACACTCTCTACCCACTATGAAACCTAGTTGCCAATGTGAAAACTAGGGGAAATTTTTGGAAAATTTCTGCCTCAACCTCAGTGGACACCCTTTTCCTTCCTTCCTTCCTTCCTTCCTTTGTTCCTTCCTTCCTTCCTTCCTTCTTTCCTTTGTTCCTTCCTTCTCTTCCTCCTCATCCTCGTCCTCCTGTCCTCGTCCTCCTTCTCCTCTCCTCTCCTTCTCCTTCTCTTCTCCTTCTCCTTCTCTTCTCTTCTCCTTCTCCTTCTCCTTCTTCTTCTTCTTCTCTTCTCTTCTTCTCTTCTCTTCTCTTCTTCTCTTCTCTTCTCTTCTTCTTCTTCTTCTTTTCTCTTCTTCTTCTTCTTCTTCTTCTTCTTCTTCTTCTTCTTCTTCTTCTTCTCTGTCTCTGTGTGTGTGTGTGTCTCTGTCTCTCCATAAACTGACAGAGAAAAGTGGCTGGCAGAAATTTTCAGTTCAACAATGAACCTGACCATCCAAGCATGACTCCAAAGTACTGTTATGTATATTTCCTTCCTTCTCCTGAGCTATTTCTGTCCCAGCTACAACATACCTCCTTCCTTTAGCTATGGTGTACTAGAAAGAACACAGAATTTGGAGTCAAGAACTCCTGGTTCAAATCTTGGTTCTGCCATTTAATGTCTATGAGACTTCAGGGAATTTATTTAATCTTGATGGGCCTTATTGTCTTCATCTGTAAAATAAAGGATTAGGACTTGATGGCTTACCTTAAAGGTGCTGTTTTGATTCAAATGTATCATTCCATGATTCTTTCAGAGGTCAGAAGTTCTAAATCTCGAAAGTGGAAAGAAGCTCAGAACATAGAAATTATGTGGGACAAGAGCTCAGGAGAGGGACTATGACTGGATATATTTACTGGAAGTCATCCAAGTAGAGGTGATGATTAAGCTTATTGGAGTTGATAAGGTCACAAGTGAAATTAGTCAGTAAACAACGATTAAGTGTTAGCTTCTGGGGAAAAACCAAAAGTAAAACATTCCTCCCTCAAGCTTACATTCTGCTGAAAGAGAAAAAAACATGTACGTTTATTGGCATATACTATAATAGATACAAGATGGGGGGAGGGTGAAGCAGAGCCAAGATGACAGAGTAAAAGCAGTCACTTGTTTGAGTTCTCCTCCAAACTCCTCCAAATACCTGTAAAAACAGATCTAAAAATTCTAAAGTAGCAGAACCCACAAAAAGAGTAAAACAAATTTCTAGCTCAAGACTACCTGGATGGTTGATGGGAAAAATTTGTTGTGCCAGGGTGGGAGAGGAGCACAGTTCAGCACAGGACACACAGGCAAAGACTGGGCCTCAGTGAACCTGGAGCAGGTGTCAGGGGACTGAATCACTAGCAGCTGAATCACTAGTAGCGTTTACAGACTTCTCAACCCAGACACACCAAAAACAGTTTAGAAGGTCAGTAGGAAAGGTCTGTTGGACCAGTCCCAGCCCTAGCACAGCCCCAGTGGCTACTTCTGGACATCTCAGCACACAGACTAAAGGTGAATTGAGTAACTGACCAGAGGGGGATTTCAGGGATCTCTTTGCTGGTACTGAGGCAGGATTCTCTTGCTTTGCCAGTACTTAGATCTGGGTCACAGTACTGGGTGGTGGTCCTAGAACACTGGCATGGTGAATCTTGTGGTGGGAGTGAAGAGAGAATCCTCCTTACACTTTCAAGGCAGAAAAGAGTGCTTGTGTCACTCATAGATCAGAGCAAAGGCCAGGAAAGGAGTAAACACCTCACCTTGGAAGAACTGAAAATGTACAGGTCCCTAGAAGTATCTCTGAAAACTGCTGCACAAAACCCCTGAAGCTTGGGACAGTGCATTCTCCACATTGAAAGCAGACCCCTACCTTAAGAAATAGTTTAAAAATCGAGTAATTGGCTGGGAACATGAGTTAACCTCACAAAAAGTGTCAGAGCATAGAATCTTTCTTTGGTGACAAAGAAGATCAATACATACAACCAGAAGAAGACAACAAAGTCAAAGCTCCTACATCCAAAGCCTCCAAGAAAAATATGAATTGGTCCCAGGCCATGAAAGAGCTCAAAAAGGATTTTGAGAAGCAAGTAAGAGAAGTAGAGGAAAAACTGGGAAAAGAAAGGAGAGTGATGCAAGAAAATCATGAAAATCAAGTCAACAGCTTGTTAAAGAAGACCCAAAAAATACTGAAGAAAATAACACCTTAAAAATAGACTAACCCAAATGACAAAAGAGATCTAAAAAGCCAATGAGGAGAATACCTTAAAAAGCAGAACTGATCAAATGGAAGAGGAAGTCCAAAAGCTTACTGAAGAAAATACTTCCTTAAAAATTAGAATGGAGCATTTGGAAGCTAGTGACTTTATAAGAAATCAAAACTGAAAAAACAAAACCAAAAGAATGAAAATATAGAAGACAATGTGAAATATCTCATTGGAAAAACAACTGACTTAGAAAATAGATCCAGGAGACATCATTTAAAAATTATTGGACTATCTGAAAGCCATGATCAAAAAAAGAGCCTAGACATTGTCTTTCAAAAAATTACCCAAGGAAAACTGCCCTGATGTTCTAGAACCAGAGGATAAAATAGAAATTAAAAGAGTCCATCAATCATCTCCTGAAAGAGATCCCCAAAGGAAAACTCCTAGGAATATTATAGCCAAATACCAGACTTCCCAGGTCAAGGAGAAAATATTGCAAGCAGGCAGAAAGAAACAATTCAAGTATTGTGGAAAAAAAAATCAGGATAACACAAGATTTAGCAGTTTCTACGTTAAGGGACTAGAGGGCTTGGAATATTATATTCTGGAGGGCAAAGAAGATAGGATTACAATCAAGAATCACCTAGCCAGCAAAACTGAGTATCATCCTTCAGGGGAAAATGGACATTCAATGAATAGAGGACTTTCACACATTCTTGGTGAAAAAAACAGAGCTGAATAGAAAATTTGACATTCAAATACTAGATTCAAGAAAAGCATGAAAAGGTAAACAGGAAAGAGAAATCTTAAGGGACTTACTAAAGTTGAACTGTTTACATTCCTACATGGAAAGATGATACTTGTAACTCATGAGACCTTTGTCAGTATTAGGGTAGTTGGAAGGAAAAAAATATGGATAGATAGATAGATAGATAGATAGATAGATAGATAGATAGATAGATCAATGGATAGATAGAGGGCACAGGGTGATTTGAAGATGAAGGAATGATATCTAAAAATAAAATAAAGGGGTGAGAGGATTATAGTGGGAGAAGGAGAAAGGGAGAGGTAGAATGGGGTAAATTATCTCACATAAAAGAGGGAAGGAAAAACACATGGAGGGGAAGAGAAGGCAGATGAGAGGAAATGAATGAATTTTGATCTCATTGGATTTGGCTTAAGTATAACATACACACTCAATTGGGCATGGAAATCTACCCTACAGGGAAATAGGGGGAAAGGGGATAAGAGAGGGTGAGGATGGTAGGATAGAGGGAAGATTGAAAGAGAGGGTAACCAGAAGCAAACACTTTTGAGAAGTAACAGAGTCAAATGAGAAAATAGAATAAATGGGAGGTGGGATAAGATGATAGTTTTTCACCACATGGCTATTATGGAAGTATTTTGCATGACTACACATGTATAACCTGTATCGAATTGCTTGCCTTCTCAATGAGGGTGAGTGGGGAGGGAGGAAGGGAGAGAATTTGGAACCCAAAGTTTTAAAAATAAATGTTAAAAATTGTTTTTAAGTGTAACTGGGAAATAAGATATACAAGTAATGGGGTATAGAAATCTATCTTGCCCTACAAGAAAATAGAAGGGGAAAGGAATAAGAGAAGGGGGGTGATAGAAGGGAGGACAGATCAGGGGCAGGAGCATTCAGAAAGAACACTGTCTTGGGGTGGGGGAGGGGAGAGATGGGGAGAAAATTTGGAACTCAAAATCTTGTGAAAGTGAATGTTGAAAACTAAAAATAAATAAATAAATTAAAGAGATAGATACAAAACATTTGTTGATGGGATGTAGGGAAGGAGGCACTAGAACTAGTATCCAGGGAAAGGAGAAAGAAAATAAAAGGGCCAGGCCAGCCATTGGGATATGCATTCAGAGGCCCTGATACAGATGACGATCCAGCAAAGGAGGTGGAGAAGTTTTCATTGTTTCTTATTATTGACATTTCATCCTCTAATTAAACACTTTCGGTATTGGATTGTTGACTCTTGCATGACACAGTAGTAAAATATACTGGTGAGAGTTTGGGCCATGATTTGCATAATTAATTACGCAAAACAGCCACAATCAATGTAGGAGGAGTAGCAAGAAGCTCCTAAGCTTGAGTTCTCTGAGCTTTTTGCATCCTAGTTTATACCTATATACATATTTATATTACACACATACATATACATACATATATACATGCATATACATGCATACACACCCAGTTGTTGTTGAGCCATTTCCAACTCTTCCTGACCCTATTTGGGGTTTTCTTGGTAAAGATACTAGAGTGGTTTGCTATTTCCTTCTTTTTTTAAAATTTTAACTTTAAAAAAATTTTTAATATGTGTTTTTAAAACTTTGGGTTACAATTTTTCTCCCTCCCTCCCCACCCACCCTCATTGAAAAGGCAAGCATCCCTACACAGCTTATAGAAGTGTAGTCAAGCAAAACACTTCCATAGTAGTCATGTTGTGAAAAACTAACTATATTTCCCTTCATCCTATCCTACCCCCCCCATTTATTCTGTTCTCTCTTTTGACCCTCTCCCTCCTCAGAAGGGTTTGTTTCTGATTATCCCCTCCCCCAATCTGCCCTCCCCTCTATCAGCCTCCTGCTCTCTTGTCCCCCTCTCCCCTTATTTTCCTGTAGGGTAAGATAGATTTCCATACCCCATTGTGTATGCTATTCCCTCTTTAAACCAAATCCTATGAGAATAAGATTGATTCATTCCCTCTTACTTTCCCCCATTTCCCCTCCACTGTAAAAGCCTTTTCTTGTCTGTTTCATGTGAGATAATTTACCCCATTCTACTTTTCCCTTTCTCCTTCTCCCAGCATAATCCTCTCTTGCCCCTTAATTTTATTTTCCAGATATCACTCCTTCATCTTCAACTCACCCTGTGCCTTCTAGCTATCTATCTGTACATACATATAATTTTTTCCCTCCCACTACCCTAATACTGACAAAGGACTCATGAGTTTCAAATATCGTCTTTCCATGCAGGAATGTAAATAGTTCAACCTTAATAAGTCTCTTATGATTTCTCTTTCCTGTTCCCCTCTTCCATGTTTCACTTGAGTCTTGTATTTGAAAGTCAAATTCTATATTCAGCTCTGGTCTTTTCCTCAGGAATGCTTGAAAGTCCTCTATTTCATTGAATGACTATTTTTTATGCTGAAGGATTATACTCAGTTTTGTTAGGTAGGTGATTCTTGGTTGTAGTCCTATCTCTTTACCTTCTAGAATATCATACTCCATGCCCTCCTGACCCTTAATGTAGAAGCTGCTAAATCTTGTGTTATCCTGATTGTGTTTCCACAATACTTGAGTTGTTTCTTTCTGGCTGCCTGCAATATTTTCTCCTTGACCTGGGAGTTCTGGAATTTGGCTACAGTATTCCTAGGAGTTTTACTTTGGGTATCTCTTTCAGAAGGTGATCGGTGGATTCTTTCAATTTCTATTTTGCCCTCTGGTTCTAAAATATCAGGGCAATTTTCCTTGATAATTTCTTGAAAGATGAAGTCTGGGCTCTTTTTTTGATCATGGCTTTCAGATAGTCTAATAATTTTTAAGTTATTTTTCCTGGATCTATTTTCCAGATCAGTTGTTTTTCCAATGAGATATTTCACATTCTCTTCTATTTTTTCATTCTTTTGGATTAGTTTTTACGGTGCCTTGATTTCTCATATAGTCACTAGCTCCCAATTGCTCCATTCTAATTTTTAAGGAAGTGTTTTCTTCAGTAAGCTTTTGGACTTCCTTTTCCATTTGGCCAGTTTTGACTTTTAGGGCATTCTTCTCCTCATTGGCTTTTTGGATAAGGTGTTATTTTGTTCAGTATTTTTTTGGGTCTCCTTTAGCATCACTCTCAGTTTTTCCTGTACTTCTCTTACTTGCTTCTCAAAATCCTATTTTAGCCCTTCCATGGCCTGGGACCAATTCATATTTTTCTTGGAGGCTTTGGGTGTAGGAGCTTTGGCTTCGTTGTCTGCTTCTGGTTGTATGTTTTGATCTTCTTTGTCACCAAAGTAAGATAATATAGTCTGACTCTTTTTGTGCTGCTTGCTCGTGATCCTGGCTGATTACTTGAGTTATAAACTCTTTGTTATGGTAGGCATCTGTTTCCAGTGTAGAGAATGTGCTGTCCCAAGCTTCAGGGGTTTTGTGCAGCTGTTTTCAGAGATACTTCTAGGGACCTGTAAATTTTCAGATCTTCCAAGGTGCTATGATCAAGGGCTAGGTGTTTCCTCCTTTCCTGTCCTGTGCTCTGGTCTATGAGTGACCACAAGCACCCTTTTCTATCTTGGAACTGTGAGGAGGATTTTCTCTACAAGCTCCACCATGCCAGTGCTCCTCCTTGCCCCAGGACCACCACCCAGAACTGTGACCCAGATCCAAGCATGGGCAAAGCAAGAGAATCCTGAACCAGCAGAGAGATCCCTGCAATATCCCTCTGATCAGCCACTTGCTTATCCCTCAGTCTGTGGGCCAGAAGCTTAGGAGGCAACCGCCCCCTGGGACCAAACTTGGGGAATGGGGCTGGGACCCTGCACTCGTCTCTCACCCTAGAAACAGACTTTTCCCTCTGACCTTCTAAGTTGTCTTTGGTGTTCATGGCTTGAGAAGTCAGAAAACTGCCACAGCTGCCTGTGATTCAGTCCTCTGAGGCCCACTCCAGGTTTGCTGCAGCCTGCGTGCCCGTGCTGAGCTCCGTTCCTCTCCCAGCCTGGCATGAAATACCTTTCTGATCAATGTCTTGGGCTGGAAATTTGTTTCACTTTGTCTTTTGGGGGGTTCTGCTGCTTTAGAATTTGTTTAGAGCCTTTTTTTATAGGTATTAGGAGGGGTTTGGGGGAGAGCTAAAACAAGTCACTGCTTTTACTCTTCATCTTGGCTCTGCCCCCCTACCCTTACCTTCTTTCTGCTACTATTATTTTAAATAACAATTCATTCTGTAAATTTGTATAATGTTTACAAATATCTTACTACATGTAACTCACTTTCCTTTTCTGTGCCTCCATTTCTTCCTCTTTAAAATTAGGAAGTTAACACTAGATAATCTCTAAAGCCTCTTTCAACTGTAGCATCTTATCAGTCTTGTGAAAAATCATGCTCAGTCATTCAACAAACATTTATAAAGTGCTTATTCTGTATAAGACCTTATTTAATACTGATAAGGAAACAAATATGAATAAGATATGGTTTCTGCTCTCAAGGACCTGATAATCTATTCAACTTTTACTTTGGTGACAAAGAAGATCAAAACATGGTAGGTCATGTGGCTTGGGGTAGTGGATGGAGTGATGGATTCGAGTCAGAAAGACCTGGGTTCAAATCCTGCAATAGACACTTACTAACCATTAGACCCTAGGCAGGTCACTTTGTATGTCTTTGCTTCAGTCTTCTCATCAAGAAAATAGGGATGATGATGATGATGATGATAATACCCAGTTTACTTGGATATTGTGAGCATCAAATGAGATGATATATGTAAAATATTCTACAAATCTTAAAGTCTTGAATTAATTAAACCCTTGTTACTTTTGAGGAGGGACAGGGTTAAAAGAGAGAATAAAATAAATGAGGAGTGGGATAGGATGAAGGGAAATATAGTTAGTTTTTCACAACATGACTACTATGGGAGTGTTTTGCATGACTACACACATATAACCTGTATCAAGTTGCTTACCTTCTCAAAGAGGGTGGATAGGGAGGGAGGAAGGGAGAAAATTTGGAACCCAAAGTTTTAAAAATAAGTGTTAAAAATTGTTTTATGTGAAAATGGGAAATAAGATATATAGGCAATGGAGTATAGAATATCTATCTTGCCCTACAGGAAAATAGAAGAGGAAGGGGATGGGGGGCGGGATAGGAGGGAGGGCAGATTAGGGGAAGGGGTATTCAGAATGTGTGCTGTCTCAGGGTGGGGGAGGGATGAGATGGGGGAAAAATTTGGAACTCAACATCCTATGGAAGTAAATGTTGAAAAATGAAAATAAACAAATCAATTAAAAAAGAAACCATGAAACCAAAAAAAAAGCCTTGTTCTTTTCGTTGTTGTTTCTAACTCTTTGTAATTTCATTTGGTGGTTTTCTTGGCAAAGATACTGGAGTGGTTTACCATTTCCTTCTTCAGTTCAGTTTACACGTGAGGAAACAGAGGCAAACAGGGTTAAGAGACTTACCCAAGGTGGAAAAGCTAGTAAGTGTCTGAAGTCTGATTTGAACTCAGATCTTCCTGACTCCAGGCCTAGCACTCTATTCCATTGTGCCACCTAGCTGTCTTAATGACAACCTTAAATTAAACTGCATTGAAAACCTTATGTTATAGTTATAATTATAATCATAATTATTGTTATCATAATCCTCATTGATAGTAAGGCATGGTGAGTGGATAACTGATTTTGAAGTCAGGAGGATCTGAGTTCAGATCCACACAGTCTGTATGACCCTTTGAAAGTCACTTATTCTTTCACTACTGTGTAAGCAACTTTCTGAGACTGTAAATTGCACTCACAGTGTCCATGGGCATCAGCAAAGAGGATTTCCTCAACTGAAGAATTCCCTATACCAATGAAATCACAAGTCTAGTCCCTATTGTCATTATTAATAGTGTTATGGCCAAATCGTAGAAGGCTCTGAATGATACACTAAGGAATCTAAATTTTGTCTGAATTTAATTCTTTAGACCATGGGATGTCATCGAAGGAGTTTGAGGTGGGGAGCAATAGAAATAAAGTGTTTAAATGTGCTTTTGGGGGCACAGTGACATTAGCTTTGAGGTGAACAATGCTGAAATTAGAGTCTCTAACCCTAAATTTAATATTGGATACATAGGGAGACTGTTAAGTCTCTGTCCCTGGAGAGATACCAGAATAGGATCACTCAAATATTCAAAGTCTCACAGTAGGAAGAGGTTTCAGAGAGAATCTTGTTCAACCTATATCTGGGTTGAGGTCCTTTGTCCATCATCTCTGGTTGTCCAACCTCCACTTGAGGACATCTGGTAATGGAAACTAATAAACCAAGTGTTGGGGACTGGAATAGATGATCTCCACTGCCCCCTTCCAGTTCAACAACATGATATTCATCTCCCTCACCCAAGTCAAGGGGAGAGAAGAAAAAGAAGTTCATCTAAAGGGGGTAAAGTAGAATGGGAGGTTAGTGACATTGTTATTTTTGACCCTCTGTTTTCCTTTCTGAGTATTTTCCATACTCTGACGACCATATGAGAATTGGGCAAAGGGAAAAAGGAACTAGAAATGTGTAGCCTAGAGAACAGGAAATAATTGGTGTTGGGGCATGATAGACAATTTCAAGTATTAGAAGGTTGCTTTGTGGAAGACGGATTAGATTCATTCTTCTTGGCCCCAGAGGGCAGAAATAGGAGCTATGGGGAGGGGGCATCTGAAGAGGAAAGAATGGAGTTACAAGGAGTTGAATCGAGTCAATATAATGGACAACCTCTAAATAAGAGCTCTTCCCAAAAGAAGGGACCGACTCTGAGTATAGTCAGATCTCTGTTGCTGGACCTTTATAGTTTCAGGTAAAGTTTAGCCTCTAGGATTTAGAGCTAGGTGACCTCTGAAGCCCTTTCCAGATCAAACTTGGTGACTCTTACGTGTAATTCCATTTTGGGATCATTCCATTTCATTTTAGTCATCCCATGCATAATCCTCACAGCATGACCTTCTCCTCAAATCATAGAATGAAAGTTTGAAAAGACCTGGTAATATTGCTGCTGCTGCTACTATTTAATAATAATAATGATGATGATGATGATGATGATGATTGTTATGGGATTTATGATTTCATTGATATAGATAACTCCCATGTAAGGAAAGTCTTTCTATCAAAGCTGGTTAGGGTCAGCTAGGTGGCGCAGTGAATAGAGCACCGGCCCTGGATTCAGAAGGACCTGAGTTCAAATCCAACCTCAGACACATAACACGTACTAGCTGTGTGACCCTGGGCAAGTCATTTAACCCCATTGCCTAGCCAAAACCAAAAACAAAACAACAACAACAACAAAAAAGCTGGTTAGCATCTTCTCTGTAACTTACAGTCTTTGAGAGTTCCTAGAGCACAAAGGGGTAAGTGACTTACCCAAGGTCACAAAGTCAGTATGTGTAAAAGAAAGATTGAAACCTAGATCTAGTCTTAATTATTCATTTTACAGGTGAGGAAATTGAGGCTCAGAGAGATTGGGCATTGTATGCCTAAGGGTCACACAGGTAGTAAGATGATTGCTGAGTCATCATTTGAACCCAGGCCCTTGAACTCCAAATCCAGAACTTTTTTTTTTTATTGTACTATACTTCCTCTGGTACCTATGAGAGTGATGAGCTCATTGTAGACTCTCAGCAGAATTCAAGGATTGATTGCTTCCTAAGGGATTAGACACGACTAACAAGGAAACCATCATTCTCCCTTCCCTACCCCTTCAATCCCTCAAGAGCCCAAACATACAATATTTTAAGTGCACTGACCACGAGCAATGCTCAGGATTCTTCCTTGCCATCTGAAGGGGGACAATATTTATTAAGTGTTCAATTAGGCGAATGCTCTCTTCATCAATACACTCTCATCACTGGAGGCCTTGGTGGAGTTGGCCCCAAACACTATGAGAACATTAATTGTCTGCAGGCCTTGCTAAGCCCGCAGCTGCCTTCCACGCAGGAATTGCCGATCAGATATTAGATAAATTAGTTAATTAAAATGTAATTCCCAGGTAGCCAGGAACAGAGGCTCAGACAGGCTGTGCTGCTTCTCATTGTTAGGTTAATAAATCAGCCAGAGGAGATGATTGCATTTTGGAGCATGCAGATTTCAGGAGAGATGAACAACATTTTCCCTTCCCTCAACCTTCTACCCTTCCCCCAAAAAAATCAGAGCTGAAAATGAATGTATTCTTTTCTACTTCCAAGTTCAATTTTAATCCCAAGAAGTATCAAGATATTATTATGTCCTAATAAATGACTGTCAGCTTCTTTGCTAACAGGATGTACAGCAAGAATGTTCTAAACCAGTCATACTCACAGATGGAGTGGAGGTCAGGCAGATGACACATTCTCCCTCCCCTAGAAAAATAAGGCATATGACATCAGGGGGATTCTTCTTTGTGCTCCCTCCTTTTTTGGCTCTCCACAAACCCCCTTCCACCAAAGATATCATTGCTTCAGGTAGGAGAATATAAGCACAAGTGAGTTTTTGGAGGCTTGGGTGTGTGAGGAACACAGAGCATGGCCTTGGGTAAGTCACTTTCGCTGGATCTATATAACCGTGGGTAGGTCTAAATTCCTTCCCAGATTGCAATTCGATGATCCCTCTGTTCATTACAATTCTAGCCTTCTATAGTGCTAGGTACAGGAAACTTCCTGTATTCTCCTCTTCTTATCAGGATGGATAAAACCCTTGACTAAGAGTCAGAAGACCTTTCAGTCCTAGCTCTTACTATAGACGACTGTGTGATCTTGGCCATTCCCATACCGTCTCTCTTTTTCTTTGGCCTCCATATTCCTTTCTTTAAAAAGAAAGGGTTAAAGGCAGCTAGATAGCTCAGTGCATAGAGCACTGGCCCTGGAGTCAGGAGGACCCGAGTTCAAATCTAGCTTCAGACACTTAACACTTACTAGCTGTGTGATCCTGGGCAAGACCCATTGCCTAGCCCTCCCAAAAAAACCAAAGAAAGAAAGAGTTAGTCTTTTTTTTTTTACATTGTCATTAGGGTATAAATAATTTTCCTGATTCTGCTCACTCCATTCTGCATTCATTCTTCCCAGGCTTCTTAAGAACTTTGATCAATACAATGACTATACATTTTTGTTGCAAGGGTTATGTTTTTCTTTTTAAGTGAGAGAAAGCGGCATGAGAGAGATAAAAACTCATTAATTGGAAAAAAAGCTTAATTGAAATAAATAAAATTTAAAGATAAAAAGAGATGATTTGCTCTATATAAGATTTCTTCTTTATCACAAAATAAATGATTCATGTTGACTTTCTAATCAGTGGTCAGCCAGTCTCTGCATGAAGAACTACAGTGATGGAAAGCTCATTACCTCCTGAGACTACCAATTTCTCTTTAAATCAGTTATTTTTTCAAGCAGTTTTTCCTTTTATTGAGTTGAAACGTATGTTTTTTTGACTTCTCGCTGTTCCTAGCTCTACGTTTTGGGAACAAAGAGAGCAAGCCTTCTCCCTCTTCCACATGGCAGCCCCTCACATAATTGATGCCAGCTATCATGTTTCTTCCCCTCCTTTTTTACTTTCAACTAAATATCTCCAATTCCTTCAAGGAATCCTTATGTGACCTGCACTTTGGATCTGTGCTTGGAGATAGCCTATGAGTGATGGGGACTTACTACCCTCCAAAGCAGGCTATTGCGCTTTTAAACAGCTCTCTTAATTAGAAAGTCACATCAAGTTAACCGGCATTTATTAAGCATCCACTATGGACCAGGCATGGTGCTAAGTTCTGTGGATACAAAGAAAAGCAAATGACAGCCCCTGATCTCAAGAAGCTCACAGTCTAATAGGGGAAACAGTATACAAACAATGACATACAGACAAGATGTATACAGGATAAATTGTGGGCAGTGTCAGATGGGAAGAATTAAGATTAAAGAGGCCTGAGAAAGGCTTCTTATGGAAGGTGGGACTTTATCCAGGACTTGAATGAAGTCAGAGAGGCCAGAAGGTGGAGAGGAGGAAAGAGAGATTTTTAGGCATCAGGAACAGCCTGAGAAAATGACCCAAGTTGAGAGATAGAGTATTCTGTGCAAGAACAGCATTGAGGCCAAGGTCATTGGATCCTACAATATGTGTAAGGAAGTCAAGTTTCAGAAGGAATAGTGACCTTAGACCAAGGTCTGGCACCCTCCTTTCCCCCTTCATCCACCGCTGCCCTGCCTCTGTTCTTTCTTGCACCTCTTGCTAGATTCTCCTGGAGTCACACTGAAAGCGTCTGGTGTTTCCCACATGGCCATCCTTGTAATGCTCAAAGATTAAGCCTTCTCTTATTCAAGCTAAACATCTCCAGTTTCTTCAACCAATCTAAGGTCAAAGGATATATTTCCCTGATCATCCTGGTGGCACTGCTCTGGACACAATCTAGTTAGTCAATGTCTCTTCATTCTCTCTAGTCTAGAGGAATGTATTGTGTCCTAGGGGCAGAGGATGTCGTGATTTCAGCAAGAGATTGAGAATGGTTTATCTTTCTGCCCACAGGACTTCTCAGTGGAGAGTAGGGCTTCCATTTCTTCTCTCTTACTAGCTATCTTCATGTCAGCCTTCCATTAATCAAAGGAGAGCTCACACTTCTTATAGAGTCATGGAATCTCAGAGTTAGAAGGGATATCAGCAATCATCTATTTGAACCCACATTTGAACAGAAAATCTGCTTCCGACAACCTTGACGAGTGGCTATCCACCTTTCACTTGAAGACCACTAGGGCTGGGGAACTCACTACCTCCTGAGACAGCACATTGCATTCAGTTCTAAATATTAGGAAGATTTCCTTATATTTAGCTCAAATTTGCCTTTCTGCAACTTCTCTCTATTGTTCCCTGTTCTGCCTTCTGGGATCCAGCAGAATCAGAGAATTTCAGGTATGGAGGGGGCAACTCAGAGGCCTCTCGCCCCATCTCCCATTGCAGGATGCCTCTAACAACATGCTTGATACTGTAGCATCTGGTCAAACATATCTAGGGACAAGAAACTCCACCTTCCATGGCCTCTCTACCCCTCATGGGACAGCCTTGTGTATGAAAATATTCTTCCTTAAGCTCCAAGCTTTGAGCCCTTGTGGATATTCCTCGGGAAGGCTCTGTGTCCTCAATTTGCTATGGTGTTCTAAGACTGACTGAAGATCTGCTTTTAAGGCTATAAAGACAGGCGACTTTTACTGATAGCTGAGTCAGCTTCCAGCAGGCTGATTGAAGGAATTCAGAAAAGAGCAATATAAAAGATGAAGGAGCCAATCCAAGAGGAAGAGCTTTTAAAGGGGCTAAATATGGAGGACCCGCCTCAATGAGCGCTGATGAAGAAGTGTTCTGGGTGGAACGGAATGTTCTTTGGGAGAAAGAATTAATTTTATTTCTCCCTTCATCCCCTGCCTGGCTCAGGGGCTGGGAGGATAGAGTAGGGATATAATAGCAGCCCCTCACATTTATTTATATAGCCTTTTATGCAGGAAAGAGTTCTTTCACTTCCATTTTTTATTTTAGTCTCATCCTGGAACTCAAAAGATAGGCCAGGCAGAAGAACTTGAGAGATGGGGAAACTGAGGTTCAGGAGATGAATGCAAAATCATTTATTAAGGGCTTACTATGTGTTAAGTAAAAGCAGGGAAACAAAAGCAAAAGGGAAGCCAGTTCAGACTCTCAAGGAGCTTATGTTCTAGTAAGGGGAAGAAACACATATGGCTTTGTTTTTCCTGGTGGTGGCCAGGGAAGGGTATTTTGGTTGGAGAAATTACTGTGTCGGTGAGTAGAGCCAAAAGTGAGTAGGTTGACATATCTTTTCTAGGAGTAATGGCAATATTGATTTGATTATGTTTCTAGAACTGAAAAGTGAGGGAATCGAGGAGATTAGAACAGCAAGTGTTAGTGGGAATTGAATGAACCACACTGACTCCATTTTGTGACTCAATTCTGGAGCTAGCTCAGTTCCCTTTCTGTTCAATTATGGGTGTAGTCTAATTTCTGTCTTGTGAGAAAACTTTATTCAAATGAGGTAATTGGGAGAAAACATTATTGCATTATTTGAACCTAGCCGTGCATAGCTAGTAAGCTGGACCCCCTAACCTGCTGCTTAGAGACCCTTAAATAAGGACCTAGATGATGCTGACCAGAAACCCAGAAAGATCCAGAGATTTGATGCAAGTTTTCTCCTAATTATACATTTCAACCAACCCATTGCTCTTATCTGAAAACTGGCCCTGTAGTGGTCAATCAGTTATTGTTTCCACATTCCTGAATACAGACACTTGGGGGGAAGTGGGCCATGGTTTTTTTTGGATTTCAGGAAATTGTACCTGTTTGCTCTCTCCCTCTCGACCTGGAAAATCCCTAATCTTTTCTCCAATTACAAATCAGATTATCTAATTTTGTGTCTTGGTTAATTATATTTTCTTTCATTTAATTGGTTTTACTTATCAATTGTTTTTATTTTTATTTTTTTTTTAATTTTTTCCATATGCTTTTGAGTTGCAAATTTTTTCTCCCTTTTCTCCCCCCCACCCTCCCCAAGACGGCGCACAATCTGACATAGGCTTTACATTTACATACCCATTAAACGTATTTTCACATTAGTGAAGTTGTAAGTAAAAATTAAAACCAATAGGAGGAACCATCAGAAAGATGAAACAAAACTCAACTTAAGGTAAAAATAAGTGAGAGCGATTCGACTTCCATAGTTCTTTCTTTGGATGTGGACAGCATTTTCCATCCCAGGCCTCTGGAGATGTCTTAGATCCTCGTAATGCTGAGAAGGGTTCAGTTTAACATTTTAGTCATTGCATAACGTGGCTGTATTGTGTACAAAGTCCTCTTGGTTCTGCTCACTTCACTCAGCATCAGACCATATAAGTCTTTCCAGGTTTTTCTGAAGTCAGCCTGTTCATCATTTCTTATAGCACAATAGTATTCCATTACATTCATATACCACAACTTGCTCAGCCATTCCCCAATTGATGGGCATCCTCTCAATTTCCAATTCTTTGCCACCACAAAAAGAGCTGCTATGAATATTTTTGTACATGTGGGTCCTTTTCCCCTTTGTTTGATCTCTTTGGGATATAGCCCTAGAAGTGCTATTGCTGGATCAAAGGGTATGCACATTTTTGTAGCCCTTTGGGCATAGTTCCAAATTGTTCTCCAAAATGGTTGGATCATTTCACAACTCCACCAACAATGTATTAGTTCCAATTTTCCCACATCTCTCTAACATTTATCATTTTCCTGTTTTGTCATGTTGGCCAATCTGATAGGTGTGATGTGGTACCTCAGAGTTGTTTTGATTTGCATTTCTCTAATCAATAACGATTTAGAGCATTTTTTCATATGACTATAGATGGCTTTAATTTCTTCATCTGAGAACTGTCTGTTCATATCCTTTGACCATTTATCAATTGGGGAATGGCTTGTGTTCTTATAAATTTGTCTTAATTCTCTATATATTTTAGAAATGAGGCCTTTATCAGAAGACTGGTTGTAAAAATTCTTTCCCAATTTTCTACCTTCCTTCTAATCTTAGTTGCATTGGCTTTGTTTGTGCAAAAACTTTTCAATTTAATGTAATCAAAATTATCCATTTTGCTTTTCATAATGTTCTCTATCTCCTGTTTGGTCATGAATTCTTCTGTTCTCCATAGATCTGATAGGTAAACTATTCCTTGTTCTCCCAGTTTACTTATGGTATCAGCCTTTATATCTAAGTCCTGAACCCATTTTGACTTTATTTTGGTATATGGTGTGAGATTTGGGTCTATGCCTAGTTTCTGCCATACTCTTTTCCAGTTTTCCCAGCAGTTTTTTTCAAAGAGTGGGTTCTTATCCCAGAAGCTGGGGTCTTTGGGTTTATCAAATAATAGATTACTATAGTCATTGACTACTGTGTCTTGCATATTTAACCTATTCCACTGATCCACCTCCCTATTTCTTAGCCAGTACCAAGCAGTTTTGATGATTGCTGCTTTATAATACAATTTAAGATCTGGAATTGCTAGGCCACCTTCCCCTGCATTTCTTTTCATTAGTTCCTTTGATATTCTGGACCTTTTGTTTTTCCAAATGAATCTTGTTATTATTTTTTCTAACTCTATAAAATAATTTTTTGGTAGTTTGATTGGTATGGCACTGAATAAGTAAATTAGCTTAGGTAGGATTGTCATTTTTATTATATTAGCTCGGCCTACCCATGAGCAACTGATGTTTTTCCAATTATTTAGATCTGATTTTATTTGTGTGAAAAGTGTTTTGTAATTGTGTTCATAGAGTTCCTGGGTTTGTTTCGGAGGTAGACTCCTAAATATTTTATAATGTCTACAGTAAGTTTAAATGGGATTTCTCTTTCTATCTCTTGCTGTTGGGCTTTGTTGGTAATATATAGAAATGCTGATGATTTATGTGGGTTTATTTTATAGCCTGCAACTTTGCTAAAGTTGTTTATTATTTCAAGTAGTTTTTTACTTGATTCTCTAGGATTCTCTAAGTATATCATCATGTCATCTGCAAAGAGTGATAGCTTTGTTTCTTCTTTGCCTATTCTAATGCCTTCAATTTCTTTTTCTTCTCTTATTGCTAAAGCTAAGGTTTCCAGTACAATATTGAATAACAGTGGTGATAATGGACATCCTTGTTTCACCCCCGATCTTATTGGAAATGCTTCTAGCCTGTCCCCATTACATATAATGCTTGCTGAAGGTTTTAGATAATGCTATTTATTATTTTAAGGAAGACTCCATTTATACCTATGCTTTCTAGTGTTTTTAATAGGAATGGGTGTTGTATTTTATCAAAAGCTTTTTCTGCATCTATTGAGATGATCATGTGGTTTCTGTTGGTTTTGTTGTTGATATGCTCAATGATGCTGATAGTTTTCCTAATATTGAACCAACCCTGCATTCCTGGTATAAATCCTACCTGGTCATAGTGTATTATTCTTGTGATAAGTTGCTGTAATCTACTTGCTAGTATTTTGTTTAAAATTTTTGCATCTATATTCATTAGAGAAATTGGTCTATAATTTTCTTTCTCTATTTTGACTCTTCCTGGTTTAGGTATCAACACCATATTTGTATCATAAAAAGAATTTAAGACTCCTTCTTCACCTATTTTCCCAAATAGTCTATATAGTATTGGAATTAATTGTTCTTTAAATGTTTGATAGAATTGCATGTAAATCCATCTGGCCCTGGAGATTTTTTCCTAGGGAGTTCATCAATGGCTTGTTCAATTTCTTTTTCTGAGATGGGGTTATTTAAGTATTTTACTTCCTCTTCGGTTAATCTGGGCAATTTATATTTTTGTAAATATGTATCCATTTCACTAAGATTGTCAAATTTGTTGGCATATAGTTGGGCAAAATAATTCCTAATTATTGTTTTAATTTCCTCTTCCTTTGGTAGCTTCGCCCTTTCATTCTTGATACTAGTAATTTGGTTTTCTTCTTTCTTTTTTTAATTAAATTAACCAAAGGCTTATCTATTTTATTGTTTTTTCATAAAACCAGCTCTTAGTTTTATTTATTAGTTCAATAGTTTTCTTAATTTCAATTTTATTAATTTTTTTTGGTTTTCAATATTTCTAATTTGGTGTTTAGTTGAGGATTTTTAATTTGTTCTTTTTCTAGTTTTTTTAGTTGTATGCCAATTCATTAATCTCCTCTTTTTCTATTTTATTTATGTAAGCATTTAGAGATATAAAACTTCCCCTAAGAACTGCTTTCGCATCCCATAGGTTTTGGTATGTTGTCTCATTATTGTCATTCTCTTGAATGAAATTATTGATTGTTTCTATGATTTGTTGTTTGACCCAATCATTTTTTAGGATTAGATTATTTAGTTTCCAATTATTTTTTAGTCTATCTTTCCATGGCCCTTTATTACATATAATTTTTATTGCATCATGATCTGAAAAGGATGCATTTAATATTTCTGCCTTTCTGCATTGGATTGTGAGGTTTTTATGCCCTAGTACATGGTCAATTTTTGTGTATGTGCCATGTACTGAGAGAAAAAGTATATTCCTTTCTATCCCCATTCAGTTTTCTCCAGAGGTCTATCATACCTAACTTTTCTAATGTTCTATTCACCTCCTTAACTTCTTTCTTGTTTATTTTGTGGTTAGACTTATCTAGTGCCGAGAGGGGGAGGTTCAGGTCCCCCACTAGTATAGTTTTGCTGTCTATTTCTTCCTGTAACTCCCTGAACTTCTCCTGTAAGAATTTGGATGCTATACCATTTGGTATATAAACGTTTAGTAATGATATTACTTCATTGTCTATGGTGCCTTTTAGCAGGATGTAGTTTCCTTCCTTATCTCTTTTGATTAGATCTATTTTTGCTTTTGCTTTGTCTGAGATCAGGATTGCTACCCCTGCTTTTTTTACTTCAGCTGACGCATAATATATTCTGCTCCAGCCTTTTACCTTTACCCTGTATGTGTCACTCTTTTTCAAATGTGTTTCCTGTAAACAACATATTGTAGGATTATGGTTTTTAATCCATTCTGCAATCCGTTTCCGTTTTATGGGAGAGTTCATCCCATTCACATTCACAGTTATGATTACTATCTGTGTCTTTTTCTCCATCCTTTCCCCCTTTTATGCTTTTCTTTCTCCTTTTTCCTTTCTCCCCTTCACTAGTGTTTTGCTTTTGACCACCACCTCCTTCAGTCCCTTCCCCCTTTTATTATCCCTTTCCCTTTTCTTCCCCTTTAGTCTTACTGCTGCTTCCCTCCCTTCTTTCCCCCCTCCCTTTTCTTTCCCCCTTTTTCTTTCCCTTTTCCTCCTACTGCCTATAGGGCAAGTTAGATTTCTATACTAACTGATTATATTATGCCCTTCTTGAGCCAAATCTGATGAGTGTAAGATTCAAACAATGCCCCCCCTCCCTCTGCTGTAATAGGATTTTGTGTCTTTTCCTGTAATGTAATTTACCCTTGTCTGCCTCCTCCTTTCTCAGTACATTTTCTAAGATCAGATTGATCCACTTATTTGGATCCATTTAACTTGATTAGATTTTTTTTTATCATTACATCAAAGTCAACTAATATCCACCCTCTTTATGTATACTCCTTTAACAAGGTGTAATAACAATACAGTTCTCAAGGGTTGCAAGTCTCATATTCCCTTGTAGGGGTTTAAACAGCCCCCCCCTTATTAACAACATATTGTATCCTTCTGTCCCATTTACCTTTTTAAGTCCTTCTTGAGTCCTGTACTTGAAGATCAAATTTTTTGTTGAGCTCTGGTCTTTTTATCAGGAAAGTTTGGAAGTCTCCTATTTCATTGAATATCCACCTCCTCCCTTGAAAAATGATGCTCATTTTTGCTGGGTAATTGATCCTTGGCTGCATTCCAAGCTCCTTTGCCTTTGGAATATCATGTTCCATGCCCTGCGGTCTTTTAATGTAGAAGCTGCAAGGTCCTGTGTAATCCTGACTGTGGTTCCATGATATTTAAATTCTTTCTTTCTGGCTGCTTGCAGCACCTTCTCTTTCATCTGGTAATTTTGGAATTTTGCTATTATATTTTTGGCGTTGTCAATTTGGGATCTCTTTCAGGTGGTGATGGTGGATTCTTTCTATGGTTATTTTCCCTTCTGGTTCTAGGACTTCTGGGCAGTTTTCCTTTATGATTTCCTGAAAGATACTGTCCAGGCTCTTTTTTTCATCATGATTTTCAGGTAGTCCAATAATTTTTAAATTGTCTGTCCTGTGTCGATTTTCCAGGTCAGTTGTTTTACTGATGAGGTATTTTACATTTTCATCGATTTTTTCATTTTTTTGTTTCTGTTTGACTGATTCTTGCTCTCTCATAGAGACATTAGTTTCCATTTGTCCAATTCTAGTTTTTAACAGATTGTTTTCTTCTGTTAGTTTTTGTACTTCCTTCTTCAACTGGCCAATTGTGTTTTTTAGGGATTTGTTTTCTTCAGTGTACTCTTCTGTTAGTTTTTGTCCTTCCTTCTTCAATTGGCCAATTGTGTTTTTTAGGGACTTGTTTTCTTCAGTGTATTTTTTTTCCAATGGCCAATTGTATTTTTGAAGGACTTTTTTACCTCTCTCATTTGACTATTAAAATCCTTCTTGAGCTCTTCTAAGAAGGCTTTTTGGGCTTCAGACCAGTTCATATTCCCTTTTGTTGTTGTGGATGTGGGTTTGTTGACAATGTTGTCCTCTTCAGAATTTCTGTCTTGATCTTCACTCTTCTCGTAATATGAGTCTATGGTACGTTTCTTTTTACTCATGGTGTTTCCTTATTCCTTGGCCTTTAAAGAGATTGAGCTCTCCTGCTGGGGAACAGAGGGTACTGACCCAAGCTTCTTGTGTTGGGAGCCTAGGTCTTGGTCAGTGGCTTTGTGTTCTGGGGCCTCTTATGCTGGGATTTGGAGGCTGTAGGTTTCTGGCAGCTTACCTTGTGTTGGGCTGGAATCAGCAAGGCTGGAACTTTCAGGCAATTCTAGGTTGCCTGCTTTTCCTTTCCTTTAGCTTTCTTTAGCTCCTTTTAGATGGCTGCTGCAGGATGTTTATCTGCCTGGGGCCCCCTGCAGTGCTGTCTCCCTCGGTTCTGCTAATGCACGGGGAGATTCCTTTGCAGTGGAGTGCCAAGGCTCCTGGTGGTTTTCTGAGCTGGTTTCCACCGGTTCCCCCACCCTCACTGAGGCATTCGGAGGTCCAGGTGTTGGTGTTTGCCTGCTCTACCACCTGGGCTTCAGGATTTCTTCACAATTGGAGGCCTCCTACATCTCACCTGGCGTTGGGTTGGAATCAGCAAGACCGGGGCTTTAGGAAGCCTTTAGGTTGTTTTCTTCACCTCCTTTCAGATGAATGCTGCAGGGTACTTATCTGCCTGGGGCCCCTTGTTTTTGCTGAGGCACTGAGAGATCCGTTTGCTGGGCTACTGCACTGCTGCTCCTTGTCTTTCTTCTAGTTCAGGTGTTCCAGGGTTTTTTTCTTTTTTCCTGGGCTGATATTTTCTGGGTTTGCAGAGGTTGATAGGGGAGAGTGAGAGCGACTACCTTTTCACTCCGCCATCTTGGCTCCTTAATTGTTTTTAATGTATAAATGTCTGCCTCCTCCTCTATTTGGGGCCCAGGCCTAAGCTGATGAAGACAGCTGGTCACTATTTGTGGAGCAATTGGCATGCATTGCTGAATAAATCGATAGGCTCAAGAGCTTACACCCTTTTTATCCTTACTCATTTTATCTTTCACCTGCCACAAAAGGAGAGTTGAGGGTCTCAGGAATATGTTGTGTCAGGGTGGCGAGGGAGAAGAATCAAATGTGGTTGGGGCCCCCCTAAAATAGTGGGCCCAGAGAGATGCTGGTCCATCAGAGCAATGAAGCCCCAGGGTGAGAGTTCCAAAGATGGAAATAATGATGATGATGATAGCATTTATTTAGGGCTTTAAAGTTTACAAAGCACTTTATGAATAGCATCTCATTTTATCCTCACAACAAATATAGGATGTAGGTGTGATTATTATCTCCATTTTACAGATGAGAAAACTGAGGCAGATAGAGGTTAACTGACTATGCCCGGGGTCACACAGCTAGTAAGCAATTTGAACTCTGACTTCCCTGACTCTAAACCAGCATTTAACAATACCTGCATTGCTGGAGTCAGTATCAAGTGGCTAAGGGAGAGCCTACTGTTAAATTTTCAGTGTGAGCATTTACACTTTGGAAATCAGCAAATGTTATAAATCAGGGCTCGATCAATTGTTTTATTGATTGCCCACACTTAAGAATATGATGGAGAAAATGTTAACACACAGATTAAACTTAAAAAGGTGTTCTACAATTTTAGAGAACCAGTTGTTAAACATTTACCAGCACAACATTGCTCATAGACACTATCTCATTATACTGTTTTTGTGAGACTCTAATAAAAGAATAAACATCAAGTGCTATAGAAATGACAGTTTCTTTATCATTAGTAGAAAGGGTGCTGGATTTGGAGGACCTGGATTCAAATGCCACATCTGCCATTAAAACCCTGCCAGACTTTAAGCAAGCTCAGCTGGCCAAGTATTGCCTGCTTCTTCATAGCCTGGGTAGAGATGAAGGTGGATCATTCCATGAGCTGAAGGTGTTGCCTTTATTTTCCATGGATTCTTCCCTAATTTTGTGTGTGTGTGTGTGTGTGTGTGTGCACGCATGTGCGCGCGAGAGCGTGCAAGTGCCTGTTTCCATTAATCGGTTTTATTATCTGATTCACAGTATCAGTGTTTTAATACTTAAAGCTGATTTGAATTAGCATAACTGGCCCTAAGTGAAAATAAATTAGTGTTAGTGCAAAAGAATTTTCTCTAGACAATTAGAACCAAGACTAAATTAAATTAATATCTCTAATCATTTTCTTCTTCTCATTTCTACAGCCTTGGCTTCCAGATGGCATCAAAGTCTCTGGTGGTTGTTGGAGCTAGTGTGGGGGAGATTGTGGGGCAAAGATAACCACCATTTGGGGAGCAACCAAGACCTTTGAAGGAATTTCTGTCTGGGGCCCAACTTGCCCTTTTCAAGAAAATTAATTGCTACCCCTTCGCATATCTCTCTGATCCCTCCCCTTGTTCCTACTCTGACTACAAAACCTTCTAGTTTAGGATCTTAAAACCTTTTGTCTACTGTTTCTTGACTGTTTTTTTACTAGCCCCAAACTCTTTCCTCTCTCAGTATCTGCAAATACTGGCTAAGGAGAACCTATTCTGATCAGGCTATTCCTCTGCTTAAAGTTCTTCAGGAGCTCATCACTGCCTTTTGGCATTCAAGGCCAGGACCTGCAATCTGGATACAGTCCAGCCTTATATCATATATTTCCTATCATTCCAACCAAAGTGGACTGTTCCCCATTATCCCATTCTCATCCTGCCATCTTTTCTCTGAGCCTTTGGTCACCTTGATTTTCATACCTAGAAAGAACTCTCCTTTCATCTCAGTCTGTTCAAATGCTCTTTCCTCTTTCTTTCAAGGCTTAAATCAGGTAGACATCACCATTTCCTCTATAAGGCCTTCTCTGATCCTTCCTCCCAACCATCCCACCAACTGAAAGCAATTCTTCCTTCTTCAAATTTTCCACCACTTCTTTGTTTAGACCTTATGGACTTATCTAATTCTCCCTTATATCATAGTTATTTGGTTTCATATGTCTTTTCACTACTCAATGATGGTGAATGAGTCTTATTTCATTTTTGTATCCTCATTGTTTAACACAGAGCCTTTCACATCCCAGGACCTTAGTTAGTGTTTGTCCAATTGAATTACATTGCATATGGGAAGTGGTTATAACTTTCAAATTGCTTTCCTATCCATTACCGCCTTCATTCATCTTCAATATAGTCTTGGGAGACAGAAAAGACAGGGTTTTTTATTACAGATATTAAGTGTTTAATAATTTTTCACTCATTCATTCATTTGGAAACTGGAAGTCCAGAGCATTTGAGAGATATGCACAAGGTTACTCTGTTAGTAGATCGCTTGCTAAAGTTGTGGCAACCGTCTTCTGATATCTGAAGGGTTTTAGTAGGGCAGAGAGACAGACTTGTTTTGAACAGAGCTAGGAGCAAAGGGGAGAAGTGATAGAAAGAACATACCTATGCAGTGAAATTGCCTTACATTAGAGCATGCTGTTCCTGGGAGATAGTTTTCTCTCATTGGAAATGTTCACGCTTATGCTACTTGTCATGACTACTACTAAGAAGATGCCTGTGTGGGGTGAAAGATTGTACCAGATCATCTTTGATTACTTTCTAATTGGAAGGGCCCATGGATCTCTATCTTTTGGACTCTAGTTGAATCAAATCATGAGGCCAGTTGTTAGCAATTGTGATTGAAACTCCTGGGACTTCAATTGATTTATATTTAAAATGGAGTTGAATTAATCAAGTGTCCTTAATCTGAGATCCCTTTGGCAGTCTGGTGAAGCCTTTGGATTCTTTCACAGATTAATATTTTTAAATACATAAAATCAAATATGTAGGATGACAAAGGAAATCAATTATATTGAAATAAAGATGTATTTTTCTAACACAAGTTCAAGGATGCATTGAAATCTATGCATGGACCTCTTAGAAGCTCAGGTACTCCAGGTTAAGAACCTTTAGACTAGACAACCCTAGGGGTTTCTTCTGGCTCCAGATTTATCATCTTGTCTGGTAAAAAAAAAACAAAACAGCCCACAGTTTTCTGCAGACAAAGTACTTTCCCACAAAGGGTAGGATTTCTGGTGTCCAAGTTACAGGTACCTTGATAAGTAGATGGAAGAAAGGATGATTCTTCAGCATTAGCATTGGCAATCAGGACAAGAAAGTTCCAGGGGAAGGTATATAATGCAGTGCCTCAGGGCTCTGTCCTTGGCTTTAAGACTATATATATATATATATGTATGCACACACACAGACACACATAGACACATACATACATGTATATATGTATGTAAATATGTGTATGTATATATGTAAGTATATATACATATAGGTATATATATATGTATAGGTATGTATGTGCATGTATATGTATATATGTATGTTTATGTATATTATATAATTATACAATACTATATTATATAAAGTATATCTTTATTATGTTATATAAAATATAAATTATATAAATTTTTATGTATATATATATATATATGCACATTTATACATATATACATACATATATATATATATATATATATATATATATATATATATATATATATATATATATATATTTCAATGATTCTCAAGGAGGGTCATAGAACAGACAAATAATGGAGTTAGTGGAGTTGGTTTCATGTGCCCAAGGCCACCAGAAGCATCATGAGAGACTTTGTTATGTGGTCTTGAAGTGATCAGTAGTATAAAGAAAATGAACACTTGATGATAGCTGTAGTTCATGTCCCAATGTCTGTTGTAAAGACTAGAGATAGAGAAATTGTATTCTTGGACACGGCCACTGTTGGGAGCTGTTTGACTTGCCTATATATGTCTTTGTTGTAAGAGAACACTTTTATTTGGCGGTGGGTGGATTAGTGGATAGTCCTACCCATGGAAAAAGAGCTTCAATAAGCATTTTTTTAGTGGGAGAAAATTATTTATGGGCTTGGCAATAACCTCCAAAATTAGTTGACATGTCATTTGATACCTCATTACTTCAGGGTGAAAGTGGGCAAAAGGGGAGATGGAGAAAAACATATTCGAAAAAAATGATTCTGGATTAAGAAACAATAGTCTGCAAAGGTTTGTAGACCATTCAGAAGCTTCACTCCTATGTATCATGAATATCTTTTTCTGAAATAGAGTTGAAGAGTTCTGGACTTGACCAATGACAATAACAACACAATCCAAATATAAGTATTCCTTAATAGATAGGAAACCATTAATTGTAAATGTAGGATGAGCTGGCTATGTGCAGGCAGACCATGAGTTAGAGAAAATGCTAAAATATGTATTAAATTAGGGAAAAAAAAGTCTAAAGATGAAAAGAAAGACTGCGAACAAATTGCAACAGCTCAATCTGACCTATTCAAATGGGTCATCCATTAAAAAAATGGGAAATGGAAAAAGATGAAGATATTGACCTCAATTATTGCTACTTTCTGCAAAAGTTTAAGCTACATAAAATAGTGACTGCAAAATATTTCATAAATTACCTTAGCTGGCATATATGTTATCTCCTTGTCAAACAGAGATATGGAAGCCAAAGGTAGTACTCATTTGTAAAGCAAAATAGAGGGAGGTGGTGAAAGTTTATGAACAGTTTATGAACATTTGTAGAATGGTGAAAAGTAATGGAGGAAAACTAAGCCAATGGGAATCTTAACATATCAATAGCTAGCATTTTTATGGCACTTGGAAGTTTTCAAAATGCTTTTCAAATATCTTATTTCTCTTCACAACTATGGAAGAGATTTATTATTATCTCCATTTTATGGATGAAGAACCTGAGGTAAATAGAGATTATGTGACTTGCCCAGGGAAACATGTTTTATCAGTATCAACTTGGTGTCTTTGATTCCAGGCTTAGCATTCTATCCACTGAGCTAACTAGCTGCCAAGTGTAGACATCAGATAAAAATGCCCAGATATGAGTTACAAATGGAAAAATATATATATATTTTCATCAGCAATAACATTTGAATATTTGGACTTGAACACCTTAGTCAATAGCATTCTATATGAAGATGTAGAAATAACACTTTAGAAAGAAAAAGTCAAAAAAGAGGAGGCTAGACCCAACAAAGCACACACTGAAGAAATCTCTGCTTCAGGCAACAATATCTTGAAAACACTAACAGATTGTTTTACAACATTTTTTAGTGAGCAGAAAATACCAAAAAAAAAATAAAAAAGGATAATATTCATACTCCAAAAAGATCATCAAGTCAACATTATTATTAATAATAAAAATTTTATAAATACCATGTCATTTTATCCTTACAACAGCCCTAGGAAGTTGGTGCTATTGTTATCCTCATTTTACAGATGAGGAAACTAAGGCATGTGGATATTAAGTAGACTTGCCAAGATCATAAAGCTAGTTTGTGTCTGAGGCCAGATTTAAACTCAGGTCCTTCTGACTGCACATCTAGCACTCTATCCACTGTGCTACCTAGCTCTCTTAATAGTTACTTTTTCCCATGCCTATGTTTTCATTTTATGAAATAGTTATTAATCAATTAATTGAAAAACATATTAAGTGTTTACTATTTTCCTGGTATTGTGCTAGGCACTGGTGACATAAATGGAAAGATGAGTCAGTCCTAATTCTCAAGAAGCCTACAGTATATTAGGGGAATGAAAATGATCTACATGAGTTGGGGTATCCTCACAGACTCTTTTTTCTTTTGCAAACAATGATCTATAATAGATTTCATCCTTCTTTAAAAATCATATGGCTGACTGAAAGTCATAGAGAAAACAACATTCCACTGTGTTTATTATATGTTGGTTTAAAAAAAGTATTTGACTCGGAAGATCCAAACACAGCCTTGAACTCAGGACTCCAATGAGGGTTCTCTTATGTATATGTTAATATCTTAAAAGATTTCTGGATAAGTGCTACCAGAGACATCTTTACTTAATGACCCTCTGGTTATTTTCAAGCTAGGCATTAAATAGCGAGTAATAGATGCTCCACAATTTTTTTTTTTTGCCAGCATCTACAATGGCACATAGAAGATGCCTTGTGCAAGGTACAAATGCAAGAGGGATTCCCTATAATGAAGTCCTACAAATGCTTCTCTTTATGCTGTTTGTATTGAGATCCAGAATATTGTTGCTCTTCCCCGATGAGATCTGTGGTTATTCAAAACAGATTAGCCCAACAATACCCACAGGAATAGTACTATAAATGACAGACACCTATTGTCCAGATTTTGACATATAGTCAGATGGCTAAGCCATTGAGTTAGCAGTACATCAGCAGGGACGAGAATTGAATAGAAGAAAGAGCGTCCGAGAGCTTGTATTTTGGGAACAATGCTTAGACTTATGAATTCAGTGCAGATATCTGACTTTTCAAGAATTGTTGCATATTTTTTCATCTTGGAACAACGCAGTCTCCTAATATTCAGGGGCACTGGTGACTAAAACTGTAATAAAGGAATGCATGGTGGCTGTTAACTAGACTGCCATGAGACCATCAGTTGAAAGAACTAAGTATGTTTAGCCTAGAGAAAAGAAGACTTAGAAAGGAAATAAGGCTTGTCCTCATGAAGGGTTGTCATGCAGAAGACTAATTAGTTTTGCTTTGCTTAGTTCCAGAGGGGAAATTTGGAGAAATGCTTGAAGCTGAGGTGAGGAAAATATAGGCTCAATACTGGGGGTGGAGAGGGAGTGGAGGGAGATTTCCTAACTGTTAAAGGTATCCAAAAGAGGAATGGAATGTTTTGGGAGGTAGTAATTTCCCTCACTGGAGAACTTTGAGAGTAGTATGAATGGTCACCTAAAAGGCACATTCCTGTTTTTATACAGGTTAGACTAGATAACTTCTAAAGTCTTTTTCAACTTTGAAATTCTTTGATTCTGTGACCTGGGTTCTCATCTTGACTCTAACACTACTTATCTGTGTGACCCTGAGGAAGTCTCTCTTAGCCTTAGCCTACAGTGTCTATCTAGGAGCTAATATTTTGAAATACTACCTAGCTCTGCCATTTTCTGTTTGAAGGGCCCTTCAAGCTCTGCCATTCTATTATTCTGGAATTCCAAGATTGTACATATAATTATATGTACTATACTTTGGGGCTTTCCTGGGACCCCTCAAAATACACACTGTGTGGGTGGTTACAAAGGCTTTCCTCTAATGGGACTGATGCCACCACCTTCCCGCTCTAGGGTAGATCCTCAGCACTGTACCCTGTGGGAAGGCAGAGCGTGTCTGGAGTGGGCGCACTCTCTATCCGCCTGAGGCAGTGACTCATTAGACACTGTCAGGGTTAGTCATGGGGAACTGGTACAAAGAAGTGATTTCCAATCCAGGGGACTTGCTCACCCAGAACATTATGCTGATTGACACCAAGCATTATGTTGTAGCCTTAATGAGCAACCAGGCTTGGTGGTGCCAATCATGTGTCTCCAAGGTGTTCAATGCCACCTCTGCCTCCTCCGCCTGGGAAAATGCTGGGAATTGTAGAATACTAAACTGTTGGAGCTGAAAGGGCCCTTGAGATGATTTGTTGAAGCACCTCACTTATATAAAGGGGAACTGAGGCCCAGAGAGGATCACAGGATTGAAAGCTAGAAGGAACCTTTAAAGATCATCTAATTCAACCACCAATTTAAAGGTGAGACAAATAAGGCCTTGTAAGGGACAGGGATTTGCCCAAAGTCACCAAGTTAGTTAAACCACTGGAAGAGGGAGAGTTTAAACCCAGACCTTCTGTCTTCAAATCAGTGTATTTTTCCAATATATGATGCATTTGTAGGTCAGATTTAAAGGTCTGCCCAAAGTCACACCATCACTTGCCAGTGGAACTGAGGATAGGAGCAAGACCTCCTACTTCCAAGACCAATCCTATTTCTACTGTAAGAAGCCATCTCTCTTGTCTCCTATAGTTGCTCAAGCCAACCTGGATTTCAAATACATGACTGAGAGGCTAGATCTTTTTGCCTCTGCCTATCCAGACCAGAGCCTCTCTGATACAGCAACGCATTACTGTTATTTGTGTCTCATACCTCCCCCACTAGCATAGGCTATAAATTCCTGTCCCTTATCTAAACTTCTCCTCTTCTTTCTCTGTTATTAGTATTAATTTAAAAATCTCCAGAACTGACCATAAATGCTCTGCACACGGAATTTCCTCAGAATTGGAAGGGACTTCAGAGTCCACTAATCCAACTCTATCTGCACAAGAAACTGCTCAACAATATACCTGGAAAGGGGTCACCTATTTAAAGATCTCTGATGAGGGAGAACCTGGTAGTCATCCTGAGGTGGTCCTATTCTATGCCAAAACAGCTCTGAAGTTTCTCCTTCCATCTACTTCTTCCATGGCTTCTAGCCATTGCCTTCAATTCTGCCCTTTGTAAGAGTAATACAACAAGACTGGTTGAGTTTGTTATGGAAATTCCAAGTGATTCCAGCAGTTTGGCCAGGTCCAATCAAACTATCCACATCTCTAAGCTCCCATCTTGCTAGCTGGTCTTCAGGAGGGAATGATATTGACTCCAGAATCTAGTATATATAGAAGAAATAAAGGAAGACGAGATACACATGACCTTGATGAATCCTCATTCTCAATGAACGGATGTAGACTCTGTCTTCAGGGAGACAAATCTAAGTATTTGAGTGGCTATATTTGACTGGGTATCTCTCTTTCCCAGATGCCAACGTTGTTATTCAGTTGTGTCTGATTCTTTGTGATCCCATTTGTGGTTTTCTTAGCAAAGATACTGGAGTGGTTTACCATTTCCTTCTCCAGCTCATTTTACAGATGAGGAAACTGAGGCAAACAGGGCTAAGTGTCACACAGCTACTAAGTGTCTGAATCCAGATTTGAACTCAGATCTTCTTGACTTCAAGTCCAGTATGCCACGTAGCTGCCCCCACCAATAGAAATACTTTTTGGAATAGCCAGAGTTTGGGTTCATCTTGTGTCTCTTCCCCTCCATTAGCTTCATTAGTTTCCTACCCCTAGGAAGTGAAATATGATGCTTTTAGCAATTAATGACACTTTAGTGTGAATATAGTTATAATATCCATCCATGGATGGATCCCTTGTGTAATATCCCCAGATAAATGGTCATCTAGTCACTAGTTGAATGCCTCCAGTGAAGGGGAGCTCATACAAGGCAATCCATTCTACTTTTAGATAGTTTCTGACTGACCTCCACTAAAGTCTTTCTTTGTTGCCTCATTATGATGAGATTTTGAGTTCTCCAATGCAGCAATACATCCTTCTATGATACTGTCCAAATCGTAACTAAGCATCCATTCATCAGAGATGCTGAAAAGGGATTTCTGCACTGGGTGGTAGGCTGGAGTAGATACCCTCTGAGGAAACTTCTTGCTCCCCGTCTGCAAGTCTGTTATTATTTTGTTTTTCTCTATTTGGCATCTGGATTCTTGGCTTCTCCCTGAATGTTGGTCTGTGGCTGTCAGTGGCATGAGGGCTCAGTGCAGAGAACTGGCGGCCCCTGCCGTGTGGCCTTCTGGAGGAGTGCAAGGTGGAGACTAACTTCCCAGGCAGATCTGGGATGGCTCCAAGCTCTGGGCTGGATCCCATCACTTAAACACAGCAGGAACTGCTTTGTCTGTATCGTCAACACTGGCTGAGGACACAGCCCCCTCCTAAACCTGAAGACAGTCACCATATGGTAGCTGCTTTCAATATGAGGCTTAGCTAATGGGCAAAACCTTAGGATCATAGGATTTGGAGATGGAAGGGCCTGTCAAGAGATAATTTAACCCAACCCATTTATTTTATAGAGGCAAAAAAATTGAGGCTCTGAGAGAAGGAGAAGTGATTTGCCAACGATCCTGTTAATTAGAAGAGCCAAGATTCCCATCAAGGCCTGTGGATCTAGCTTCAGTCCTGCTTCCACTACAGCAATCTATCCCTGTCTATCTGGCCTATCACAGCCCAGCTTAGCCTTCCTACCTCCCCTTTCACAATTACCTTCTTTTTTGGCCAAGGTAATATCTTTACCATACCCTATCTCTGTCAAGATAGTTCCCACATGTATGGTTTGTATGGGCTGTTCTTCCTATTTTGGCTTGACTTTAAGCTTCTGCTTAAGGCCTACCTCTTCCAGGGAGCTTCCTCCTTTGCTCCTCCTCCCACCCCATGACTCTAGAATTAGGTGACCTTGTCCATCCTTGACCATCTTATTTCACTCATAATAATTACTACTTAGCCCTCAACAAAGGGGTATGATGCGATAGGGAGGGAGTGCACTCACTTCTCTCTGGACATTATTTTCCCTATCAGTAAAGTGGGAGGGTTGCAATAGACCATATCTAAGGATCCTTTTAGCTTTGACTTTCTATGTTCTGTACCTTAGGGCAGGATTTCTAACCTGGCATCCATGACCATTTTTTCTAAATAAGACATCTCAATATAATTGGTTTCTTTTGTTATCCAATCCTATGCCCATCCTAGGTAGCTAGGTGGAACAATGACTAATACACTGGGACTAAAGTCAAGAAGTCTTAGGTTCAAATACCATCTAAGATACTCCATATCTGAGCGACCCAGGAGAAGTCACTTAAATTCTTGCAGCCTCAGTTTCTTTATAGCACTTGCCCTATTTGTAAAAGGGGATAATAATAGTAAGTACCTCATGGTTGTTGGGAGGACTAAGTGGGATAACAGATGTAAAATGTTTTGAAATCCTAAAAACAATACATTGTTTTGGATCCTTGTATTGCTATATATACAAACACAAAAATATACATATACACTTTTATACATATACATACACATATATAATCACGTATATATAAGTAAATGCATATTGCTGTTTAGTTGTTTTCAGTTGTGTCTGACTCTTCATGACCCCATTTGGGGTTTTCTTGGCAAAGATACTGGAGTAGTTTGCCATTTCCTTTTCCAGCTCATTTTACAGAGGAGGAAACTGAGGTAAACAAGGCTAAGGGACTTGCCCAGGGTCACACAGCTTTTAAATGTCTGAGGCTTGTTTTAAACTCAGGTCTTCCTGACTCCAGGCCCAGTGCCCTAGGCACTGCAACTCCTAGCTGCCCTGAAAAATACATATCCAGTATATACTAGCTTTGTTTTTTATCTTATGCATTTAAAAACATTATTCTGAGAAGGGGTCTATAGGCTTCACCAGACTGCCAAAGGGATCCATGGTGCAAAAAAGCTTATAAAGCCTGGTTTTAAGGTTCTTTTCAATTTGCCATCTATATTCTAACAACCTTTCCCACTCCAACACGCTATGAGTCTGTGAATCAGGATAACTAACAATATAAGACAATGTGGTACAGATAACATAGAAGTGACCCAGTCAGTCCTATAAGGAGGTTGGAGGAGTGGAAGGACAGTGTAGAAGACAGTGGTCAAGATAGTCATTGTGGAGGAGATAGGATCCTTATTCTATTAAAGGAACAAGGGTTATTTAGTCTGGAGAAGGGAAGACGTGAAGACAAAAAGGGGACGTAAGTGGTCTTCAAGTGACTTTGGCAAGTCACACAACTTCCCTGGTTCTCCGTTTCCTATTTGTTGAGGAAGGAGTTGGACTAGATGATTTTTAAAGTCCTTTCCAACTTTAGACCTATAAGCCTATAAATATTTGATGGGCTTTCATGGGGAATAGGGACTAGAATTATTTCATTGGGTCCTAAGCCAGAACTAATAGCAATGGGAAGAAGATGGGTAGGCCAATAGAAGGAAATAACTCTTTACTATTAGGTTTATTAAAAAATGAAATGGGGTAATACTAGCCCCAGGGTGCCAGTACACCTGGGAACATCTGTACACTTCTGCTTGAAAAGTAGCAAGTTCCCTGTCACTGCTGGTATCCAAGCATAGGTTGAAAGGCACTTACCTGGGATGCTGTAGAAACATATCCTGCTTCTGGTGCTGAACATTGCGAGAGATGACAGAAATGTAGCTCCTCATCCACATGAAAAAACAGCTGTAGGCATGTGACTACATGAATAGTCTTGGGATTGCCTAGACACTCTAGTGGTCAGAGCATTGGGAGAGGCCAGCCTCATTCCTATTGTGGGAGTATGGTATAGGAAGGAAGTGAGGTAATATAGAATAATAGACTTGGAGTCAGAAGCCCTGGCTTTTGATCCTTGCATTTCCCTTAATGGCTTTGAGACTTTGGGCTCATCACTAACCTCTGTGGACTTCTATTTTCTCATTTGTAAAATGAATGGTTTAGAACTGACTGCCTCAAGGGCCCCTTCCAGCTCTAAATTATAGTATCATAGATTAAGAGCCAGAAGGGCCTTAGAGGCCATTGAATCTAACCCCCTCACTTTGTAAGTAAGGAAACAGGCTCAGAGTAGTTAAATGACTTTCCCAGGGTGAAACAGCTAGTAAGAATTTGAAGGAGGAATTGAACCCAGGTCTTCCTAACTCCAATGCACCATCCATTTTGTTACACTATCTGTCTATCATGCTATTATTTCTGCTAGGTGATATCCTGGATAGCTGAGAATCAATAACCTCCACAATTCGGTGGCTTGACTGTGAAAGACCACAGATTTTATAGAGGGTGGAAAAGTTCTTGCTCAGGCATCTCTGATTGATTTCCTGTCTCTGATGTCACCAGGGAGCAGACAGTAGATAGTGGTGAAAGGAGGCTTGAGAAACCTGAAAACATGTTGGTCATTAAAGTATGAAAATCACAGGAATTCCCTGAAAAGTGCAGGAAGTAGAGAGAAGGATTGTCTAGAGCAGATGCAGCCTGTTGCAATAAGACTCTTCAGAGTTTCGGAGAGAATCCCCCCCCCAAAAAAAAGCCAGAAATAGCTTGGGGGCTATCCTCTCATCATCATCATCATCATCATCATCATCATCATCATCATCATTCTCCTCCTAATGATAATAACAGCTAATATATTTATACAGCACTTGCTAAGTACTAAACACTTTACAACTTTTATCTCATTTAATCCTCACAACAACCCTGGAAGGTAGGTACTATTATTACCTCATTTTACAGATGAGAAAACTAAGGCAAACAGAGGTCAAATGATTTGCTGAGAGTCACACAGATAGTAAGTATGGAAGCTTGGAACTGAACTCAGGTCTTCCTGACTCTAGACCCAGAGCTCTGCACACTGCACTACCTGGCTCTACTAGTGTGGACTCTTGAAGTCTATAGAGCTTATTGAGGGGTGGAGTAGAGGCAGTAGTGATTTTTTGAGTTACTTGTCTTTTGACCCAGGAAGGCTGGTCTAGCCAATTGATTATCCACATAACTTAACCAGTGAATGAACTGACATCCTCCTTAGTGTCATCATCAACTGAAGCTCTGACGGTTACTTCTTTCTCCTTCCAGATGAGTGAGCTTCTGCTTGACATTAGCAGTGAGTCAGAGTGTATAGAGTGCTGGAGAAAAGAGAAAATCTGGATTTTAATCCTATCTCAGACTCTTAGGGAATATGTGGTCATAGACAAGTTATTTGATAGCAGGTTAAAAAAAATTGCAAACTTTAAGCTGCTATATAAGTGTTAAATATTTTTATTATTATTATCATAAAATGATGATAATGCTAACACTATGTCACAACATGACTTTGGAGAGTGTTTTGCAAACTTGGAAACATGATTTACACACGAATTATTATTAATGAAATTCTGACTTTCAATTCTGTCTATTCCCACTGCCCTCACTGGCCTTCATTGCCTTGACTGTGGCAATCATCTTTTTTTCTAAGAAGTCTTCAGAAATTGATATTGGACCACTACTCTTTGGGTCTACCCGTTCAATCAGTTCTATATCTGTCTAAATGAACTCTCATCTAGCCTAGAGCACTCCATCTTCCCCATAAAAATAGCATAAGAGACTTGTCAAACGCTTTGCAAAATTAGATAAACGATATCTGCAGCATTCTCCTGACCCACCAATCTAGTAACCTTGTTTGAAAAAAAAAAGGAGATCAGTCTGGCACGATTTGTTCCTAATCAATGAATAAATGAATTAAAAAGCATTTGTTAAAGGACTGTGTGCCAAGCACTGTGATAAGTGCCAGGGAGGGGGTGGTTATAAATATGAAAGAGAAGACAGTTTCTGCCCTCAAGAAACTTACATTTTAATGGAGAGAAAACACATATAGGTGCGTGGCTAGTCAGGAAGGGATATAATGGTTTTGGAAAGTTAGATGGTGAGTGGGGCAGTATAGGAGTAGATTGACACATACTTTCCAGTGGTGGTATAGATATGAATTTGGTTTCAGAATGATGCAAGATGGAAATCAGGGACATATTGGGAGGCCAGCTTTCCCCATGTGTCTGCCTTCCAAAGTCTGTTTTCTTTTTCTCCTGGTTTTTTCCCAAAGGAGCATCTGGAACCACATGCATCGTGGGTCAAAGTGGGAAAGAAGGCTCTAATACTCTGTCCACCTAATTTTATATACTTTTAATAATGCATTCTAGAGTTTCATTAGAAAGTATCATTTGGCTCTATTCTCTTCCAATTTTCTAAAATTGCAGCATTTGCCTCCCTCTCTGGATTTTTGGTACCTCTTCTATTCTTCATGACTGTTAAATATGACTGAGAGTTATCAAAGCTGCCTGTTCTTTTAGTTCTTTCAGAGATATATTTTATCATGTCTTGGTGATCTGAACTCACTGAAAGCACGTCGGTGCCCTCTTACTACATTCCTCCTTATGCTGGGTATCAGCCTCCTTACCCATTTTTGTTCTATCTTTTCTGATGAAAATAAGTTCCTAAGAAACTGCACCATAATTCCTCCAAAATGACTGCTTTACTTGGTTTTCTGGAATTTCTGTTCGGGAGATACTGGGGAGAATAGATAACCTAGGCTCTTGGAATCTTTGGTTATGTCCTCTTTTCCTAAATTAAGCCCGACTTTCTTTTCTGAGGAGAAAGGAGGGATCTGAGGTATAGAATCAATGAATTTCAGTTCACAGTGGATTTCAGAGGGCATTCAGCCCAATCCTTATCTGAGCATGGATCCCCCTACAACATTTCCCACAATGGGTTACCTAAGCATCTGAACATAAACTCACATAAGACAGTCCATTATGATTTTGTGCAGATAAATTATTAGAATATTTTTTTCTTTATTGGAAGCCAAAATCAGTCTCTATACTTTCCTCCATTGTTTTTTTGTTTTTGTTTTTTTCTTATATGGACAAGAAGAACAAGTCTAATGCTTATTTGTAATGATAATCCTTCAGATATTTGAAGACAGCTCACATATTTCCCCAACTCCTACAGTCTTCTGATTTTTAGGGTAATTACTTCCAGTTCTCTTCAACCAAAACTCATGAGGCATAATCTTCAGGTTTAGAAGCATCCTGGTCATCTTCTATCCGCATCAAACTCCATGTTGTTGACATTTTTCCTAAAGCATGATACCCAGAATTGTATGCAAATATAATTCTAGTGCCTTTCCCTCTATTGGTTATTACCTTTTTATCTCATATACAGCTATATATTTGTTGGCATGTGGTTTCCCCATCAGATTGTAAGTTTCTTAAGAGCAGGGACTGTCTTTTGCCTCTTTGTATCACCAGTGCTTAGCATAGTGCCTGGCACATAGCAAGCCTTTAATAAATGTTTATTGATTGATTGACTGGGCATGGAGATGCCAGCTCTTTCCTAGTGCTTTCTGGCATCCCAAAGTAGATACAATTATTCCAATAAATTCTACTCTGCCACCCTGGTACCCTTTATTGAGCCTTTCAATCACTGAGCTTATGAAACTTTATTCCCCTCACCTCTTCCCAATTATCAGTGAAGCATTAGTGTTTATGCTACCAACTTTAGGCATCTGCCAGGTACTGTAAAAATCTAGGGTCTCTACCTCCTTCTTCTTATCATTCTTAGTCTCATCTTACATCAAAGTAAGCACTAAAAATGTCAAGCTGGTAATTGAATCCAGGTTCAATTCCCAACTCTGCCACTTGTCTGTTGCCTGACTTTGAGCCAGGCACTCTGCCTCTGTGAGGTTCAGTTTTCTCATCTATAATTTGGGGATAGAAACACAAGAAGCCTAGAATTGAATTCAGCTTCAGTTCTTAACTCTGCTACTTACCAATTGTACATCTTTGGGGAAGTCATCTCTCTGAGACTCAGTCCTCTTGCCTGAAAATTGATAGTAATATTTGAAGTACCTACTTCACAGGGCTATTGTTGGGATCAGATGAGATATGTTCAAAGCACTTTGTAGTCATATACGTTAAAGAAGTGCTAGCTATTCAGTTATTTTTCATGCATGCACATGCATATATACATGTGTCTATATACATGTAGAATACACATGTGTGAACATGTATACAACACATGTGGACATGTGTATATGTAGCACTGTGTGCATATAGAAAGCTAGTGTACTTATATGTTTATGTGATTTGTACATATTAGGTATAATAAGTATACATATAATGTACTATATATACATACGAACATATCTGTACATGTATGTGTGTATACAAGCAAACACATTTGCTTTTATATATACAAATTGTTCTCCTACGTGAAATGTAAGATCCTTGAAGGCCAGGACTATTTTGGTCTTATCTTTTTAATCACAAACATCTAGGATACTGTCTAGCACCTAGTAGGCATTTAATAAATGTTTTTTGAATGAATGACTTAATTGAATAGATTTGAACTGAATTGCATCAAATTCCTCAGAGCTTGGTAAGAGCATAACCCACATCTTACCCAAAGTAGGGAATGCATCAAGGTGTTAGAAGAGAGAGTGAGAGCACAACAGGGGATGATTCTCCTTAGGGGAAAGCTATTTTTTTTTTTAAGCAGGGTCAGGGAGGAGCAGTTGGCTAGGTAGCTAGCAGAACAGAGCGCTGGAAAGGAAATAGTACTAAGCTAATAGGTGAGTCCTGAAACCTGGCTTTGGTGCTAGTATTGTGTGACCTTGGGCAAGTCTTTCCCCCCCACCCTTAATTTCCTATGTCTGTTTAAAAAAATAAAAAGGTTGGGGCAGGGTGGACTAGAAAGCCTCTAAAAAATTTTTTCTTTAATTTTCTATTCCCTGAAGATTCTGTTTCTAAGGTTCTAAGGAGCTACAACATTAATATTCTAAGAGTCTCAGAAAATGTAATTCTAGCCTTCTAAGGTTCTGTTTTTTTGATTCTGAGAGTTTAACATTTTATTCTTCTATGAGCCTATGGTTTTAAGAATTTAAAATTCTAACCTTCTAAGAGGCTATGATTTAAACATTTTAAGAGCCTAGGATTGAAAGATTCAAAGCTTATGAGTTTCAGAGTCTAAGAGTCTGATTCCATGTATTTATTTACATGCCCCACTTCTTTGTCATCGCCAGGGCTGGCCACCAGAATATTGAATCGGTTTGTGCAAGGCTCTCTATCTCCTCCTTCTCCTTTTCATCTGTGAATCAGTAACAGTAACAGTAGCAGAGGCAGAGGCAGAGGCAGAGGGAGAAGGAGAGGGAGAGGGAGAAACTGTCCGGCCAATACTCAGCCAGCCCTCTTGATGGCAATCTTTGTCCTAGGAACCTTCCTCCACCAACCTGCCAGCCCTATTCCCCTTATCCAAACCTCAGCCTCCATCACTCACCTGCAGGAGCTAATAATATGCCTTAGGAGGTCCTCAGCACTGCCTAAGTATGTGTGTGACTGCAGGGGAAGAGAACTGTGGGCCAGGCAGAGCTGAGGAAGGGAGGGCCAGAGGGCTGGGGGCGGGGGAGGTTCTCCAGCCTTTCAGGCCAGGAAGAGTCAACTCCCTCTGCAGCCTTCCTTCATCTCCCCAAGGCAGAGGTGAGAGAAAACTGATTCTCTAACAAAAGCAGCTAGCTCCAAGGTTTGCAGAGGTGCACAATGCAGACTCCTGGTGCTGGGGCAAAGCCCAACAGAGGGAGCAGGCAGGTGGGGATAGAAGTTCAAGGCTTCCCCAGGCTGCGTGCTGGGTGGATGAGAATGTGTGGATGTTTCTGTTTCTGTGTATCCGTGTATCTGCGTCTGTATCTCTCTGGCTGTCTTTGTGGCTAAACGCATGGGTGTATATATAAGTATGTGTCTGTGTGTTTGGGTGAACATGTGAGTATCTATGTCTCTGCGAATGCATACATGAATATGTTTTTGAGCACCTCTGCATTACCAATAACAGTATCTCTCTGTTTTGTGTGTGTCTGTGTGTTCATATTCCTGCATCTTTATGTAGAAGACATATACTGCCAGGTGTGTGTTCCTATGTGCTGATAAAACACGCATATGTCTGTATGTGCTTGTGTTTGAGTACAAATGTGGAGGAAGTGTGTTTCATGTGAACAGGATCTGTCTGTGTTGGAGTGCATGTCTCTGTATATTCATGTGCCTCTATGTGGTGGAACATGCTATTGGATGTTTGCTTCTAGGTGCTTACAAGTGCCTGTGTCTATGTTTTATGTGAATGTTTGGGGAATAATTCTGTCTCCCTCCCATGTCCTCCCCACCAAGTCAGTAATTTATACAAAGAGGCTCACAGACTATAAACACTAGAAAAGATCTTTGAAATCTTACCAGTCCCATCTCTTAGAACTCCTCTTTGGGAAATATCTACTCTAAGCTACCCTCACCATTTCAGAACACAGTCTGAGATTTCTGCCCCTGAACCATTGCTCCTTTCTTCTCCTTTTCTATCAAAGAGTCAGGAAAGCTTCACCAACAATTCATCAGAGTCATCCAAAGGTGGAATGGGCTGCCTAGAGAGTCAGTGGGCTCCCCTCCTTGGAGGTCTTTGAGCAGAGGCGACATGACCACTTGCTGGGTATGCTATAGGGGTTGGACAAAGGACACTGAGGTCCCTTCCAGCTCTCACATTTAGTGATCTTTAATTCACCACTCATCCTTCAAGGCCAAACTCAGATGCCACCAACTCCATGAAGCCTTCCCTGATTCCCCTAACCACATAAGCATTTTGCTTGTACTTCTATGCTACACTTATGATAATTGAAGTTGTGCTGAGCTAGAGTTATTTATATCCTATCTTATCTCTCCATTAGTCTATAAATATCTTGAGGGCAGAGACTGTTTCATTTGATCTTTGAATTCTTGTTTCTGAGCAGAAATTCTTTTCTATAGCAGACATTCAATAAGTTTGTTGGCTTGAATCTAATCATCCTGCCAATATTTGACAGATGGAGAAACTGAGGCCCAGAGAAGGGAAGAGGCTTGTCTGAACTCATACATCAGGTTAGTGGTTATGCCAGGACCAGAATCCAGGTCTCTTGGCTTCATTGGTATCTCTACCACAACACGCCTCTGTTGACACCTAAAAAGTTTTTTTTTTCTATCTCAGTGAGCAGAAACATGGAAAACAATTACTCAGTGAAGATAAAATGATGCTTGAGATTCTCCTATGAGCCAAGACTTGTCTTTGGCTTACCTAGTGGGGGAAAAATGAGAAGTGGGAAACATCAGGTGTTCTCTTTCTGGTTAGGGTTGTGGTTAGGTATGATCTAGTTAGAAAATCATGAGAAGATACAAGACAGTATACCCAGATTACATGATGTTTGGTGGTGGTTGTCCTTCATGCTTGAAGAGAACCAAAATGATATCACTGGCTACTGTCTTTTGACTTGGGCATAAATCAGATTTAAGTGAGGCAGAGTTGCTTAAAGTCATCAACCTCACTATCTCTTCCATAGTCATCAAAGTCCAGTGGCAAGACAAGTAAAAACAACTTGTGATGGCTCAGGATGAGATATCTAACCTTAGTGTCTTCATTATCTAACCAAACTCTAGATGTGCCTGCTTCCACCATCTTCATGGTCCATTGGAACAAATTGTTCTCATCCACCCATTCCACTGGGGGAAGCCTTTACTTGGTTGGGGTAGACACCCCTTAACTAACTGATAGGTTTGAGACCTCTAGGTTACCCACAACCTAGTTTAGTCCATCTGCCAAAATGGTTTACTGAGGTAAGGCCTTTGCAATGATATAGCTTCTTGGAGCCACAGGTGAGAATTGGGTAGCAGGTGGACACCAAAGATGGAAAGCAGGAGTTGGCAGTTCTTACACCAGAGGGACTAGTCTTCCCTGAATATCCCTACATCCCATATTGCATGATACAATTAAGACAAGCTATTGATGAAAAAAAAACTATATTAGTAATTAATATAAATTAAAGAGAACCAGTTCTTCTGTACTCTATCTTGGCTAAACGTTATGTAAAGTATTATGTTCCTGTCTGGGTACCATGTTTAAAAGACATCTTAAGCTGGAGAGTATCCAGGGGAGTGTATTTAGGGAGGGCGTTAAGATAATGCTTTATGAGGTTCAGTTGAAGGGACTGGGTTTTTTTAGGCTGGAGAAGAGAAGGTCTATGGGGGAACCTATCTTCAAACAAATGAAATGTTATGTGGAAGAGGGATTCTATTTTCTCAGATTGGCCCAAGAGGTAAAGACTGAGAACAAGTGGGTGAAAATTGCTATGAGGTAAATTTGAGTCTGATTAAGGAAAAGGATTCTTAACAATCAGAGGAGAGGGAGGGTATGGTAGATAGAATATTGGACTCGAAACCTTGAAGTTCTGAGTTCAAATTCTACTGCAGATACTTACCAGCCACATGATTTTGGGAAAATCATTTAACCTCTTTAGGCTCTGGTTCATCTATACAAATGATAAGGTTTTATTGGATGACTTCCTCTAAAATGACAGCCTTGTCCAAATGACAATGCTACTTGTTAGAATTTCTGCAGAAGGCCATGAGCTGCATCCTCCCTCCTTCCTTTTGAGAGGCAAGATGGCAGAGTGGAAAAACAGTGGGCTTGGATTCAGGATGTCAGCTCTGATACTCACTAGCTAGAATAGTAACTTGCTGTCTATCTCATAGAGCCACTCCCTTCCACAAGGCATGTCTAACTCTGACCTCAGCTTCTCTTTATTGGAACTGAGAGATGAGGAGCATAGTAGAAAGAACACCGGGGCTGTAGGCCAAAGCCTTTTATTTGTGGCTTGGCTCTATTTGCTATCTGTGATGCAGTGTGGTATAAGGGGTAGGATGAAATCACATCCCTTCTCTAGGCCCTTGGTCTCCTCTATGGTAAAATGACAAGGTTGGGAGTGGCCAATCTGCAAGAACTCTTCCCTCTGTGACATTATATGAGTCCATGAATCTCTGAAAACACTGAAGGAGACTCCTTCTTTTCCAGGGAGGCCTCCCAGAACATATTATTATTCTAATAATAACCACAACAATAATAGTAGTTACCATGCATGTAGTACTTAGTATGTGCTGGCTCTGTACTAGGCACATTACAATTATCTCTCATTTGATACTCACAACAACCATGGAAGATAGGTGCTATTGTTACCCCATTTATATAGATGAAGAAACTGAGGCAAACAAAGGTTAAGCAACTTGCCCAGGATCACACACCAGTGTCTATTTGACTCCGGATCTGGTGCTCTGTCTGCTGCATCACTAACTGTTCCAAACAAGTGGGTTTTGATACTACATACAATTAACATCAACAGTTTCCAATCAATTCATTTCAGTTTGATGTAGCTCAACAAAAAGTTATTGAGCACCCACTGTCTGCAGAGTTCTATGTTCTACTAGGTCTATCTATGACAAGATGACATTTCTTGTAAAACTTAGAGTTGTCCTCCTCAGCAGGTGGGGGCTCCCTGAAGGGAAAGGGCTGTATCTTCCTAACTTTGGATCAAAGAGCCCCAGTGACAGGCAGTCCTTTCAGACCTAGGATATCCTCAGATCAGGGACTATGTTTCCCTTCTTAATCCAGAGATTTCTTGAGGTTAGAAGCCAGGTTTCCCACTTAGACACAACAATGGTAGGTATCTGTTTCAGACCTGGGACTCTCCCATTGTAGGGTTATGTCTGCCTTTTAGATCTGAGTCTCTCTTGTACCTGGGAAGTGTGCTCCTTTCAGACCTGAGGCTCCCTGCTCAGGACCTGTGTCTCCACCCTTCATACAACAGAATGTCCCAAGAGCAGATGTTCCCTTCTTAGCCCAGCTCCCTGGATTCCTGTTCCATTCTCAGGTCCTCTCCCCCATCCCCTTCAGTCTCTTTTTTTAGAGCCTAAGGTGTCTGCACATCCCCCTTCTTTACCTCTTCCCTCTGCTGGTCTCTCAGTTTGATTGGCTTGAAAATATCAGGTTGGGGAAAGATGGCTATAAAAAAAAATAAAAAAGCAGCTCTTTCCAACGGTCTGTGCTCCCAACAGAAGATTTCCTTATCTCCTGCCTACAGTCTGGGAAGTTTTCTTTTTAGTTTTAATAACCAAGCAGATCTTGTCCTTTGCAAAAGAACATGACAGCCTTTCATGCCTGGAAAGTCCCTTCAAGTGTGGGGACCCTCCTATTCCCTCTCCCACCCTTTCTTTCCTCTGCTTTGCTGTGGACAGATTGACACCAAGGACTTCACTCCCCTCCAGGGATCCCATCTTCCCTAAGAGGGAAGGGCTTTGCCAGCCTAGATCTGTTGGGGGAGGGGTAACTTGAAATCACCACTACAGCCACCCTGTGATCTGGGGTATCGGGAAGAGCACTATTCCTAAATCATTTCCCCATTAACCTGGCTCTTTTCCTGAAATTCCATTACTTTCCTTTGATATTAGGGAAAGCCCTGATTTCTCCCTCCCCTCCCCCACTTCTTCCTCAGTGGCCTTTTCCTCTTGTGCTTGTCATGACACCATTGGAGCCCTCCCCTCTCCCCCCCCCCCAAGACTGAACTGAAGCCTTTCATTGTGCCACATGTCACCAAGATTGGTTTATTACTTAGGGTTCAGCCCTCTCCTCTCCAGTTTTATCCATCAAAAAGCCAATCCTCTGGGGAAGGTGGAGGCATATTCTTTATTCAATATCTCTATTAAAAGGAATTTAAAGGGAAGAAGCCTGGACCAGTGGTGAGGAGACCTGGGTTTTAATCTCTACACTTTCATTATTTCACAGTGTGAGCCTGGGCAAATCATATTCCTTCTCTGAACTTTCCTTCTCTGAAAAAATAAGAGGACTAGAACCCATGACTTCTTAAGTCCATTTTAACTATGAAGTTCTAGCATTTTAATGGCATAATTTCAATGTGACAGACTGCTGGAGAAGATACTTATGGGTAAAGGGCTTTTGTAGTAGCCATCAAATTCCACACCTCAGATGTAGCTTGCTCTACCTACTTAGACTCAGAAAATTTCCTATCTATCCACAATAGAACGAGTATCCTAAAAGGTGGTGAGCTCCCTGTAACTAGGAGTGCTGCAACATAGGCCAAATGGTCTTCTGTCTTGAAGATTGTAGAGGAGATCCTTGACCTGTGTGGGATTTGAATTAGATGCCTGCTAGGTACCTTTCTAGCTTCTATCTATCTAGATATTCTATGAGTAAGATTTTAACATCTTGTATTATGACTTGACCAGGCATAAAGGACTCTATGGGCCTCCAATTAGAGGTGATTTATTACCTCTCAAGGCAGCCCATTTCATTTCTGCACAGCTCTAATTGTTAGGAAAATTTTCCAGACGTGAATCCTACACTTGAAGACAGCTATGGTGCCTGCCTCCTCTGGCTGTGAAATAGTGAAACAAATGAAATAGTTAAACGTTCCAGTCCCTTCATCTGTTCCTTATATGATATAGATTCAAATCCTTTCATCATTTTGATTTCCTTCTCCTAGATGCTCCTATAGTGCTTATTGATGCCTTAAGCTGAGGTACTCAGATTTGAACACAACATTCCAGCTGTGGTCTGACCAGCGTGCAGTATAAGGCGACCTCTCAGGTCTTGAAAATTATTCCCCCAATAATGCAATTCAGGATGGCATTAGTTTTTTTATGGCTACCATATCATATTGCTGACAATATTGATATTATAGTCCATTTAAAATACCAACTCTTTCTTTCTTTTTAATCCTAAATGCTGTCTAACCATGCTCTGCTGGTCTATACTTGTGAAACTGATTTTTTGAACCCACCTGTGAGACTTTACATTTATCCCTCTTAAACTTCATCTCATTAGATTCAGTTCCATACTGTCATGATCTTTTTGGATTCTGACTATCATTCAATGTGTAAGTTATTCCTCCCAGCTATGGGGCACCTTCCATTTTGATTAGCGTGCCACCTATGCTTTTATCACAGGCACTGAAAATCACGTTAAACAGTACAGGGCCGAGTTGAGATCCCTGGGGCGTTCTACTGGCAAACTCCTGACAAGTTGACATTGATTCATGAAAATTTTTGAATTCATCCATTCAATTTGCTCAATCTCTCCAGTTTTTCATTTGTTAACATCCTACAAAATCACTAAGGCCCTAGGGATATATCCTGGAAATGACAGGAAATGACAAGTGGGCTTGGGTAGTGAGTAGAATGAATGATCTCAGAGCTAGGACTTACATGTAGATGGAGGATCATAAAATCACAGATTTAAAGTTGTAAAGTACCTTAGAGGCTACCTAGTCTGATCCCCTCATTTTACAAATGAGGAAAAGTAGACTTAGAGAGTTCAAATGATTTGTCCAAGGTCACAGAGCCAATAAGTAGAAAAGCCAGGATTTGAACCCAGGTCCTCTGACTCCAAATTTAGCACATTTCCCAAAGTACTATGCTATTATTCAAATATTATGTGATCTGTAGTCTGGCATTCCCTCAATGATAATCTTTATTATCTACCTATGGACAGCTTAGTACATCAGAGGGCAAAATCTAACCTAACGTAGGTTCAGAATCTTGACTGAATCCAACTTAGCCTTTTACCTTATGCAGCAATTCCTCCTCTAGCATTCAGCCACTATTTGAATACTTCCAGTGACAGGAAACTTAGTATTTTGCAATGAATCCCATTTTACAGTTGATTTCAGTTCCTATTTCCTAAGTGGAAGCTCTTTCTTACATTGAACCAAGAAAATTTGCCTTCCTGTAATTTCTAGCCACTGTTCCTTCCTAAGATGTGGCATTGAGAACTGCACACAGTACTCCATGTGCGGTGGTCAGCATAGCACGACTATTATCTCCTTTGTTCTGCACATCATCCCTCAATGAGGGAAGTCTAAGGTCATCTCATTTTAGGGTGAGCTCAATATCTTTCATTTGAAGCACTGTCCTGGGGTAGAGGTGTTAGGATTTTTCTGCATGGACCCAGAGGGCAGAAATGGAACAGTGGATGGATGGTACAGAGGAAGATTTCTGATCAGTGCAAGGAACAATTTTCTTATTGTTTAAGTTTTTTCCAAGGCAGGATGGTTTGTCTTGGGAGATAATGAGTTTCTATACCTAAGAGATTCAGAATCTTGTTTAATATCTCTTAAAAGTGGTCACCCAATTAAACAAAACCATTTATTAAACCTTATTATGTACCAGGAAATGTGCTAACTGGTCTACAAAGAAAACAACAACAACAAACAACACAAAAAGAGTTCCTGCCTTCAGAAAGCTTACATACTAATGGGGGGAAAACAGCATGGAAATATGTAGGTATAAGCAAGATACATGCAAAGTAGATCCAACAAAACCTAATAAGTGTTATGCTATTAACCAGGGAGACTAGGGAAAGTTTCCTGCAGAAAGTGGTGCTTAAGCGAAGCCTTGAAAGAAGCCAGAAATCCCAAAGGCAGGGTAATGAAGAGGGAGCAGATTCCAAGCATAGTGAGGAGACAGTGAAGACATAAAGAGAGGAGATGGAGTGTGGAATGGCTAGACAGCAGCAGAGTAATGTGTAAAAAGACTAGAAAACTAGAGGATGACCAAATTGTGAAGAATTTTAAATGCCAAATAGAAGAATTTATGTTTTATCTTATAGGTAATAGGGAGTCACTGGAGTTTATTGAGTAATAAGGGTAATCAATACAGTCAGATTTGCACTTAAGGAAAATCACTTTGGCAGATATGTGAAGGATGGAATCAAGTGGGGAAGGGCTTGAGGCCAGGAGACTATATAGGAAGCTATTTCAGAAGTCTCAGTGAAAGGTGATGACTGTGTGGATTAAAGTGGTGGCTGTGTGTGCAGAGAGGAAATATATAAGAGAGAGCTTGTAGAGATAGAAAAGACATGTTTAAGTAACAGAGTGGATAGATGCGGTGAGCAAGGAGTCAAAAATGATGCTGAGATGCAAATCTGACTGGAAGGAGGGTGTGCTTGTGAGAGTAATAGGGAAGTTCAGAAGAGAGGAAAGAAAATGGATTCTGTTCTGGACATGTTGAGTTTGAGATGTCTATGGAATATTCATTCTGAAGTATCCAACAGACAGTAGGTAATGCAGCAACGTAAGTGAAAGTATGTGTATGCAAGGGCATACATGTGTGTATGTATATATATATACATACATCACATATATATTGTAGTTCAGTTGTGTCCAACTCTTTGTGACCCCATGGTCCACAGCATGCCAGGCCTTTCTATACTCCACTATATCCTGAAGTTTGCCTAAGCTCATGTTCTTGCTTCCATGACACTACCCATTTCATCTTCTGCCATTCCCTTTTCCTTTTGCCTTCAATCTTTCCCAACATTGGAGTCTTTCCCAATGAATCCTGTCTTCTCATTATATGGCCAAAGTATTTGTTTCAGCTTCAGTACCTGTCTTTTCAGTGAATACTCTGAATTAATTTCTTTAAGTTTTGATTGATTTGATCTGCTTGCTAACCAGAGGACTCTCAAAAGTGTTCTCCAGCACCCTAATTTGAAAGCGTTGATTCTGTGGCACTCAGCTTTCCTTATAGTCCATCTCTTACAGTCATACATTGCTACTGGAAAAACCGTAGCTCTGACTATTCAGACCTTTGTTGACAAGATGTTGTCTGCTTTTTAGTATGCTGTCTGTATTTGCCATAACTTTCCTTCCAAGGAGCAAGTGTCTTTTAATTTCATGGCTGCAGTCACTGTCTGCAGTGATCTTTATTACCAAGAATATAAAATATGACACTACTTCCATTTCTTCTCCCTCTACTTGCCAGGAAGTGATGGGACCAGTTGCCAAGATCTTAGTGTTTTTGATATTAAACTTCAAGCCAATTTATATACTATTCTCTTTCATTCTTATCAAGAAACTTCTTAATTCTTCTTCACTTTCTGTCATTAGATGACATCATCTGCATACATGAGCCTGTGGGTATTTTTCCTGGTTACTTTAATTCTGGCTTTTGATTCATCCAGCCTAGCATTTCATATGATGTTCTCTGCACATAATTTAAATAAATAAGGTGACAATATAGCTTTGTATTCCTTTTTAAATCTTAAATCAATCATTTGTTCCATGTTTGATTTTAACTGTTGCTGGTTAGGCCATACACAAGAGACAAGTAAGATGATCTAGTACTCCCATCTCTTTGAGAGCTTGCCACATTTTGGTATGATCCACACAGTCAAAGGCTTTAGTGTAGCCAATGACATAAAAGTAGATGTTTTTCTGGAACTCCCCAGCTTTCTCCATAATCCAGTGAATGTTGGCAATTTGGTCTCTAGTTCCTCTGACTCTCCAAAAATTCTGCCTCTTCTATTAATTCTAGAAGCCTAGCTTGCAGAATCTTAAGCATAATCTTTCTGGCATATGAAATGTGCAAACTCCTCAGTAATTTGAACATTCTTTGGCATTGCCCTCCTTTAGGATTGGTATGTAAACCAATCTTTTACTATGCAGTGGCCGCTACTGAGTTTTCTAAATTTGTGGCATATTAAGCACAACACTTTAATAGCATCATCTTTTAGAATCTTAAATAGCTCAGCTGGAATTTTATCACCTCTGCTGGTCTTATTGTTAGCAATGCTTCCTAAGGCCCACTTGACTTCACTCTGCAGAATGTCTGCCTCTAGATCAGTAACCACACCATCGTGGTTATCAGTGGTATTAAGATCTTTTCTTGTGTAGTTCTTCTATATATTCTTGCCACTTCTTAAATTCTTCTACTTCTGTTAAGTCCTACCATTTTGGTCTTTTATCATGCCCATTTTTGCATGAAACAGTCCCTTTATATCTCTAATTTTCTTGAAAAGACTTCTTGTCTTTCCCATTCTATTTTCTTCTGTTTTTTTTTTCCATTGCTCATTTAAGAGAACCTTCTCATCTCTCCTTGTTATTCTCTGGAATTTTGTATTCAGTTGGTATATCTTTCCCTTTGTCCTTTTACTTTTGCTTTCCTTCTTACCTCAGCTGTTTGTAAAGCCTCATCAGTCAGCCACTTTGTTTTCTTGTTCTTTTTCTTTAGAATGTTTTTTGTTGCTGCCTCCTATACAATATTGTGAACCTCTGTCCTAGTTTTTAGATAATCTATCTACCAGATCTAATCCCTTAAATCTATTTATCACTTCCATTTCATATTCATAAGTGATGTTATTTAGGCCATACTTACTTATATGGTGTCATGGTTTTCCCTACTTTCTTCAATTTAAGTCTGAATTTTACAATAAGAAGTTTATGATCTGACCCATAGTTGGCTTCAGGTCTTGTTTTAACTGACTGTACAGAGCTTTTCCATCTTTGGCTGCAAAGCATATAGTCAATCTGATTTTGATCTTGACCATCTGGTGATGTCCACATATAGAACTGCCTTTTGGGTTATTGAAAAAGAGTGTTTGCTATGACCAGCAAGTTATCTTGACAAAATTCTACTAGTCTCTACCCTGCTTCATTTTGTACTCTAGGGCCAAATTTGCCTGTTATTCCAATTATCTTTTGATTTCTTCTCCCCTATGATGAATATGACCTTTTTCGTGTTATTTCTAGAAGATGTAGGTCTTCATAGAACTGATCAACTTTGTCCTCTTTGGCATCAGTGGTTAGAGCATAGACTTGCATCACTGTGATGTTGAACAGTTTGCTTTGGTTTCAGATATCATTCTGTCATTTTTGAGATTGCATTACAGTTATGCTTTTCCCACCCCTTTATTGACTGTGAGGACTACCCCATTTCTTCTAAGGAATTCTTGGACGATTATTAGCTGTGTAACCCTGGGCTAGCCACTTAACCCCGATTACCTCACCAAAAAAAAAAAAAGAATTCTTGCCCACAGAAGTATGTGTAATGATCATCTGAATTAAATTCACCCATTTATGTTCATTTGAGCTTACTGACACCAAAGCTGTCAATGTTTAGTAATTCCATCTCCTGTTTGACCACATCCAGCTTACCTTGGTTCGTAGATCTCAAATTCCAGGTTTCTATACTGATCTTTATGGCATCAAATTTTCCCTTTGTCACCAGATACATCTGCAGATGAGCTTCCTTTCATCTTTGGCCCAGCTACTTCGTTAGTACTGGAGTTACTTGTGGTTGTCCTCTGCTCTTCCCCAGTAGTAAGCTGGGAACCTTCCAACCTAAGAGACTCATCTTCCAGTGTCATGTCTTTTAACATTTCAATATTTCCGTGGGATTTTTTTTGGCAAAGATGCTGGAGTGGTTTGTCATTTCCTTCTCTAGCTCATTTTATAGATGGGGAAGCTGAGGCAAAGAAAGTTAAGTGACTTGCTCAATGTCACACAGCTAGTAAGTGTTTAAAGACAGATTTCAACTCAGGGAGAAGAGCCTTCCTGACTTCAGGCCTAGCACTCTCTCCACTGTGCCACCTATCTGCCTCTCTCTCTCTCTCACACACACACACACACACACACACACACACACACACACACACACACACATACACACATACACACACACAATATCTTGTAGATATAATATAATATTTATTATAATGTGATAGGTATATGAACTGTGTGGGGAATATAATTAGATGCTTGTGAGCAGATGAGGTAATAAATGTTGAGAGACTAAAGAGGAAAAAGAGAAAAGGACCTGGGCCTTGGGTCACACCCACCATTAGTGTATATGATTTGGAGGAGGAGACATTAGGGTAAACTGAGAAGTGAACAAATGGGTAGGAAAAAACCCCCAAGACAGAATGGTGTCATGAAAACTCAGAAGAGAGAACATGCCTCAGAGGGGTTAAGAAGGATGAGAACTGGGAACAGGCCATTAGATTTGGCAATTAAAATATCATCGGTAACTTTAGAGAGAACAGTTTCTGTTGAAGGATGAGGTTTGCTAAGAGGATGAGAGAAGAGAAAGAGAAGACATTGAGTATAAGCAGTTTTTTTTTTAAGGAATTTAGCAAAAAAGTGGAGGACAGTTAAAAGTGGAGGAATAACCAATGTTCAAACTCTTGATATTTCCATTGTCCACCAATGTTCTAAATGAAAATGATCAGGTTAAGGAGGTTTTTTAAAAAATAATGAGGGATACTTAGCTATTTTTATAGGTGGCAAGGAAGGAGCCAGGAGACAGGCAAAGGCTGTAGATTAGAGAGAGGGGAGATGGTAAGGGATGTAATTTTCTGGAGAGAGCAAGAGATGAAATCAAGGATACATGTAGGGTGGTTGGTCTTAATAAGGTGAAGGACTGCCTGTTCACCAGAGGGGGAAGAGGAGATATTAGAGGATGGTGATAAGGGCATGTGAGATGAAGGGAAAAGGAGAAAAAGGAGTTTTTACTAAATGAAATATGAGACAAAATCATAAACTGAAAGGATAAGATTAGTGAGTTCTATGAGACACTTGAAGAGAGAAATAATGCTTTGGAACACTTGCTGTGGTGAATAGGGAATTAATTACAGAAGAATATGATTGTCCTGCTATAGTGAGAAGCCAGTTGAAATTAGATGGCATAAATTTATGGTAAGCCCAAGCAGTATAGTTTCATGGCTTTCTCCAGAACCAATGGCTGGTACGTGAATAGGAGCAAATAAGGCAGATGATGGGACTGATCCAGGGTTAGAGTTTGGCAAGCAGTGATTACAGACAGGACAAGATTTGAAAGGGGATGATAATATGCAGTTTAACTGGTTCCCCAAAGGGTTAAGGCTGGGAAGGAAGGAGAATATAATCAGAACAGAGGTGATGATCTGGGAAAGTATTAAGGAGTGTAGTATTTGAAAGTCACAGTAAAAATGAAGAATAGGTTTCAGATTAGTAAGGTACAGGGAGAGATGGAATGATAAAATATTATGATATGTAATAATATTTCTAAATTCTTGAAAATGGAAGTGGAACATTTGTGGGTGATGGCAAGATCAAGAGTACGAACATTGGTGTTTATCACTGAGGTGGCATGGAGGAGAAAGTTTGGAAGCTGAGTGGATTAAAGAACTGAGAAGTTAGGTTATTGGAGGAAGTATCAACATTGAAATCCCTTGGCATAAGGCAAGGAGTTGGTGAGGAGAGAAAAACAGTTGGAGTGGAGGAGATTAAGATGAGGAATGAGTTAAAGGAGAAAAGAGAAAAAAAATAACCTTGGAAGTCATTGTATAGAGGTCACCAGCATATGAATTGAGTGACAAATTTGGAACTCCAAGGAAGAGATTGCTGAATGCTAATGACAGAGGGAAGGATTAGCTGACGCAATGGGGACAAGGAATATTCTGACTCTTCCACTGGAAGCAGTGAGTTGGAAGATTTGGACAAGTCACAATGAGTACTGGAAAGGATACCCAAAAGGATGGCCAGAGTTATCAAGGGGAAGCTAGGTCTCAGTGAGTACTAGAAGGAGAGGAAGCAACCTAAAAAAAGGAAATTTGTTAAATATAGACGGGGGCTTCCAGAGTGCATAATGGAAAGGACAAGCAGATTTAGACTGGGTAGGATTGAGGTGGACCGGAAAGAGGGAGAGGAAAACAGGGACTTGGAGAGTATGGAGGTTTGATCTTCTTGACTCTTCAGTGATGGGAAGCTCATCAGTGGCAGAACACCGGGAATGAGAGAAGGCTTCCCTGAAGATTTAGGAGTAGAAGTCAGTTTTATTTCACATTGTTGTCAGGAGCGCGATAGTTTAGAGAGAGCATGAGACTGAGTAGAGGCATACTTTGGAGATGTTGCGGGTTTGGTTCCAGGCCAACACAATAAAATGAATATAACAATAAAGTGAGTCATATGAAGTTTGTTGGTTTCCCAATACATATAAAAGTTATATTTATACCATTCTGTAGTGTATTAAGTGTGCAGTAGTATTATGTCTAAAAAATGTGCATACCTTAATTAAAAATGCTTTGTTGCTAAAAAAAAAAATAATGTTAAGCATCATCTGTAAGCATGTCCTTCAGCAAGTCCTAATCTATTTGCAGGTAGAGGGCTTTGCCTCAGTGTTGATGGCCGCTGACTGATCAGGGTAGTGGCTGCTGAAGGCTGGGGTGGCTGTGACAATTTCTTAAAATAAGACAACAATAAAGTTTGTCACATTGATTGACTCTTTCTTTCATGAAAGATTTCTCTGTAGCACACGGTGCTGTTTGACAGCATTTTAGCCACAGTGGAACTTCTTTCAAAATCAGAGTCAGTTCTCTCAAACCCTGCTGCTGCTTTATCAACTCAGTTTTCATAATATTCTTCAATATTGTTGTGTCTCAGGGGATAGGGAAACCCAGGATAAGGAAGAGAGATGGGGGAATGGCTGCTCGGCAGAGCAGTCAGAACACATACAACATTTATTAATTGCTTGCTGTCTTATATGGGTCCCATCTGTGGTGCCCCCAAACCAATTACAATAGTAACATCAAAGATTACTTATCAGAGATCACCATAAAAGATGTAATAATAATGAAATAGTTTGAAATATTGTGAAAATTACCAAAATGGGACACAGAGACACATGTGAGCATGTGCAGTTGGAAAAACAGCGCCAATAGATTCGCTCAATGCAGGGTTGCCACAGACTTTCAATTTGTAAAAAACCCACTAATATCTGCAATAAAGCAAAGTGCAATAAAACAAGATATATCTATATAGAGATCTGACTTCTCCTCCTCCTCCTTATTCTATTACTGACACAGTCTATGGCCAGAGAGAGCACACATATTCCTTCTCTGGGTCTCATTCTCCTTAACCCTAAAATTAAGAGGTTGGACTAGGTTATATTTATAGTCCTTCCCAGTTCTAATATCTTTTGAAGTCTCTTCTCATAAGCTCATTAATCGTTGCATTTACTCTGTGCAATAGCCAGAACAGTGATTATTAGGACAATTTTACAGATGAGAGGGTTGAGGCCCAGAAAGGGGAGTAAGTTCTCCCCAGTGGGGGATCATTGTCACCATTTCACAAATTCCGGCTACCTTAAAAGATGTCAGAGCAAGATTAGTTCCCAGCCAAGTCTCTTGCCTAGGGACCTCGAAGCTGCCCTTCAGTGAACTGAGTGTTGATCAGGTCTGACAGGCATGATAATAGAAAGCCAAATAGGTTTCTCAAAGAATAGGCCCTGTATCTGAATAGGCCCCCGTCACCTGCTGAGTTCGGGAAAATCAGGATTTACCGAGCACCCCAATAACTATTAAGGCAGATCATATTCTGCCAGCACCCAGAAAATAGAGGGGCTTCACGAGAGGAATCGTAGATAAATTATGCAACCATGGAATGTCAAAGCTGGGAGGGGTCTTAGACCACGGGGCATAGATTATTGGAGCTAGAAGGGATTTTACAATGCAGGTATGCAGGTGGCACAGTGAATATAGTGTGCCCTATTGGGAGTCATGAAGACTCTAGTTCAAATACACCTCAGATGCTTACTAGTTGAATGGCCTTGGGCAAGTCACTTAAACTCTCTCAGCCTTAATTTTCTCATCTGTAAAATGCAACTAATATTTGTACTTATTTCACAGCGTTATCGTGAGAATAAAATACAAATATGTCAAGTGCTTTGCTGCAAACCTCAAAAAGTTATATCAATGATAGGAATTATAATTTTTATTATAACATGGAATGTGAGAATGGGAAAGGAACTTGGAAGGAAAACTAAAGGACATCCAATCCTGTCTCCTTATTTTGCAAAAGAGGAAGCTGAGGAGCAAAGGGGAGATGGGATTCACTCAAAGTTACCCATGTGGTAAATAGAGCAACCGAGGCTGGAGGCCAGGTGTCTGGACTGGATCTAATTCACTTTTCCTTGCTAGATATAAATCACTTCCTCTATAAAATGAAGGAACTGGAAGTCATCAACACTAGAATAACTAACACTGTCACCCAGAGCTGGAAAGGACTTCAGAGTTCAGTCCAACCAGAATCCTTTTTCTCCCTACCTCTTCCAACATTCACAAGAGCTTATCCAGCCTTTGTGTATAGATCCCTATAGAAATTTGCAACCCAATACCTCTCAAGGCAGCCCATCCCATTTTGAGACACCATTAATTGTTAAGGATTTTTTCCACCTTACATAAGTCATACATTTGCTCCCTTGAAACTCCACTCATTTGTGCCTGGTTCTGTCCACTGGGGCCAAGGACAACAAGAATATTCCTTCTTTTGTAAGACAGCCCTCAGAGTACTTGAAGCCCTGTCAAAAATAATCAGGCTGCCAACTTGGTCTTCTCCAGCCGAAATATCACCTTTTGCTTCAATATGCTATAATGATATAGCAATAACAATAGGTAGCATTTTAAAATTGGTAAAGCACTTCACATATGTAATCCTTTCATTCTCTGGAACTGTCCACCATGATTCAACTTCCTTCTCCCATTGGTGAATTCTTCCTAGAAACTTCAGTTTGAGGAAGGGCCCAGAGCAGTCATTTTTCATTATCTCAACTTTGCCACCGTATCCCTCTGAAGGTATTTTCCTCTCCAATCCCTCCTTTCAACTCCCTTAAATGCCTTGCCTTCCCCATTAAAATGTAGGATCTTTGAAGGCAAAGACTGCTTTCTTTTTACTTGTATTTGTATCATAGGCGCTTAGCACAGCACCTACTCACAGCCATTCTGACAGTCAAAAAGCATTTATCAAGCTATGAAGGGCCAGGAGCTGCACTAATTTAGTGCTGGCATGCAAAGAAAAACAAAAGACAACTCCAGAATTTGAAGAGCTCACAATTTAATGGAGGAGATAATATGCAAATGGCTATGTACCAACAAGCTATAGACAGGATAAACAGGAAGTAATCAACAAAGAGAAGGCGCTGGAATGAAGAGAGATTGGAAAAGGCTCCCTCTAGAAGGTGGGATTGTAGTTGAGATTGGTGCCCGCCAAGAGAAGAACGAAAAGCCTGTCAGTGTAGTGCTAGCCTATCTTGTCCTTCTTCTGGGGCCCGGGTCTGTCCCTTTGCTTGCATTTTTCAGAAAGCTATTTGGTATTCTCTCCAGGTCTTTGCCTAGGAAACTTGCTGGCTCCAGTGAACAGCAACCCCGAGAGTGGCTGACCTAATTGTTTTAATGGTTTATAATCAGATGGTAATGGGTGTATTTGTACACACAGAATGCTCAGAACTGCAGGTGTGAAGAACAGATTCTAGGTAGATTTTTTCCCTCGGAAGGATTCCCTTTGCCTGCCAGCTATATGAACAGGCGCTGTCCCAGTTAAGTGATTTTTTTTTTCCTTCTACATAGTGAAAATTACCTTTGGACTCCCTGCTGTGATTCAGCTATGCATTTTCTCCAGAATATTCCCCCTAGGCCAATTCAAGAGGTCCCTAGAAACGCTGATATTCCCTTTCCCTATAACCTCTAGGTCCTGAGCATAATACCCTGATAAGGGTGGGAAGAGCTTTTGAATTGGAAGAACTGATTTCTAATCACAGCTCAGTTCCTCCCCTGTTGGATGACTTTGGATTAGGCATTTGGGCTCTCAAAGCCTCGGTTTCTTCAATTGCCCAACGGTGGTGATGATCCCTATTCAAATCCCCTCCCAGGACTCTTGTGAGGAGCAGATGAGATAATGGACCCATGGCATTTTATGACAAAGTGCCGAATAATCATAGGCTGTCACTGTCATTATACATCTCCTCGTGACTCTCCTCACATTACTTTGAGACTTAGACACAGTCACGATTGCACAGATGGAAGGAGCCTGGCACGGCTGCTGATCTTAGCCTTGTACTTCCTTCTCATCCAGCCAGTGCAGTTTTATTGCATGACTTCCTCACAGAACTCCCGGTGTGCTCTAGGCTTTCATCAATCCTTTGTCTCCTTGGAGGCACCAATGCAGTATTCGCACTGTCCATCTGTCATCTTTCATTTTTACTATGCTTCTGGCTCATTTCCTCTTTCAGTCAATTCAGTCCAGTTAAATTTAACTCGATTCAATAGCATTTCATTTGGGTATCTGAAAGGCTAGAGGCTGGGATATGAAGACGAAAATGACATGATCTCTGACTTCAAGGAGTTTATATTCTAACATTATTTATTTTCTTTGCTGTAAGTCTCTTCTCCATATTCTATAATAACTGCTACTATGTGACTTCTCTATTCAATCAATACATCTTATTGTCTCTGGAATAAGATTCAAACTTCTCTGTTTACCAGTCTGTCCCCAACCTATCTTTACTCTCTCATTGTACATTAGGTAACACAATGGTTAGGGTCTTGGGCTTAAATCAGAAAGTTTGTTGTTGTTGAGTTGTGTCCAACTCTTTGTGACCCCATTTGGGGTTTTCTTGGCAAAGATACTGGAGGGGTTTGCCATTTCCTTCTCCAGCTCATTTTACAGATAAGGAAACTGAAGAAAATTGAGTTAAGTGACTTGTCCAGGGTCATACAGATAGTAAGTATCTGAGGCTAGATTTGAACTCTGGAAGATGTCTTCTTGACTCTAATCACATTACTCTATTCACTATACCACCTAGCTACCCATGCTGGGGCATTTAAGCTCTGTCCATCTCAGTTTCTTAAGTATGAAGTGGCATTAATAATAGTGCCTCCCTTACAGGGTTATTGTGAGGAGCAAAGCTTAGCACAATGCCTGGGCACATCACAGGTCCTTAATAAATGCTTATTCCCTTCTCTTCCCTGTTCATTGTCCCATCCCATAAAATCTGTGGCAAACTGGCCTTCTATCTCCACATATACATTCCATCTTTCATCTTTATGCCGTTTCAATGACTGTCCCCCCATTCATGGCATACCCCCCTTCCTTACCTTTGCTTCATTGAAACTCTCTTCCTTCAAGACTCAGTTCAAACATCTCTTCTACATGAAGCCCTTCCCAATCCTCCCAACTTAAAAAGTGCTTCTCTTCCCTAATTACCTCCTCTTTAACTACTTTGCATTTATTTGTACTTAATTTCTTTATCTTTAATCTGTGCTTGACCCCCCCCCCCTTTTCTTTTGGCACTAGTTGTCCCTGACCTTGGAACGTAAGCAGCCTGTGAATAAGGATTATTTCATTTTTTATATTTGTAGTCTCAGCATCTAGCATAGTGCCTGGTATATAATAAGTGCCTAATAAATGCTTGTTGATTGATGCCTGTGATGCCACCTATTTTATTCAAGGCAAAATAAGCAATTTGCTTTAGTGTTACATTCACCACAGAACTTCCCCTTTCCTTTTGGGTTGCCAATGGCTTAGATCCTTCTGAGGTCAGCATAGAACTTCATTTCATTAGCTCTTCATTACCCCTTCGTTAGCTCATCAAACTGGATGACCATTAAAATGGAAATTAATATGCAGTCTCTCGGATCTTTATGTTTGTAGAAGTCATTCCCCATGCTCCAAATAATAGCAGCCTGTTGGTGTAGTGGATACAGTTCTGGGCCTGGAATCCAAAAAATCTGAGTTTGAACATCACCTCAGACACTTACTACCTGTATGATCCTGGACAAGTCATTTAACCTCTGTTTACTTTAGTTTCCTCATCTGTAAAACTGGTACCTATCTCCTAATGGTGTTGTAAAGATCAGATGATAAAATAGTTGTAAAGTGCTTTGCAAAGCTTGAAACATTAGTATTATTAGTAATTACTTAATAATTATTTATTAAATATTGGGTAGTATCGCCAAAAGAATATTAGTATTACAGAGATAAAGTTTTATGGCAGAGAGTAGTGTGGGATAATTTAAAGCAATGTGAATGTTCTCAAATTAAATTCAACCTTATCTTTTCTTCTTATTCAACTCTGGGTCTAGTTTATTGTCTGACAGCAGCACCTGTCCAAGATATGGGTGCTATCTCAATTAACTCTGTAGATCATTGTTCTAACTCGCATGTCCTAGTCTGTGCAACATTCTTTCTTCATCCATTTATTCTATCTCAGTAGGTGGCTAGAACAGTCTTTTTCACATTGCCATGTATTTCTCTGAAAAAATTGCACAGTGTTCCCGGACTCAATGAAACTGGTACATTTGTAGATAAGAATGGGAGAAGCAAGAAGATTTTGTCATAGACTAAATTTGGACTCTGTACGAGCCATTTTTTTTCATTGCACTGCCAAATACCTTTGTAAAACATGTGTTTTCCCCATGGGCCTCCCTTGCTATCAATACCAAGAGGTCATTGGACAAGATTACCTTCATGGTTGCATTTGTCATAGAGTTTTTTATGATATAATAAGGGAAATGTGCTGTTTGTGAAAAAAAAAATCAAACAGATCCTTTTTGTTTTGCCAAGTCAAAGATTTTGGAAAATCAGTAAGTGATAGGTAGAAGCATTTTTAATTTTTTGTACTTCACTCGTGTGGCTGACAATGAAGTCAATTGTAGAGGACAATCTTTAAAATCCCACCTATTTCCTGTTCATATATTCATCATGTATTCATCCTCATAATGGTTTAATATAGATGAGAAATATATTTTTTTCTCTTGAATATTTCCATCCTCCTCTAATGCCACATTGAGATATGGAAATGACCCTGGGTTCTCAAAGCCACTGCCAGTGGGACCCAAGCTCTAGAAGGTCTCACTAAACTAGAAAGGCTTCAAATGTGGGTCAGCAGTTGTTGTCTGTATGTCCCATCAGAGATACAGACTAGCTAAGGATTGCTAGCTTAGCTAGAACATTTATTAAGTACTTATTATATCCCACTGGACAGCTAGGTAATGCAGTGGATAGAGAACTGGGCTTGAAATCAGGAAGATTCATCTTCATGAGTTCAATCCAGCCTCAGACACTTACCAGCTGCGTGACCTTGGGCAAGTCACTTAACCCCGCTTGCCTAAGTACCTCATCTGTAAAATGATCTAGAAAACGACATGACAAACCACTCCAGTATCTTTGTCAAGAAAACTCCAAAATGGAGTCACAAAGAATTGGACATGACTGAAATGACTCAACAATATGTATCAATGAATGATAATCAGTGGGGATACAAATACAAATAAACAATACAGTCCCTGCCTTCGAGTAGCTTATATTCTAATGGAGGAAGACAACATATAAAAAGGCAGGTAAAAGGGAGAGTGGCAGTGGTTTGGAGTTATCAGGGGAAAAAAAATCATTACCAAGAGGTTAACCAATAGATGATAAGTTATCTTGCCATTGTGATCCATGGCACAGAGTAAAATATAAAATAGCCCTTGATGCTTTTGGGCTCCTTTCTGCCTCCACAGTGACAGTGAATGTTTTTAGGCCATTTACAAACATGAAATTATCTGTTGGTATTCTTAATGTGAGCTGCTTGATTAATGATTAGATATACTGCTAGAGGAAATGAAGCACGGGCAGATTGACATTCTTGCTGTAAATGAAATCAGACAACATAAAGAAGGTGCAGCTAAATGGAAGGAGGATCATAAGTTTTCGTCATTGGCAGAGCTGGTTTCATTATGTGCCTCAAAGCAATATGAAGCATAATTTCATGGGACGCTGGATCATCCTTCCTGCAGTGTTCACCATGAGAGTCAGCAAACAGATCGCTACAAAGATCATTGGGGCCTATATGCTATTATCTGTTGTAGAGTATGAAGACATAAAGGAATTCTGTTAAAAAAAAAAACTTGTCAAAATTCACCCCCCTCAAGTTAACAAATGCCTGTATACACAGTGGTTTCAGCACAAAGGGGGATACACAGGGGAGAATGAGAGAATGTTGACAAATATGGACCATATTTACACATGAAAGACACTGAAGGCTTGTGGATTTCTCAGGAGATTTGTAGTTGTGTATCATGAATATTGTTTTCAAGAACAGATACAGAAAGTACCAAACATGTTGAACACCAGACATCATCCATAATGAAACTGAATATATGTTAATAGGCAGGAATTGTCTGGTTAATAGACTGAAGATGATTTCAGACTCTGCTATCTATGCACAGTCCAGATGTTGGCTGATGAAGTCAAAGTTGGAATTGAAACACAATTAGAAGAAAAGATAAAGTAAAAAGAAAAGAAGTAAAGCACCCACTGACACATGGAGGCATAAGAGCAGAGTTGAAGGCCAGTGCTCAGAAGCCTTTCCTGTTACTCAGCTCTTACTTGTAGTCTTGGCTGTGAATATCTGTGCTCAGGTAATTCTCCTCTCATTCAATACAAACATTAATGCTACTGCTCTGCCCTCAGCGCACTTAATCACCTCTCTGCATTGTCACAAACACTCAAGAGCTAGGACTTGTATCTCCACAGTAAAAAATCATCCACATCAAAGGAATGTCTGGACACTTTTTAAATAGAGCGTTTGGGGGCATACAAGGATAGCTATCTGTACAAGGCATCTTATTTTTTTTTTTAACAGTTATCTGACTCTGAACTTGGGTCACTCTAGAATCTAACAGAAGATACAACATATAATCATAACAACTGCAAGTTGACTATTTAAAACTGCTGTAGACCCTGAAGAGTGAAAAATGGATAGAAATAAAGATATCACCTCTGATTATAACCATTTCTTGGAGGAGTTTATCAGAAAATAATTGCCAAAATGAAGAGGCCGAAAGAACCCAGAAACTGTCTCCATCAGAACTTAATCTCTTTTCCAAGCACAGAGACAAGGAAATCAAGGGCAACATTGGGTTAGAAAATGAATTCATTTGCAGACCCCAATGTAGGCAATGACAAAAAATTATAAATGTTGCTGTCTTGTGGAATTAAAAAAAAAAAGATGGAATGGAAATAGGTAGTAGAAAATGTGGTATAACATCCAACATGGGCAGGTCATTTCCAGATCACATCTGAAAGGGAATAACAAATAGATGTGAAATGGAATAATTCTGCTGTTAGAGTCAGCTTTGTGGCATAGTAAATAGAGTGCTGGGTCTGCAGTCAAGAAGACGAGTTCAAATGCAGCTTCAGACACTTAGTATCTGTGTCTTTCGGCAAATTGTTTAATCCCTATTTCAGTTTTCTCAGTTATAACATGAGGATAATAACAACACTTATCATACAGGGTTATTGTTAGAATCAGATAAGACAATATTTTAAAAATTAATTATTTACAATTAAAAAAAATTTGAGTTCCAAATTCTCTTCCTTTCCAGTCCCTCCCCCATCCATTGAAAAGCCGAACAACATAATATCAATTACACATAAAAGTAATTTAAAACACATTTCCATATCAGTCACATTAACAAAAAACCCAAGAAAAATAAAGTTAAAAAACATACTTCAATATGCACTCAGAGTTCATCAGTTCTCTTTCTGGAGGTGGATAGCATTTTTCATTGATTAGAAAGTCTTTTGCAGCTGCTCATTGTTACAATATTGCTATTACTATATGCAACTTTCCACTTGTTCTCATTTCACTTTGCCTTAGTTTACATGTCTTCCAAGGTTCTCCTGAAACCATCTTGCTTGTCATTTCTTATAACTCAATAGCATTCCATCACAATCATATATTATATCACAATGTATTCAGCCCTTCTCAATTAAAAGACGTCCCCTCAATTTCCAGTTCTTTGCCACCACAAAAAGAGCTGCTATAAATATTTTTGTACACATATGTTCTTTTCCTTTTCCTTTGATTGCTTTGGGATACAGACCTATAGTGGTATTGCTCGGTCAAAGGATATGCACAATTTTATAGCCCTTTGAGCATAGCTCCAAAATTGTTCTCCAGAATAGTTGGACCAGTTCACAGTCCATCAATAATGCACTAATGTCCCTATTTTTCCTCATCTCCCTCAACAGCTGTCATTTTCCTTCTCTGTCATGTGTTCCAATCTGTTAGTTGTGAAGTGGTAGGTCAGAATTGTTTTAATTTGCATTTCTCTAACCAATAGTGATTTAGAGCATTTTTTTTAATATTACTCTTGATAGCTTTGATTTTTTTCTTCTGAAAACTATTCATAACCTTCCATTTATCAATTGTGGAATAGCTCTTATTTTTTTATTTTTAAATTAATTAATTTAATTTTAATTTTCAACATTCACTTCCACAAGATTTTGAGTTCCAAATCTCCTTCCCATCTCATCCCTTCCCCTACCCCAAGATGGCTTGCGTTCTGAGTACCCTTTCTCCTAATCTGCCCTCCCTTCTATCTCTCCCCCCCTTCTCTTATCCCCTTTCCCCTACAATTTTCCTATAGGGCAGGATAGATTTCTATACTCCATTTCCTGTATATGTTATTTCCCAGTTGCATATGAAAACAATTTTTTTGACTTTTGTTTTTAAAATTTTGGGTTCCAAATTTTCTTCTTTCCTTCCTCTCCACCCACCCTCATTGAGAAGGCAAGCAATTCAATATGGGTTATATGTGTGTAGTCATGCAAAATGCTTCCATAGTAGTCACGTTGTGAAAAACTAAGTATATTTCCCTTCATCCTATCCCGTCCTCCATTTATTCTATTTTCTCTTTTGACCCTGTCCCTCCTTCAAAGTGTTTGCTTCTGATTACTGCCTTCCCCAATCTGCCCTCCCCTTTATCATCCTCCTGCTCTCTTGCCCCCCTTCCCCCACTCCCATTTTCCTGTTAGGGTAAGATAGATTTCCATACCCAATTGAGTGTGTATGTTATTCTCTCCTTATGGAATGGCTCTTATTTTTGTAAATTTAATTCAGTTCCCTGTATATGACATGTAAGACTTTTATAAGAGAAAGTTGCTGTAAGAATTTGCCCCTCCCAGTTACCTGCTTTTCTTCTCATTTTGACCACATTGGTTTTGTTTGTGTAAAAACTTTTTAATTTTATGTGATCAAAAGTATCCATTTTATTTCCCATGATCCTTTCCATCTCTTGTTTGATCATAAATTCTTCCCTTATTGAGATAATATTTAAAAGCACTTAGTACATTGTCTATTCCTTTCTTCTTCCCCTACCCCCTACTGTCACCACTCAGTCATTGCATTTGAACTCTAGCTTTTCATTACATAATGAAGTAAAAATGTCGTTTGGATGAATTCAGGAAGAGAGGCTGGACATGAGCAGCTGGAAATGATTAAATACATGCAGATGAAATTAATGCTTGATATAGCATAATTTTAGGTGCCCTTAAAGATCAATATTCAAGATATTCAATTCAATTAAACAAATATTTATTAAGAGTGACTATGTATAAGATTCCAGGAACTGTATTAGGAACTGAGGATACAAAGATGAAAATGAAAAAGTCCCTGCATTCAGTAAGCTTATATTCTGTTGCAAGGATATAACAGGTACACGGATAAGGGAATACAAGGTATTCAACACAATACAAAAGAGATGTTGCACAAGCAAACTGGGGGACTGGAGAAGAGTTTGAAGAGTACATAGCACCAATATGAGCCTTGAAGGAAAGTAAGATTTCTGGTTAGTGAAAATAAGAAGGGAATGTATTCCAAGCATGGAGATGTATTGTGTGAATACACTGAGATGGAAAATATGAAATTGAGTTTTGGGGTTGGGGAGTATGTCATAGTGTAGTTTTGCTAGAAAGTTAAGTCTGCAAAGGAGAAAAATATCATATAAGGTTGGGAAATGTAGGTTGGAGCCAGAAGATGAATGGTCTGATACCAGAAGGAAGAGTTCTAGTATAAAAAGCAGAAGATTATTAGCAAGAGAAGGACATGGTAATCATACCTGTGCCTTAGGAAGGTCATTTTGGTAGGTATATAGAAGACATGTTGGGGATCTCTCAAAGAGGGTAAGATTCCAATTAATAGAAGAGAACATAGACATCATTGATAGAAAGCAAAGATTACTAAGAAAGTATGGGCAACTACAAACCCATACATCGCCTTTTTTCATTTCTATAAAATTTTTCTGGCTATGGTCTTGGAATGAATGAGGGTATACTTAATGAAAACATAAAAAGAGACCAGATAATCTTCCTCAGATAGGCAGCTACGTGGTGCCATAGTGCAAAGAGTGCTGGGCCTGGAGTTAGAAAGACTCATCTTCATGAGTTCAAATCTTGTCTTAGACACTTACTATCTGTGTAACCCTGGGCAAGTCACTTAATCCAGTTTGTCTCAGTTTCCTCATCTGTAAAATGATCTGGAGAAGGAAAGGCCTAACCATTCTAGTATCTTTGCCAAGAAAACTCCAGATAGGGTCATGAAGAGTTAGACAGGACTGAAATGATTGAACAACAACAACTTTCACACACAACTTTTTATATCAGCACACATCTTATGCATGTTGATTGGAAGGTGAGAATAAATGATTTAGTTGTGTTAATTATTTGTTGATTACTAAAAATTACAAAACAAAAATCGCCAATCCCACAATATTTGACATGTTTGAAACAAATTCAGATTTTAAGACTCTCCTCTAAAATCATGCCTCTAACGCATACATTAAAATCATAGCTACTTCCTTGAAAGATGTAGCCACAGACACAACTATTCAATGATCCTCTGGGCATCTGCATCAATAGTCTTAAAATGGGAAAGCTATTTTCTATTTTTTTTTCAAGTAAAATAATGTTTGTAAAACTCTCTGCAAACCTCAAAGTCATATAAATAGTGGACTCTTGTTAGTGTCATTATTATTATGGTCCTGGGCATTCTTCTCTTTTTTATTAGTTTATTTTGATTTATCAACAATCACTTCCATAAGCTTTTGAGTTTTAAATTTTTCTCCCCCCCCTTCCCCAAGATGGTTCACAATCTATTATAGGCTATACATATACATTCCTCTTAAACATATTTTCACATTAGTGATGTTGTAAGGAAGAATTAGAATCAGTAGGACGAACCACAAGAAAGAGAAAACAAAACAAAACAGAAGAAAAAATAGCAAATAGTATGCTTCTATCTGCATCCAAACTCCATAGTTCTTTCTTTGGATGTGGATAGCATTTTGCATCATGACACCTTTGGAGATGTCTTAGATCCTTGCATTGCTGAGAAGGGCTAAGTCTATCAACGTTAGTCATTGTACAACATGGCTGTTGCTGTGTACAACATTCTTCTGGTTCTGCTCACTTCACTCAACATCAGTCCATACAAGTCTTTCTAAGTTTTTCTGAAGTCTGTCTGTTTATCATTTCTCATAGCACAATAGTATTCTATTACATTCATATGCCACAACCCATTCAGCCATTCCCCAATTGATGGGCATCCTCTCAATTTCCAATTCTTTGTCACCACAAAAAGAGCTGCTATAAATATTTTTGTACATGTGGGTCCTTTATCCATTTGTATGATCTCTTTGGGATACAGCCCTACAAGTGCTATGGCTGGGTCAAAGGGTATGCACATTTTTATAGCACTTTGGGCATAGTTAGTTCCAAATTGCTCTCCAAAATGGTTGGATCATTTCACAGCTCCACCAACAATGCATTAGTCTTCCAATTTTCCCACATCTTCTCCAACATTTATCATTTTCCTATTTTGTCATGTTGGTCAGTCTGATAGGTGTGATGTGGGACCTCAGAGTTGTTTTGATGTGCATTTCTCTAATCAATAGTGATTTAGAGCATTTTGGGAAAGATATTTTCATCAAACGTGCTTGCCTCTGCTATGGAGCATATCCACCACAGAGTCTAGAGAGAAGAGGGACCTTCAGCAGGCAGCGAGGTCTCCTGTTTTGGAAGGAAGTTGTACAGAATTTGCCAAGCCCTGAAAGATAGATAAGCAATTTGAAATACATTTTTTTTTCTCCTTTAAGACATCATTTTTTATATGGTACATGCAACCTGATAATTATGTGTCTAAAGGCCCTGCTTCTGGCCAAGAGACCAAAATTGAGCATGCAATATATATTTTCCCACTTAATAGTATTTTATTTTTTCCAATTACATGTATAGACAGTTTTCAACATACACTTTTATAAGATATTGATTTCCAAATTCTTCTGCTTCCCTCCCTTCCTAACCCCCTCCCCAAGGCAGCATGTGATCTTATATAGGTTATACATGTACAATCATTTTAAATCCCTCAGAATATTTTTAAAGGCAAAAAATAAAATATATGAGATTACAAAGGAAACCAATTTTATTGAAATACTTCTGGAAAAAAAATTAATTTCCAGTCTCCAGGTTAAGAACCTTTTAGACTAGATGACCTGGAAGGTCCCTAACAATTCTGAAAGACTCATGAGGCTCACAGAGGTGGCAAGGCCAGTAAATGACAGTGCCCACACTAACCCATTTTCACCTTATCTTGGTACATAGAGTGAAATTTTGCTCTGTGACTAGTTTCTGCCACAGTATTTTCCAGCTTTCCCAGCAGTTTTTGTCAAATAGTGAGTTCTTATCAAAAAAGCTGGTTTATCAAACAGATTACTATAGGCATTTATTACTGTGTCTTGTGTACCTAATCTGTTCCACTGATCCACCACTGTTTCCTAGCCAGTACCAAAGAGTTTTGATGATTGCTGCTTTATAATATAGTTTTAGATCTACTATGGCCAAGCCACCTTCCTTTGAATTTTTTTTTTCATTAATTCCCTTGATACTCTTCACCTTTTGTTCTTCCAGATGAATTTTGTTGCTATTTTGTCTAGCTCTATAAAGAAATTTTTTGGTAGTTTCATTGGTATGGCACTGAGTAAATAAATTAACTTAGGTATAATTGTCATTTTTATTATATTAGCTCAGCCTACCCATGAACAATTGATATTTTCCCAATTGCTTAGATCTGAGTATTCATGTGAAAATTGTTTTGCAATTGTGTTTATATAGTTCCTGGGTTTGTCTTGGCAGGTAGACTCCCAAATAGTTTGTATTGTCTACAGTTATTTTAAATGGAATTTCTCTTTTTATCTCTTGCTGCTGGGCTTTGTTGGTAATATATAGAAATGCTGGTGATTTACATAGGTTTATTTCATAACCTGCAACTTTGCTCAAGTTGTTAAGTATTTCAAATAGTTTTTCAGTTGATTCCTTAGAATTCTCTAAGTATACTATCATATCACCTGCAAAAAGTGATAATTTTGTTTACTCATTGCCTATTCTGATTTCTGCAGTTTCTTTTTCTTATCTTATTGCTAAAGCTAACATCTGTAGTACAATATTGAATAATGGTGGTGATAATGTTTCACCCCTGATCTTATTGGGAAAGCTTCTAGCTTATCCCCATTATGTATAATGCTTGCTGATGTTTTACATAGATATACTTATCATTTTAAAGAAAACTTCATTTATTCCTGTGCTTTCTAGTGTTAATAGGAATGGGTGCTGCATTTTGTCAAATGCTTTTTTTTTTTGCATCTATTGAGATAATCATTTAATTTTTTTTTGTTTTGCTTTTAGGCAATTGGGGTTAAGTGACTTGGCCAGGGTCACACAGCTATGAAATGTCAAGTGTTTGTCTGAGGCCGGATTTGAACTCAGGTCCTCCTGACTTCAGGGCCAGTGCTCTATCCACTGTGCCACCTAGTTGCCCCATCATTTGATTTCTGTTAGTCTTGTTATTGATATGGTCAATTGTGCTGATAGTGTTCCTAATATTGAATCAGCCTTACATTCCTGGTATAAATCCCACCTGGGCATGGTGTATTATCTTCATAATAAATTGCTGTAATCTCTTGGCTAATATTTTGTTTAAAATTTTTGCATCAATGTCTATTAGGGAAACTGGTCTATAATTTTCTTTCTCTGTTTTGGCTCTTACTGGTTTAGGTATCAGCACCATATTTGTGTCATAAAAAGATTTTTTTAGGATTCCTTCTTTGCCTATTTTTCCAGATAGCTTATATATTATTGGAATTAATTGTTCTTTAAATATTTGGCAGAATTCAGTTGTAAATCCATCTGGCCCTGAAGACTTTTTCTTAGGGAGTTCACTGATGGTTTATTCAACTTCTTTGCCTGAAATGAGGTTAAGTATTTTACTTCCTCTTCTGTTAATCTGGGCAATTTCTATTTTTGTAAATAATTATCCATTTCACTTAGATTATCTGATTTATTGGCATACAGTTAGTCCAAATAGCTCTTAATTATATAATGTTTTGATTTCCTCTTCATTGGTGGTGAATTCACCCTTTTCATTTTTGATACTGGTAATTTGGTTTTCTTCTTTCTTTTTTTAACTGAATTAACCAAAGGTTTATCAATTTTATTTTATTTTTCATAAAAACAGCTCTTAGTTTTATTTATTAGTTCAACAGTTTTCTTACTTTCAATGTTATTAATCTCTCCTTTGGTTTTCAGAATTTCTAATTTGGTATTTAATTGGAGATTTTTAATTTGTTCTTTTTCTAGCTTTTTTAGTTTCATGCCCAGCTCATTGACCTCCTCTTTCTCTATTTTATTCATGTAAGCATTTAGAGCTATACAATTTCTCCTAAGTACTGCTTTGGCTATATCCCATAAATTTTGGTATGTTACCTCATTATTATTGTTTCCTTCGATTAAATTGTTTCTATGATTTGTTCTTTGACCCCCTCATTCTTTAGGATTAGATTTTTTAGTTTCCAATTAATTTTAGTTTGTCTTTTTATGGCCTTTTATTACATGTAATTTTTATTGCATCATGATCTGAAAAGGATGCACTTAATATTTCTGCCTTTCTGCATTTGATTATAATGCTTTTATACCTTAATACGTAGTCAGTTTTTGTGTAAGTGCCATGGCCTATGAATACTATATAATAAACCTGTTTTGTACAACTTCAATTTTAATTACATCTTGTTGACTCTCTCTGGTCCACGTAAAGTTATGGTTTCATGTTTCAACTATAGTACGCTGCTGATTCCTGCAGAAAACTTTTCTTTAAAGAGAATGACATAACTCCAATATACTCATTCACTATACTCCATCTAAGCTTCCAAACTCAAAAAGGCAAGTATGTAATCAGCTAAGACACCCATATCCTTTTGTTTTCTATCATGAACTGCTGTTTAATCTTGGGTTCCTCTCTAATATACTTCTTCTACTTATTTGCCATGTAAAGTTAGGCTTCTTTGGGCCTCAGTTTTCCCATCTGTGAAATGGAGACAATAATCTCTGCCCCATCTACCTCATGAGGTAAAGATGTAGTGAACATGAAATGAGCTGAAATGAGTTTTGTAAAATACACAGGTCTATATATAGATACAATTTAAAATTATCTTTCCCAAATTCACCTCTCCCTGACTTAATGCCCCAAGGTACTTGTATTCTTTTTCAGCTTCTTAACTTGCCCTGAGGAAAAGGTCTGAAGTTCAGGCACTCTGTTGTGTCAAGGACTTGGGCTAAATTTTAGTATAGTTCAATGTAACCATTGCTACTTCTTCACTGTTCAAAAATCTTCATGGGCTCCTTATTACTTTCCAAGTAATGTTTAAACTCACAATTCTGGCATTATAGGGCCCTTTTCCATCTGGTTGCACCTCACCTCCACTTCCTATATAATCCTGACAAAGTGAATAATTAATCTCCATTCCAAATCTCAGTTATTCCCATTCTCATTCCTGTGGGTCCTCCATTTCTCCATTATTAAGCCTTTGTTCAGGCTGCTTCCCAGGCCTAGAGACCTAGCCTTCCTCACCTATTAAATACTTAATCCACTAAAACACATTCTGAATGCCACCTTCTTCCAAGAAGTATACGCTAATCTTCCCTGTTAATGCAGCCCTCTTTGAGATTTATTTTCACCTTCCCAGTGCATTTATTTCATTATATTACATATTACAGTTATTCATATATGCATGCTTTTAACCCCCTGTGAGCTCCATGAAAGCAGTAAACAGATCTTACCTAAACCTTACATCTTCTATAGAACCTAGCATAGGATACTGCATACAGTAGATACTTATTACATGATGGTAATTGATGTCAATAATTCATCATATGACTCTTTCACAGAAGGACTTGTGTTCTAATGGCTATCAGGTCTTTAAGTCAAAGGAATGAATCTCTAATGTTGGAACTTCAGGAAAAAAAACAACAACAACTTGTTTTTTATAAGTAGATAGCTGGGTGCCTGAAATTATAGGGAGTAGGTGGTATTCTACAGTGGACAAAGTTCATTCTGGTGCTGAAAGAATTGCTCCAATTGAGAGAAATGCAAATTCCTCATCTGTCAGCAGATCTGTCTGTGACTCAGGCAAATTCTATCTGTAGGCATGAGTGACTAAGTGGAGCCACATCTGGGGGAAAAATCACAAACCAAGGGAAAAAAGAAGCTAGAGCTTGGCATTTCCTTGAGCAAAAAATGCTGAACCAAGCTATGATTTAGGAGGATGAATTGGGGCAGTTGGTGTAGGAGGGACTGGAGGAGGGGGGCAGGGAGACCAATTAGGAGACCAATTAGGAGACCATTGTAATAGTCCAGGTGAGAGATAATGAGGTCCTGAACCAGGCTAGTAGCAGTGGGAGTGAAAAGGAGGGGGCGTATGGGAGAGATGTTGAAGATATAGAATCAACAGGACTTGTCAACTGATTGGCTCTAGGGGGTGGAGGGAAAGAGAAAAGTTCAAGATGTCTCAAAAATTTCTAACCTGGTTGGTTGGAAAAATGCTGGTCCTGTAAACAAATTGGGGAGGTAGGAAAGGGGCTGGTTTGTCAGGGAAGGTGATGATATGATTTGGATGTGTAAAATTTGATATGACTGAAGGACATCCAGGTGTTTTGCTAAGATCTTCCAAGTGCTTAGAGAGAATAATTTCCCTTTGACCTCATCTCAATAAGTAAATGTTTCCTGAACAACTATCATATGCCTTAAAGTCAGATAGTAGATCATCCTTGACTTCCTTGACTTCCATTCCTCTTTTCCCTGATTCCCTCTCTGGGCAGCGTGGCAGAGGGGGCACTCTTTATTTGATCTTAGACCACATAGGGCAGTGAAAGGCAAGAAGTGCACCCATCCAAGAGCCTAGTAAGAATGTCACATATGGAGAGGAGCAAACAGGTCAGTTTAGCATGAAATTAAAATAAGTACTGTGGAGCGATATGAAATAAGTCTGCAAAGACAGGTTGGAACTGGGCTGTGCAGGGCTTTAAATGTTAAGCAGAGAAGTCCTTGTTTGGTGTAGTGGCAGTAAGGAGGCACTGAAGCTTTTTTAGCAGGTGGGTGGTATGTTCAAACCTGTGTGTCAGGAACACCAATTTGGCAGTTGCGTATAAGATGGATTGGAATAGGGAGAGATTGGAGGCAGAGAGACTAATTAGGAAGCTACTAAAGTAATCTAGATGAGAGGTGATAGGGGAGCAGAACATGAGTTGTGACTGTGTAAGTTGAGAGAAGGGAATAGATAAGGGAAATGTTTTTGAGGTAGAATTGGGGCAATTCAGTAACTGATTGTACATGAAGGTGGTGGAGAGAGAGAGAGAGGAGAAAGAGAGAGAGAGAGAGAGAGAGAGAGAGAGAGAGAGAGAGAGAGAGAGAGAGAGAGAGAGAGAGAGAATTCAAGGATGATGCTGAGCTGTGCACTTAGATTACTGGTAGAATGGTGTTATTCTTCATGTAAATAGAAGGGATAGGAAGAAGGGTGTGTTTTAAGGGAAAAGATACTAAATTTGGTTTGGATACACTGAGCGTGAGATAACTATAGTATCCAAATGGATGTCTAGTAGGCAGATGATTAGGAATGGAACATGATGCCATTGAGAGAAAGACATGGAGGGCTGGGGTGAATAATGTACACCCTCCTGGGCAGGTGGAATTAGACTCTGGGAAATTTACTTCAAAAGGGAAGTAGTAGAAGAAGATAGAATTCAGGGAAGAGACCAGGACTAGGTATGTAGTTTTGGGGAGCCATTTATACAGAGAAGAAAATTGAAGTTATAGGAGCTGATGAGATCACTAAGGAAGAGAATGTAGAAGGAGCAGAGAAGAACTTGCCTATTGGTAGAGATTATAATCTTGAGACAAAGGAATCAAATGCTGATGGTGAAATTTCAGGCATCAATAACCTGGGTGGTAAGATATTTCATGAGTTATTGGGATGTTTCCACTCTCCTGAAATTCATTCACTCCTTATTACTTAATTCATTTACTTACTCAATTCTGTATTTATCCACTTATTTACTCATTCATTTATTCTTTTACTTGCTCATTCTCCCACACTTTTGCCTTTGCATTGCTGAATCATTGAGTCAATTATCCACTCATTCTCCATCTATTTATCTATCCACTATTTTTTCTACTTGTGTATTTATTTATTGACTCACTGATCAGTTTATTTACTCAGTCATAAAACATTCACCCATTTATTTATTAATTCATGCATTCATTTATTTTCTCACTCATTAATTCATTCACTTATTCATTTTTTAAATTATACACTTATCGATTCATTTCATCAAACATTTATTAACAACATACTGTGTACTAGGCAATGTAGGGAAGTAAAAATGAGTTAAAAAGGAGCCATTTCTTCAGGGAAATTGAAATCTTGTATCACCTATCACTGTGCCATATAGACAGTCAACTAATTCATCCACTTGTAAGGCATATCAAGAATCTGAGATCTCTGATACCCTCTTCTCTGGGAAAAAGTAAAAGGACTTTTCTGATGCTTCCTACCATCAGATTCTATCATAGTATGTGTCCAGGGAAGGGAAAAGTTACCTGCTGCCTTGCTCTTGTTTCTGATTTTCTGAGTCATTTTTTTATATCAGTCTCAGCAATGTTCTTGAGACTGAAAAGTTGACTTTAAACCTTGTTGGAAGGTCCATGGTAGGAACATGCCTGTGTTTGTTTTGTATATGAATGCATATGTGTTTTAATAGTGCTGACTATCTAGACAACTGCTTATTAACTTGGATAAAGTGAGTGCTATTTTGGGCCAAACTTCAGAAATGTGTTTTTCTTCAAGAGCTAACCGTGAACTTTTGGCACACACTCATCAGGAAGAAGCAGACGGAGAAAAAATACTAAAACTGAAAATTTAGGGAAAAAAAAAACCAAAAAACCCCTAAACAACCAGCCAGAACCACACTGTGATGTTCCCAAGATACATCATGCCTATGTAGGTGGAAGAACTTTAAATTAGGCATAAAGTACAGGATTTACTTTCTGAAGAAGATACCTAGATCCCTCATTCTTTGAATACAGTCTCTGAGCTTTATCTCCTGTGGGAAGTGGAGTGGTAAGCCATACTGAGCCATCCTTACTCTTTCTCCTTGTAACTAATGGTACTTTCTGGTGAGGTTGTGGCTCAATATAGTGTAGGTTTGGGGAGGGGGTCATTCTGGGCAAAGTATTTATGTTCAATTTGGGGCCTGCGTTAGGGTTCGGTCTGTGACGAAAAAAACCAAGAATAATCATTCTACCGGAATTTCTCTCTCAAAGGTTATCAGTGATCTCTTAATTACAAGATATGCTGACCTATTTTCAGTCTTCATTAAAAACAACAATAACAACAACAACAAACTTTTCTGTGCTTTTGATACTGCTGAATATTTCCACTCCTAGATACTCTGTGTCTTCCATGACATTGGTATTTCCTGGCTGTCTCCCATATATGTATCATTTCTCTTTCTGAATCTCTTTGGATAATTTCGCTTACATTCCCATATAGTTTGGATGACTCCCTCACTGACATCTCTGTATTGGGTTCTCTTCGTTTCTTGGAATTATGATACAGTGAAAATCAGGCCAGATTTGTGGACAGAGGATGTAAGTTTAAATTCTGGCTCTGTTACTGTGAAACCATGCATAAGAAAAGGAACCTGATTGGGTCTCAGTTTCCTCAACTGCAAATCGAGTGGGAGGGATTCTCTATCCTTTCAACTAAAAATCTAGGACATCATGGCTTCATCCTGTGTTGTTGTAACAGCCCCCAATATATCTTCCTTGGTGAATGAATCCAAAGCTGTGTATTCAATTATTTCCTCTTTGCAGATGACTCCCAAATGTACAGATCCAGCCCTAATTTGTTTTCTGAACTCCATTCCCACATCTTCAGATGCTTTTCAAATAACTCTCCAGGGATATTCCATTAGAACCTCAAACAGAAAATGTCCAAAATGGAATCCATCATTTTCTCCCCCAAACCCATCCTTCCTCCTAAGTTCTCTAGGTCTGTTGATGCCACCACTATTTTTCTACTTCTTCAGACTTAACTCATCAGAGTTATTTTATGAATTCTTCTCTCACTTATCCCTACTCCTTTATCCAAATAGTTGCCAGGTCCTTTGGATTCTTTGTCTACAACATCTCTCATATCCATCCCCAGTTAACACTGCTAAAATCTTAATTTCAGGCCCTTATTGCCTCTTTCTTGAACTGTTGGAAGCTAGTGGATAATCAGCCACTGGACCTGGAGTTAGGAAGACCTGAGTTCAAATCTGACTTCAGACACTTACTAACCATCTGACCCTGGACAAATCACTTAACCTCTGCCTGCCTCACTTTCTTCATCTGTTAAATGTGTATAATAAGAGCACCTACCTCCTAGATTTGATGTTAGGATGAAAAGAAGTATTGGTAAAGTATTTTGCAAGCCTCAAAGCACTATATAAATTATTGCTATTATAATTGCTTTCTTATTTATCTTCTTGACTCTACTTTTTCCCATCTTTAGATCAGCCTTCACATCAATACTTCAAGGATCTGTAATTTCTTCTTGTTAAATCTCTCCACTGAGACAGATTACAATTTAACTTTAACTTACTATGTAGTTTGACCTTGTTGCCTGAAGCTCAGAGAACTTAAGTCACTGGGCCAAGCCCATGTAGCCAGTAAGTGTCAGAGATAGTCTTTTTTAATTAAAAAAATTTTTTTTTAAATTTCTGGAATGAAATAAGTATTTCCATAACATAATATAGTAAGAAAATGATTGCATATGAAACTGCAAATCTATTATATGTAACTTGCTATTTCTTTTAAAATATATAATAAAGTTATCATATACATTTTCCCCCTTTATTTTCTTCCCTCTCTTCCCTTCCCCTGCCTTAGAGATAGCTACCATTAGACACAAATAGGTATATACATGTAAAATTATTCTATACATATTTCTATTTATCAGTTTTTTATCTGTGCAGATAGCTTCTTTCTTCATATGTCCTTTATAGTTAATTTGGGTATTTATAATAGTCAAAAAACTTACTCAAAGTCATTCTTAAAACAATAATCCTGTTACTGTATACAACATTCTCTTGGTTCTGCTCATTTCACTCTTCATTATTTCGTGCAAAGATAGTCTTAAACCCAGGTTGACTGCCTCCATGTCTAGCTCTCTCTGCAGTAAATAATGATTCCTTTCAGGCCTTCCTGCAGCTCTAATTGAGAGTGTTATTCTCATGCTTACCAACCAGCAGTGATTCCCTATTGCCTCTAAGATAAAATATTACCTCATCAGTCTGGAATTTAAGACATTCCACAATTTGGTCCCCACTTACCTTTCCAGCCTAATTTTCATCCTCCCCTTCATATATTTACATTGCAGCCAAACTGGAGTATGAACTTTCCCCCGTTTTGTTGAGCAGAGAGACTTATATGCTCAGAAAAGTGCCTTATTATGTCTGCAACTCTGTGAAGGCTAGAGATATCATGGTCTTTGGAATAAAGAAAACCTGTTCTCAAATGTTGTCTGTCTTTCTTATTAGCTGTGTGACCAGAGAGAAGTCAGCTCATCTTTATAAACCTTAGGTAACTCCAAGCTCATCTACTAAGTTATGGAGAGATAGTACCTGAGAGTTTTTCTCCCTCTTATGTGCCTGGAGTACATTGGCTGGATCTCATCTTGGTCCATATTTTATCTAATATTCACCTGAGTCCATTTAGTATCTTCTGAGTGGAACAAAATTCTTTGTGGGTCTGTATGGACCATGTCATGTATTATCTTTGCATCACACAGTCTCTGCATATGGTAGGTATTTAGATATTTAGCAATAATCTGTTGAATTAAATAATACAACTTTAGGGTCTAGAAATTCCCCGAGACTCAGCCTGGTCCACAGGAAAGAACAGAGAGCAAATCTTATCATCTCTGCACATTTCTTTGGGGTATTTTATTCTGAGTTGTCTTTTCCCTTCCCTCTGGTCTCTGTTGCTGGGGAAGACATTAAGCCTCTTTATTAAAACTGTTAATCAAAGAAAAATTAAAGGAAGCCACAGGCCAGGAGATAGCACAATTAGGCAGAGAATGGCAGGCAGCTGCCCGGCATTGACTCCCATCATTTCTTGCTTGTTAAGTAGGGCTGGCAGTGGCAGGTCTTTTCTCTGAACGACCTGAAAGTTGTCTGGATAAGGGTGTTGTTGAGGAATAACAATCATGTGAATAAATGCTAGGAACTTCTCTAGGGCCGGTCATACTCCACAGCTTGTTCTTGAATTCATCCAAGCTAACAAATGCCTATTGAGCTCCTAGTGTGGGAGACTCTGTGCTGATCATTAGGGATATAAAGTCAAGGAGGAAACATTCCCTGCCTTAAAGGGGGTTACATTCTACTGGAGACATGCAACATATATAAGCGAATTCAATATATATCCAAAATAATTTTCAAAGTAACTTTAAGAGGGAGAGAATGTTGATAACTGGGGGCAGAGTCAGGGGTCAGGGGGAGAAAGAAATGTCTCCAATAGGGTGGTATCTAAATTTAAGGGAGCTAGTGATTTTGAGAGGCAGAAAACAATCATTTTATAAGCATTGATAAAACACCTACTATGAGCCAAGTACTGTGCTAGCCTCTGGAGATAGAAAGTTTTTTTTTTTAAAGTAACAGTTCCAACTCTCAAAGAGCTTATATTTTATTGGCAGAATCAATATATTCAGATACAGACTGTCTCAAAAGTCTTGGTGCAGTATTAGAATATGACACCTGGTACAAGCACAGACAGAATAAAAATATACTTACTAAACAAAAAAAAATGAAGAGAAGGTAGTTATATCTATATCTATATGTCAGAGAGAGGGGGTACTAGGAGTTGGGGGTGTAGAGGACAGGACAGGCTCGTGTAGAAGAAGGTGTCTAATCTCCATCTTGCAGGAAGTGATTATTTCTATATGGTGGAGGTAATTAAGGAATGCTTTCCAGGTACCAGGGACAGCCCAGGCAATGCCAATGAGAAGGGAAATGGAGATTTTGTATGAAGAATGTTCGGTTTGGTTACAGAGTATGGGAAAGGAAGTGATGTATAACAAGACTGAAAAGATACTGTAGGTAAGGGGATTTTAAAGCTGAACGGAGACATTTTTATTTTGTCCTAGAGGCAATGTGCAACTTCTGGAATTTACTGAGTAGGGAGTGATGCAGTCAGATTGGTACTTGAGGAAAATTATTTTGGCTACTCTTTGGAATGTGGACTGAATTGGGGAGAGGCTTGAGAGAGGGAGACCAATGAATGGATTAATGAAGGACTGGGTGAATGGGTAGATGAACGAAAACAAAATTATGTAATAGTACATACTTTGGCCCCCATTTCCTGAAGGCCAATAGAGCTCTTCTCCAGGGTTTTCTGATACCCTTAATGGAGTTTTGGGGTATCTAGTTTCTCTGTTTTTGCCTTAACCCTCTACCAATGATGTTCCACAATTTTAGGGGTTACTTGTACCCTACTAATATTTAACCACTTTACCAGTCAGTTCAGCCTTTACAAAGGAATATTTACTTCAAAGATATAAGAGGAACAAATAACAAACATCACTTCCCTGTGCCCCACACCCCAGCATATGGGGCATTATCTTTCTCTATACCACCACAGTATTTAGGGAGATGAGAGGAATTAGGTTTGCAGTTCAACTCAGTTCCTATTTAGCATCAGGCCCACCAAATTCCAAAGTTCTCCTGGGTTTGTATTCAGGTACTGACTTTGCAGGGCTTCTTTGCTGGGCTGACAGAAATATCTGGCCTGGAATCTTGATTCTAATGTCACCATGGCCCAAGATCCCTGGTCCAGGGATTCTTCCACCTGCTTCTATGCTTAAAACTGAAAATGAGGAATGAAACAAGCCATAACCCCAAGCCCATTTCTTGGGGTCACAGGGTCAAAAAAGGAGAGGAGGAAAGTAAATTTTCCCTCCATTGAGCTCACTTCATAGCATCTGTGATGTGGGTGAACAGGACCTTTGCCTTATGGACGCTCCCAGAAAGAGAGAGCAAGACTTTCCCGATGTGGTTGTTTTAAAAATGTAGCCTATTTTGACTGTATAGTCAATGGACAAAGGCTACATCCACTCACATAGTAAAGGAACTCAAGATGTCTTCTCACAAAAGCAGATGCCTGCCTCCTCCCCCATGGATGCCTCCATTGTAGATGTTCAAAATCTGGTTATACTCATTTATATAAGTAAAGTTTACTACCTGTCAAGCATTGTGCTAAGCAAGAATGGCATCAAACAAGGTGATACATACTAAAAAGGAAAGTCTGTCTTTGCTAATAGTTTGCTTACTTTTGAATGGAAGAGAAAACCCACCAAAGGAAGTGGTGGCTAAGGAGGGGTGCTGTCCTCTTTCCTACCTTTCCAGTCTTCTTACACCTTACTCCCCTCCATGGGCTTTATCATCAAAGTGTCTCTGGCCTCTTTGCTGTTCCTTAAATGAAGATAATCTGTTACTCAATTCTCCGCATTTTCAATGGATGTCCCCCATGCCTAGAATTTTCTCCCTTTTCATCTCTGCTTGCTTTCATTATTTATTTTCTTCCAGTCTCAGCCAAAATTCTACTTTCTACAAGAAGCCTTCCCTGGTCCTCTTTGTCTCCAATTTATCCTGTACATATCTTGTTTGTACATAATTATTTGCATGTTGTCTCCCCTATTAGCTAGTGAGCCCCTCAAAGGCAGGGGGTGGTTTTGTGTTTCTTTACATTCCCAAAATGAAGTATGTTTGGGGCTTTTCCAGAAATGATGAGATGGGAGAAGCAATCATCAATCAGGACCATTATAATAGTGTTGTTATGGTTTAATATTACTGTGAGAGTCTTCATTCAGGGGGTCCCTGTACCAATGATATCATGTAGTAGAGACCATTGCCCAGAGGGGAAATTCTGGTGGAAAAGGAGCCTGCCTTCTTGCTACCACTAAAACCAGCTGCCAACCAATTGCCAAATGAATTGGCAGGTAAACCCATGAACTCTGGAAACAGTACCACCACCCATTGACATTCCTTTCAATCAGGAACAACAGGAGATATAACTTGGCATCTATCTACCTCTCCAGCTACTAAAGAACTGGAAAACAAAGTTCTCACCACCAAAGGCCTTGACATTGTCAACTGATTGAGTGTATGTGGTTTTTATAAATGGAAATGACACTGAAGAAGATACATCATCTTATGTTTTGTCGTTGCACCCAAAGTGCCCCAAGGTTTCCATCTGACTTCCAGTAGAAACCTCTTCCAAGTTTTGTCTGTCCCATCAGAATGTGAATTTCTTGAGAGAAGGGGTTTTGTCTACCTCCCAGGAACATGAGGTAAGTGTTTTGTTTCATATAATAATTACCATACTCATGACTACTACCGTTAGTGCTAATACTACTATGCCTTCTAGCTTTGTATTCTGTGTTCTAAGGTCACTTTTATCTCCAACATTCTGTGATTTTTATTGAAGTCCTTGGAGTAGCTAAAACTTTTTTTTCTTTTATGTACGTATTTTAAATGTATAAAATGGAAAGATTTCATGCTTAGTTTCCTTGGATTCCTCTTATTACTTCTGTTTTCTCTAGGCTCAAAATTTGTAACGTATACCTGTCGATGGAGACATTGGATCTTCCCTTTTGTGAATGTTCTCTAGAGTGTTGGTCAAGTTTCCACAAATAAGAGGGAATCAGTAGTGCTGCATGATCCAAGTTACAACACCTTTGCTACTTACACCTAGTAGACTTTGAGCTTCCCAATTCTACAAAATGGGGGAGAATCAAGGCCACTCTCTTCTGTAACTTCCATACCTCAACAATGTCAAAGCTGACTTAGTTCTTGAGCGTACATAGTGAGTCCTTGAGTTTGAAATCCCGTATGTGACATCATGGCAAAAGCATCCTCTTAGAGGCAGGAGAACTGTATTCTAATCCAGTGTTGGCTGCTGATTTTCTGTGTGAATCTGGACAAATTGCTTTACTCCCTTATGCCTCTCATCCCTGCTGGTCTGCTGGTTGGATAGCTTTTTCTAACAATACAGTTATCCCTCACACATTGCCACTTTCTTCACTGTGGTTTCAATATATCATGGGTTAGCATAAGAAATTAAATGGGAATTTTTTGGTAGTTTTGCAAGATGACACGTGAAGGCCAGCAGACAATACAGAACAGGTTTAGAAACTCAGAAATGCATAAAGTATATGTATACTATTGTATAATATCGGCATGTTTTGTCTTTTAATACCATAATAATTCAGACTTCTCTGGTACAAAGGGAGGGCCAAAACGTTTTACACAGATTGTCTAGATTGCTGCGGCACCATGCCCCTCACCCCCCATGATGTGGAAGGGATCATTGTAGTGACTGAGGGAGTTGCATCAGCTTGGCAATTTAGGGGAGAGAACAAACGTGCCAGCAGATGGGTCCTGCCCCTAGCTGCTCATCCTCACTTCAAGTAATACAACCAGGCATATCACAACTGGAAAGGCCCTTAGAACACAGACTATTATATCTGAATGGGATCCTGGAATCATTTAGTCCACCCTGTTTGTTTGATGGGTGAAGCAACTGGTGTCCTGAAAGGAGAACTGATTGACTGTTACTTAGCAAGTTAATAGTAGAGATGAGTTTCAAACTATGGACTCTCAATTCAATTCACATTTTGTATTTAGGTTATATAGTACACTGATGCTGAGCATTGGCTGTGATTATCTGGGAGGTCAACCATATCCTTGCCCCACTTTGATGGTGATGTCTGCCTTCTTCCATTCTTGTGGAAGCTCAGGGTCGGGACAGAATGGTGGGATTATCTATGCCTCTTAGGAGAGAAGGTGTTGTTGTGATGATCTGTTGGTCTAAACAGGCCATCAGGGTGGGTGGCCCTGGGGATGGGAGGTAGAGGAGAAAATGATTATGTATTAGTGGAAATACTGGAGGTTCAATGTCTTAATGAAGACTGACTCCCAGACCTTTGTCTGTGACAATGACCTAAGTCCCAACTTTTGGGTTGCCGTTGCAATGAAAATACATTTTTCAGTATATTTTAAGTTAAATTGAATAAAAGAGGAGGAACAAAGAATATAATGACTGAATAAAGTGTCAGATGCAATTGCTTTTGTCGTTTGGTTTGGCTTGTTAAAAGGAAAGATTTTTTTTTTTTGTTAAAAAGAAAGAATCAATGGGAAGGGATTATTGATTATTGGGGAATGAAACGACTGGTTTAAAAAAGAAAAAGGAAACTCTACATACATATATGGATGTATGTAAACTATAGCTATACCTGTGTGTGTACACACACACACACACATACACACACATATGTGTGTATATTATATATATATATTATATATATATATATATGTATATGAGATTAACTTAATTTCCTGTTTTTTTTTTTGACGAGGTGACTAGAAGACTAACACCTGTTACAATGAGATTTTGTACACACAGTTTATTTGGGTTTTGGAAGAGCATTTGATAAAGGCTCTCATCTTCTTCCTATGGAGACAGTAACCTGTCAAAATGATGATGATGATGATGGTGGTGGTAGTGGTGGTGGTGGTAATGGTAGTCAGAACTTTAAGGTTTGTAAAATATTTTATAGTATGTTGTCTCATTATCCTTACAACAATCCTAGGTGCTATTATTTCCATTTTATAGATGAGGAAACTGAGGTAAAGAGAGGCAAAGGGACTTGCTCAGGTTTACATAGCTACTGGACAGATAGGTGGTGCAGTGAATAGAGCTATTGGCCTGGATTCAGGAAGACCTCAGTTCAAATGTGGCCTCAGACACTTACTAGCTGTGTGACCCAGTTTGCCTCAGTTTCTTCACCTGTAAAATGAAATGGAGAAGGAAATGGCAAGCTACTCTAGTATCTTTGACAAGAAAGCCCTGAATGGGGTCACAAAATGCCAGACATGACTGAAATGACTGAACCACAACAACCTAGCTACTAAGTGTCTGTCTGAGGCTAGATTTGAACTTGGCTTTTCCTGAGATCCAGGAGATCTTGAGATCCAGCTTTGTGCCACCTAGATGCCTACATGAGAAAATAATTCAGAGGTTTCTGCACAGGCTGATTGTCAGGAACCGGAGAATAATAAATTTAGAGAGAGAAGTCTCCAGTGTGATGTCCCAGGGATTTCTGCTTGGCCCAGGGCTGTTTAACATTTTTGTCAATGATTTAGAAAAAGGCAAAAGTGGAAGACATCAAATTTGCAGAAAACACAAAATTGGGAGGGAAAGCTGATATACTAAATGACAGTTAAGATTCAAAGCCTTGACAAACTAGAACATTGGCTTAAATCCCATAAGATGCAATTTAAATGGGATATATGTGTGAACGAAGTATTATACTTGGCTCAAAACAAACAATTTCACAAGTCCAAATGGAGAGGCATGGCTAAATAGTAGTTCATCTGAAAATGATCTGAGGATTTTAGAGGACCACAAGCTCAATCTGAATCAACAGTGGATATGGTAGCCCCACCCCCAATCAAAAAAAAAAAAAAACAACTCTCCCAAACAAACAACAACAATAACAAAAACACAAAGCTGATGAAGCTACATTAAAAGAAGCATATAGTAGTGTCTGGGTCTTTCTGTACTCTACTTTCGTTGGACAATATATGAAGTATTTTGTTCAGTACTGTGTGCCCCATTTTAAGAAGGGCTTTGCTAAGCTAGAAAGGAATTGATGAAGGACAGCTGGGATGGAGAAAAGCTTTTAAATTATCCCACAGGGGTATCAATTGAAGGCACTAGGGATATTTAGCCTGAAGAAGAGGAGACTTAAGGAGAGCATAATTGATGTGTTCCAGTAATTGAAGGGCTGTCATGCAGAAGAGGGATTAGACATGTTAGGCCTGACCCCAGAGGGCAGAGCTGGAAGCCAGAGGGGAAGTTACAGGGATGCCATGTTGACTCCATGTAAGGAAGAAAAATGATTTCTAGTATTAGAGCTATCTAAAAGTAGAGAGGGGTTTGGATTCTATGCCCTCCTGGGTCTTTTTTTCAGCTCTAAATCTATAATCCTATTATTATATACCGACATTATATGTGATACAATTTGATAATGTAAGTTATATAATATTATATATAGTATACTGGCAGTCAATATAAAATTATATAAGCGTATATGTATACAGAGAGAGTATTATTGTTGTTCAGTTGTATTTGACTCTTTGGGACCTCGTTGAGAGTTTTCTTGGCAAAGATACTGCAATAGTTTGCCATTTCCTTCTCCAGCTCATTTTAAGGATGAGGAAACTGAGGTGAACAGGGTTTTGTGACTTGCTCAGGGTCACACAGCTAGCAAGAGTCTGGGGACGGTTTTGAACGTCTGCGGATGGGTCTTCCTGATCTCAGGCGTGGTACTCCACACACTGTGCCACCTAGCTGCCCCATATTATTACATATAGTATACAATTATTATATATAGCATATAACATCACATATTGGCAGTAATATGATATAGGCAGTATATAACACTGACTGACTCTAGACAAATAATTTAACCTTTCAGTGTCCTAGGCAACTACCTAAGACTGTAAGTTTCAGAGAAAGTGCCAACCTGTCTCAGCAGAGGGATTTTCCCCATGGGGGAGTCCTTATCCATATCCATTCAAACACATGTATACATATATGCACATGTCTATCTATCTATCTATCTATCTATCTATCTATCTATCTATCTATCTATCTATCTATCTATCTATCAACAAAGCCAGGGGGAGGAGGAAGAGGAAGAAATGGGGTGGAAATGGTGGACAAAAAGACCTAGAAAGACGATATGATATAGAGAGGCATACATAGAGATACATTATGTGAGAGGGAGATAGAAACACAGGTCCAGAAAGAGACAAGCTCAGACATAGAAAGGGAGACAGCAAAAGCAATAGAGGGAGAGAGCAGAGAGAGACACACAGAGAAGAGCATTAAGAACCATAGCAACAGAAGGAACGACAGAGCTCTGACCCAAGTGAGTGGATGAGTCATCTAATAACACACACCTGGCATTTCAGCTGAGCCACTGCTGGGGGAGAGTGTCTCTTGCCAAAACGGGTGCCATCTGGTACCACTTTGAGCATGGTGTGTGTGTGTGTGTGGGTAGGGAGGGGAGGGTCGCTTTGGCTTGGTGGATTCAGAAAGGGGTTTGTATATCTTGACATTCACTGTAACAACCCAAATCTTCTTGATCCATCTTGTGTTACTCTGGGATGTGTGGTGCCACATGGAATGTGTCTTCTCCACAAGTGGCCTAAATTTTCCCATTGCCATTTGAACATTTTATTTTGGTTTCACCTGAGGTGAATGGAATTCCATTTAGCTTACTTCATTTCAGCTGAATTCGATTCAATTCAGGCCACTCCAACTCACTTCGACTCATTTCAACTTAACACAACTTATCTCAAACTCACTTCAACTCAATACAACATCACTTAGCACATGTTACTTCAGTTGAACTATAGGTTTATGTCTTTAATAGCTTTTCAATTGGAGAATGACTCAATCTCATATGTGTGTCAATTATCTACATATTTTGGATGTCAGGTTTTTATTAGAGATGTTAATGCAACTATTTTCCCCAAACTACATTCTTTGGAATCTAACTGTATTATTAGATTTGTACAAAATCTTTCAACTTTATGTAATTGAGATTGTCTATTTCTGTGATCTCTTATCTCATCTCTGATCATAAAATTATCTTTTATCTATGGCTGAAAGGTATAGTCTTCTATTCTCCTCTATGATTTTAATGGTGTGACCGGATAATTTGAAGGGCATTTAAGGATGAAATTGGAAGGACAGTGACTGATGAAAAATAAAATAAAAAAAAGATCTGTCAAGATTTCTATAATAAAACTCTTTTTTTCTATCACTGACAGTAGAGCTACTGTGTGGACTTTATCATCATTATCCCTGATATGATGTGTAAAAGAGTAGAAATAGCACTGAGGAAAACAAAGGTGGAAGGAACACCAAAGCCCAATTATATATCCAGAGGAGATCCTTGCACTGAGGGATGAGGGATCAGTCAATTATTAAACATTTATTGAGTACCTACTATATGCCAGGCACTGTGCCAAGTGCTGGAGAAACAAAGAAGGCAAAAGACAATCTCTGATTTTAAGGAGCTCATAGCCTAATGAGAGAGACAACATGCAAATAATTACAAACAAAAACATTATAAACAGGATAAATTGCAAATAATCAAAAGAAGGAAGGCACTAGAATTAAGGAGGAGTAGAATGCATTCCTGTAGAAGGTGGGATTTTAGCTGGGACTTTAAAGAAGCCAGAGAAGTCAGAAAGGAAAAATCAGTAGGGAGAATATTACAGGCATAGGACAGCTAGCAAAAATGCACAGTCAGGAGACGGAGCGTCTTGTTCAAGAAAAAGTAAGGAGGCCAGTGTTACTGGACCTTAGAGCACATAGAGTCTGTAAGGTGTAAGGAGAGGTAGTAGAAGGGGGGCAGCTTATGAAGGGCTTTGAATACCAAAGAGACGATTTTATATTTGATGTTGGAGGTGATAAGAAACCATTGGAATTTATTCATTAGCCTAATCCTTTTATTTATTTATTTTACTATTTATTTATTTATACAAATTCTTTTATTAAGGGGATTTGTTCTGTGACATTTGGATTCAATCAAAGGGATGCACTTGAGGACCTAGAGGGCCACATATGGTCTCGAGGGCCAAGGTTCCCCACACCTGGATTAGGGTAAGGACATGGTCAGACCTGCACTTTAGAAAGATAACTTTGGCAGCTGACTGGAGGATGGATTGAAGTGGGGAGTGGCTTGAGGCAGGCCAACTTGTCAGCAGGCTATTGCAATAGTTCAGGTGTGAGATGATGAATATTTGTACCAGTATGGTACACTTTCAGAGGAGAGAAGGGGGGATATTCCAGAGACGTTATGAAAGTAAAATCCACAGGCCTTGGCAACAGGTTGGATATAGGAGGTGAGAGAGAGAGAGAGAGAGAGAGAGAGAGAGAGAGAGAGAGAGAGAGAGAGAGGGGTGTCCATGGTGACATGTAGGTTGTGAACCTCAGTGACTGGGAAGACCATGGTGATGTCAATAGTAATAGGGAAGTTAGGAAGAGGGGAGGGTTTGGTGGGAAAGATTTAGTAAAAGCTCAATTTTAGACACGTTTAGTTTAAAATGTCTATGAGGCATCTAGTTTGATGTGTCCAATAGGTAGCTGGGGATTTGAGATTAGAGATCAGCAGAAAGCTTAAGGCTAGATACGTATATTAAAAAATCATCAGTGTAAAGATAACTGCATATATGGGAATGGATAAAATCAACAAGTGAAATAGTATAGAATGAAAAAAGAAGAGGGCCCAAGATAAAGCCTTGTGAGATACCCACAATCAGTGGGAGTGATCTGGGTGAAGATCTACTAAAAGAAACTGGGAAGAAGCAGTATATCAGATAGGTATGAGGGAAATGAGGAGAGAGTAGTGTCCTGAGAACCTAGAAAGAAGAAAGAGTGTCAAGGAGAAGAGGGTGATCAACATTGTCAAAGGCTATATACAGAGAGGGCAACAGTCTGAGAATGTAGACTGAGAAAAATCCATTGGATTCGGTAATTAAGGAATAGTTTTGGGGATATGATGAGATTAGAAGCCAGATTGTAAAGGGCTAAGAAGAGAGAAAGAAAGTTCAATTGTCAGGGTATTTCAAAAAAGGTGATGATATCAAAGACTTGGAAAAAGTTAATCCTTACTGTCACCAAAAAGGAAAAAAAAAGGGAAAAAAAGTGACTAAAATAATAGAAGTAGCTACCAACCTATATGTTTATGTGCTCTTTTCTATGAATTTTTTTTTTTTAGGCAGTTGGGGTCAAGTGACTTGCTCAGGGTCACACAGCTAGTAAGTGTCAAGTGTTTGGTCTGAGGCCGGATTTGAACTCCTGACTTCAGGGCCGGTGCTCTATCCACTGTGCCACCTAGCTGCCCCTCTATCAAATGTTTTTGAGAATAAAATAAATATACATTATGGGCATCATTTATGAAGGTGTGAGAAGGGAGCAGGGAGTGTTTTACAAATGAAACTCTGTTGCGGACCACAACTTTACAGTCCCATAACTAACTGAAAGATAAAGAGCATACAAGATTCCAACGTTCTTCATTTACTAGCTGTGTGAACCTGGGCGAGTCACTTAACCCCGTTGCTTAGCCAAAAAAAAAAAGATTCCAATGTTCTTATAGTTTGTTGACTATTAACAACTACAACTATGACAATAAAAACCTGTTTGAATTTGCAGGGAAAAAATGTAGCATTAAATTTCTCACCAACAAGCTTTGTCCTAATCAGATTTCAATTTTTTTTCGAAATCCCCTGAAAAAGTAACAATAGAAATAGTTTTGCTCAATGTTCTTCTGAATAGTGGCATAAATTGAGAAGTTAAGGTGGGAAGAGCATGGTTATAAAAGGTGTTTTTGCTGCTGTCATGGAGGAACTTCAAATGTAGAGTCCAAATGGAGAACCGATGAATAATAAGGTTTACCAGATGTTCCCAATTTTGGATTATATCTAGTCCCAAAACATTGCAGAACCTCCATAGCCCCTCAAAACAGACCATCTAATTATCTCTCTAGGGAAAACAGATAGGCAATGTAGATGAAGAATGACTGGTTGAAAAATAAATTGGGCCCAGAATAACAAGAGAAGGAGATTAGTGAGGATTGCCTTTGGTAATTGAATTACTCCATGAAACAAAGGCCTAGCTATATGGCCAGTCATGAAATACCACACAGTCTTGAGAGAACTAAAGTTGCAGATGACCCAAAAGTTAATGAGGAGGATGGTCGGTATGAGTAGGCTACAATAAATCAACTTACTGGATACATTATAACCACAATTGGAAGTACAATTCATGACCCAGATGAACTCTTCCAACATTTGCCTTCAAGCAACTTTAAAATAATCCATTTGTCTAGTATAAGACAATTTGGGTGGCCGGCCACAGGCAAGAGCAGCAGCCAAGCAGGCCTTGGGGGCAGACCCTTTGCAGACACTGGGTGTGGAGGGCACTAATTAGCAATTCTATTGCCTATAAGCAGTTCTGGTTCACAGTTCCAGGGTGGAGAGGAATGCTTGTGATTATCTCTCACTAGGGAGTGAAAACCCTGGTTCCAGGGCCAAGAGGACCGCCAGTACTGGTGGCTGCAGGGGATCAGGGGCCCTTCCTGGGTAAAGACCAGAGCAAAGACCAGGAGAGCAGTTACCACACCTCTCCCAGGATAACACTGCCTTGGAAGCATTGAAGAATCCCAGAATTATCTCTAAAAGCAGCAACACAAAAAAGCCTGAAGCTTGGTACAGTGCCTCCCCACCTCAAGATGAGCAAAGCCCAACTTTAACATAAACTTCGAAGTGAAGAAATAGGCTAGGGAAATGAGCAAACAAAAAGAGAACTGACTATAAAAACTGCTGCGGTAGCAGGGAAGACAAAGACATACACTTAGAAGAAAACAACAATGTGAAAATAGCTTAAGCCTTAAAGAAAAATGTTAATTGGACCCAAGGCCAGCAAGACTTCCTAAGAGAGTTAAAGAAAGAGATAAGAGTGGTAGAGAAAAAATTGGGAAAACAAATGAGACTGCTGTAACAAAATTATAAAAAGAAAATTAACAAATTGGTAAAAGAGGCACAAAAAATATTAAAGAAAATAACACCTTAAACAATTGAATTGGCCTAATAATAAAAGTGGCATGAAAACTCACTGAAGAAAAGAACTCTTTAAAAAGTAGAATAGGCCCCTAGCTGTGTGACCCTGGGCAAGTCACTTAACCGCAATTGCCTAAAGAAAAAAAAAGCAGAATAGGCCAAATGGAAAAGGAGGTACAAAAATTTACTGAAGAACATAATTCCTTAACAATTAGAATTGGGCAAATGAAAGCTAATAACTCCATGAGACTTCAAGAAATAATAAAACAAAGTCAAAAGAGTGGAAAAAAAAAGAAGAAAATGTGAACTATCTCACTGGAAAAGCAACTGACCTGAAAAATAGATTAAGGAGAGATAATATCGGGTTACCCAAAAGCCATGATTTTAAAAAAAGAGCCCAGATATCATGCTTCAAGAAATCATAGAGTAAAACTGTCCTGATATTGTAGATACAGAAAATAAAATAGAAAAGGAAAGAATCCACCTCCTGAAAGAGATCCCAAAAGGAAAACTCCTAGGAATATTATAGCCAAATTCCAGAGTTTCCAGGACAAGAAAAAATATTACAAGCAGCCAGAAAGAAACAATGCAAATATGAAGCCACAGTCAGGATCACACAAGATGTACCAGTTTTTACGTTTAGAGAGTGGAACGCTTAGGATAGAATATTCTGCAAGCCAAAGGAGCTAGAATTACAACCAAAAATCACCTACCCAGAAAAACTGAATATAATCCACCAGGGAAAAATAGAGGACTTCCAAGCACTCCTGATGAAAAGATCAGAGCTAAATGAAAAAAAAAAAAGATATTCAAACAAAAGATTCAAGAGAGGCATAAATAGGTAAACATAAAAGAGTAATCATAATGGACTCAATGGAGTTAAATAGTTTACATTCCTATATGGGAAAATGATACATGATACTCCTAAGAGCCTCATCGTTACTAGTGCAGTTAGAAGGAGTCTGCATAGACAGAGGACATGGGTGTAAGTTGAATTAACTTGGGATGATCTCTAAAAACAATGTAGAGATGAGAAACAGGGATGAACTGAGGGAAAGGAGAAGGGAGCGGTAGAATGGGGAAAATTTTCTCACATAAAGAATGCATCCAAGGCAGAGCTTTTATACTGGAAGGAGAAATGGGCTGGACAATGCATGAACCTCACTCTCATCAGAATTGGTTAAAAGAAAAAAATACATATATATATATATATATATATATATACACACACACACACACACACACACACACAACACATATACACACACACACACATATATATACACATCTACATGTGTGTATAAATATACATATACATAGGAGGAAAAAAAGGATGAGAGATATGGGGAAAGGGGTGATAAGGGAGAACACAATTTGAGGAGGCAGCGTTTGGAAGCAAGACAGACTTTGGAGGAGGGAGAGGATAAAAAGAGAGAGTGTAGGATAAACAGAGGAAAATGGGATGGAGGGAAATGCACAGATAGTGATCTTAAGTATGAATATGAATGGCATGAGCTAACCCACAGAACAGAATCAGACAGTGGAATGGATTGGAAACCAGAATCCAACTAAGTGTTTCGTACAAGAGACATGCTTAGGACAGAAAGACACGCAAAGAGTTGAAATGAAAGGCTAAAGTAGAGTCTCTTAGGCCTTAGCAGAAGTGAAGAGGGCAGGGGTGAAATCATGATCTCAGACAAAACAAAAGCAAAAATAGACCTAATTAAAAGAGATAATCAGAGAAATTACGCTTTGCTAAAAGTTACCATAGGCAAAGTAATAACACAAAATTTTACAGCATGTTTCTCTGGTAATGGCCTCATTTATCAAATATAGAGAGAATTTAATCAAATTCATAAAAATAAGAGGCATTCCCCAATTGATAAATGGTTGAAGAATATGAACAGTCAGTTTTCATAAAAATCAAAACTATCTGTAGTCATACAAAAATGTTATAAATAACTATTGATTCTAGAAAGGCAAAATAAAAACAACTCTGATGTACCATCTCACATCTATCAGAAATGACAAATGCTGAAGAGGATGAGGGAAAATAGGTACATTAAGGAACTGTTGGTGGAGTAGTCAACCAGCCCAAACATTCTGGGGAACAACCTGGAACTATGCCCAAAGGGTTACAAAACTGGGATCCCTTCAATTCATCAATACAACTACTAGGTCTGTATCCTCAAAGAAATCAAAGAAAAAGGAAAAGGACCCATATGTACAAAAATATTTATAACAGCTCTTTTTGTGGTGGCAAAGAATTCGAAATTGAGGGAAAGCTCATCAATTAGGAAAAGGCTAAACAAGTTGTGGCACATGATTGTGATGGAATGCTATTGTGCTATAAGAAATTACAGGGGAGAAGTTTCAGAAAAACAAACAAATAAACAAACATGGCAAGACCTATATGAATTGATACAAAGTGAACTTAGAAGATCTGGGAGATTATGGTGCACAGTAACAGCAATGTTGTAATGATGATAACTCTGAAAGACTTGGCTATTCTGATCGACACAATGATCCAAGACAATTCCGAAGGACTCATGATGAAAAAATGCTTTCCACCCCCAGAAAGAGAACTGATAAACTCTGGTTGCAAATTGAAGTATAAATTTCTTTCTTCCTTTTTTCTTTTCTTTTTCTTTTTTTTTTTGATATGGCTAATATGGAAATATATTTCACATGATTTCACATGCATAATATGGACATATTTTTTGCTTCCTCTGTGAGTGGGGGAGAGGTGAGAGAGAGGGAGAAAATCTGGAACTCAAAATTTAAAAAGAGAAGAATGTTAAAAATAAATAATAAAAAGAGAAAAAAAGAGTATAGATTGAACTGGGCGCCCCTGAAGTCCCCTCCAACTGAATATTGTGATGTTGCTGATGAAGAATTGTGCTAGCTAATCGGTATATGTGATGTCATTGAAGAGATTTATAACAGGTAAAGAAGGTGAGTATAGAGAGTAAGTGGTTAACACATGTCCCATTGACATCCATTCAAAAGCAAAGCATCTAGGAGAAGGCTTCAAACACATTGAGTAAACTCTTTTAAATAATTTATGGGAATACATGGATAAGAAATGCACAGGAAAAGAAAATGTGTATGGGTTGTAATCTGCACCACAGGAAAGACTACTCACATCAATGAGATCATTGACCTATCAAGAATCCAAATATCAAAATGACTGTCTATATTTAGAAAATTTATTCATTTGTAAATCATTTTGGTATGACGCATAAAACTTTGGTCTAAACCTAATTTTTTTTCAAAAGATTGCTTTTCAGTTTTCTAGAAGTCTGTATGAAATTCATCCCTACCCCAATAATTAGTATTCTTGGGTTAATTGAAAACTAAACTACTTTACACATTTGTCCCTAGGTTTTGTTTATCTAATTTATTCCGTGGATCTATTTTTTAATCATTACCCAGTACAGATAGTTTTTGATAATTGCTGCCTCATGGTATATCTGGTCATTTGATATCTGGTCATTTTAGATTTTCCGCATTCCTACTTTTTCCATAATATTACTTGATATTCTTGATCCTTTATCCACCCAAAAGTACATTATTATTTTTGTTATTTTATAAAAAAAAGTATTCCTTTAATCATTTGAATGGTAGAACAATTTGAAATGTACCATTATTTTTACTATATTGACACAACCTAGCCATGAACATTGAATTTTAGACTGTTCTATTAAACAAATTGTTAGCTTAAATCTAATCAGGGAAGTGATTATCCCAGAGACAGCATGACTTCAGCAAGAACAGGTCATGCCAGACTAATCTCATTTCCTTTTTTGAGATGGCTACTAATATAATAGTGAAATACTACAGCTAGTTTACCTGGCTTTTAGAAAAGCATTTGATGAATTATATCATACTATTCTTATAGAAAAGATGGAGAGATATGGGCAGGATAATTGTATGATTTTATGGATTTGGAACTGTTGGAATTATTGAACTTAAGGAATAAAAAAGGAAGGAAGAAAAAAAAAGAAATGAACATTTTTAAAGCGCTTACTATATGCCAGGAACTGTGCTAAGCACTTTACCAATATCATCTTTACAACAACCTTAGGAGGTAGTTGCTAATTTTATCTCTACTTTACAGTTAGAAAAAAAATGAGGAAAGCAGAGGTTAAGTGACTTGCCCAGCATCACACACAGCTAATGAATTGTCATCAAATTGAAAGTTTTCCCATGGGGGTAAGTGGCGTGGATAAAAGCATAGATGGCATATTTACTTATGAAGTATACTTATTCTGCATGATCCCAGAAGGAAGAGCTAGGAACAATGAGCAGACATTATAAAATGGCATGTTTAGGTTTGGGGTATGGAAAATTTCCCCAAGAAGTGTGCTATTCAAAAGTGGAATGGGTTGCCTTGGGAGATAGTGGGTTACTCCCCATTAGAGGTCTTTAGCAAAAGGCTAGATGATCAAAGAATTCTTGTTCATTCATTTGGTGGAAGACAGATGTGGAATAAAGGATATATTGTTAGACATGGCCAATGTGGTCATTTGTTTTGCTTAGCTTTTCACAATTATAACTAGTTATGTCTCTGCCAGGAATTAGCTGTGTGACCTTAACCCAATTATCCTCCCTTCTCTGAGCAACAGATTTCCTTTCTTTGGAGAATAAAAAATAGTTCAAAATGTCACAGAATCAGAGGCCAGCTAAGTGGCGCAGTGAGTAGAGCTCCTGCCTTAAAGTCAGGAGGACCTGAGTTCAAATCCAGCCTCAGATACTTGACACTTTGACATTTACTAGCTGTGTGACCCTGGGCAAGTCACTTAAGCCTGACTGCCTCATCAAAAAGCAAAAAAACAAAAAAAAGTCACAGAATCATAAAGCCTGGAGAATGCCTTTATTGAATGGCACTGACCATAGTAGGCCCCTCATGAATATTTGTTGAAACTGACAAGCCTGGGGAGGTCAATGTTTCATTCAAAAGAAAGAAGGTCTAATGGTGCAATTATAGACACAATGATAAGCTACATAATCTCTAGGCAGAGACATAATTAGAAATTCTGGTGCAAAGGTCAAATTCAATGAGGAACACTGCAGGTGGTCCTGGGAGGTGAAGCAGTTTGTCCATTAAGACCGTAAAGTCAGGAGTCAGAAAGATCCTTAGAGGTCATCTTGTCTAGCTCCCTCATTTTATAAGTCAAGTGAGATCCAGATAAGTTAAATGACTTGTCTAGGATCACCTGGGTAGTGGGAGCTAAAGTCAGGATTTGAACTCAAGTCTTCTAACTCCAAATTAATTTCTTTTTCCATTGCACAGGCCCATTCCCTTGTGTCCTTGCTTTCTCCCAGAACCCGTGTTCCCTGACAACCTCTCTAGGTGTGTGGGCCAATACAGGATGACAATACAGAGGGATAGTGGTCCCTGGCTTTTATCATTCTTTAGGAAAAGAGTGTCACTCCCTTCCTCCATCCCCTCTCCAAAAATATATGTATATATATATATTGGTGCCAGAATAAAACCATGGTTACCCCAGCCAAATTATGGCTCTGGCCCTAAGTATGGCTTTCCCCCTCAAACTTTGTATAGTAGTTTCTTTTGAGCCTTTCTAATGCACTCATCATCTAATACTGTGTAGTATAGTTCTCTGTGATATATATATATATATAGATAGATAGATAGATAGATAGATAGATAGATAGATATATTATGTACATACACACATATGTGTATATATATATATGCATATATATATACATACACACATATGTGTATATATATATGCATATATATATACATACACACATACGCACACACTTGTGTGTGTTGTGTGTATGTGTGTTATCCCTTGTCCTTTGACTAGACTGTGAGCTATGTGAAGACAGGAATTGAGTCTTATCCAAACTTTTGTTTTTCCTATAGTACTATATAAACTAAGTGGTTAATAAATGTTTGTAGAATTGAATTCAATGGAATATTCACAAGCAAATACTTAGGGCCCCCTCCTCCCCAGTCAGAACCTGCCAATCTCCGTGTGATCAAGCTCCCTGTCTGGCATCACCAATCCTCCAAAATGCTATTTAGTGGAGCCACTGTTTACCTGAAAGACGGATGTGTCAGGAATCCAGAATTAATGACACTTCAAGCATTAGGCTCTCCTTATTAGCTAAAGCATAAAAACCTCCTTCTGTTTCATGTAATATTGAAATACGGAGTTGACATCACACAATAAAAATGACATTAAAAGGATCATTTTCCATTCCCCTACTCCAGGGCCTAAACAATATTTCAGCTGACTTCCGAGAACAAGCTGTATATCTTTGGCAATGTGGGGCTGTCACCGTTATTGAGTTCTTGAGGCAGAGAGGCAGCCAGAGGAGGCTCACATTGGGATGACTGGTTTTAATACCTCAAGCCTTGCTCTGTATACAACTTGTATGGAAATGGGCCAACATCAAGCTTTGCAGAAGCCCCCATGATGGAAAAGGACACCCCTTGTATGGCCAAATACAGAGTAACCATCGATTTCCATGCACCACTCCAAAGAGGATGTTTGAAAGGAAGTCCTCTACTCACCTCTCATCCTTACTTTCCTTGCTCATTCACATCCACATGTTTGCCAAGTCGTTTCTAAGCTTTCTCCATGATGTCTCTGGCATCTTTCCACTTCCATGGTCCAAGCCTAGTCCTGGTCCTCATCACCTTTCACACAGAATATTTTAGTAGCCTCCTAACCAGATTCTTTCTTATTCAACTGCATTCTTGAGGCCACATGTGACCTTCTAGGTCCTTGGGTGTGGCCTTTCGACTGAGTCCAAGTTTTAGAGAACAAATCTTATTTGTTCTGTGAAGTTTGGATTCAGGGAAAGGGCTGCATTTGAGGACCTAGAGGGCCACATGTGGCCTTGAGGCTATAGATTCCTCATCCCTGCCAGCCTTTCTTCAATCAGCCTCAGTGCAGCACTGGACCTGGAATCAGGAAGATCTGAGTGTGAATCCAGCCTCAGACACTTACTAGCTCTGTGACTGTAGGCAAGTCCCTTAACCTTAATCTGCCTTAGTTTACTCATCTGTAAAATGGGGTTAATAATAAAACCTACAAATGAGATAATAGTTGTAAAGCATTTTGCCAACCTTGAAGGGCTATATAAATGCTATCACCATCACCATCCTATAGGATAACAACATTCACAGCCTCTTAGAGATGCAAGAGACCCCAGAAAGGATCTGTCCAACCCCAACTAAGTAGGGATTCTTTCTGCAATGCTCCTGGTGCATGATCATCTGCCTTCTGCTTGAAACTTCCCAGTGTTGGGGAACTCACTTCTTCTTAAGGAAGTCCATTGCCCTTTTGGATAGTTCTAACTGTTAGGACCTTACATTAAGGGAAGTGGCATGGCACAGTGAAAAGAGTACTAGATATGGCATCAGAACAACAAGGTTCAAACCCTGGCGCTCACAGTGACTGCCTCTGTGACCTTACGTGAATTACATCACCTCTCTACAGCTCCATTTCTTCATCTGTAGTATGAGAGAAGTAGACTGGATGATCCTTAAGGGTTAATCAATCAAAAAACTGAGGCACATTAAGGTTAAAGGGTTTGCCCAGAGTCACACACAAGAGTAGTAAGATCACCAGGGACAGAATAGTTTATGCCAGTGGCTTCCATTCCTTAAGTATCTGGTTCTAGATTTGAACTCAGATCTTCCTGACTCCAGGTCCAGAATTTTAACCATTGTGCTACTTGTCTGCCTAAACTTGTTCTTTTTTAGAGCTAGAAGGAATGGTAGAATTTATCTAGTGCAACTCTCTCCTTTCACAGGTGAGGAACCACAGATGAAGCGAAGTCACTTGCCTAACATTCCACAGTTTGTAGCTGGCAGAGCTGATATTTGCATCCAGCTTCTGTGACTCTCACTACAATTCTCTTTCTATTACATTCTTCTTAATACACATGTATCAGCGCAGCTAGGTGGCACATTGGATAGAATGCCAGATCTGGAGTCAGAAAGACTAATCTCCCTGAATTCAAATCTGGCTTCAGACACTTAGTGGCTGTGTGACCCTGGGCAAGTCCTTCAAGCCCGTTTGCCTCAGTTTCTTCATGGGTAAAATGAGCTGGAGAAGGAAATGGCAAACCACTCCAGTGTCCGTCCCAAGAAAACCACAAATGGGGTCATACAGAATGGGGAATGACTGGAAATGATTATACAACAGTAAATCAGCATTCTCCTTCTCCTTAAACCTCTGATTCACTCAACTACGTAGAGACCTTCAGTCCTTTGCTGTTCACGTTTTTATCAGTGTCTTGGGTAAAGATGTAGATGGCATGCTGTTCAACAGTGCAGATGATACCAAAGTGGGAGGAAGAGCCAGCATATTGGCTGACGGAGTAAGGATTGACAAACAATGTGTTCAGATGTAACAGAACATTGGGCCAAATCAGATATTAACCATAACAGGGATAATGTCAAATTCCTTTCCTTGGATCAAAACCAATTTAACTATACAAGTTCAGGGCAGGGCATATGTGGTTATGTAAGAGGTTGTATTTTTTAAAAAATCTGGAGGTGTTAGTGGACCACAAGCTCAACTTAGGTTAACAGAATGATGCTGCCACCAAAAGAGTTAAGTGTGGTCTTTGGCTAAAGTAATGGAAGCCTATGGTCTACAACAAGGGTGGCCGTTGTCCTGCAGTGCTATCTTGCTCAGATTGTGTCTGGAGTGCTGTGTTCCATTTTGGGGGCTGCATTTTATCAAGGACTTTTCAGAAGCCCAGAAGAATGCCCAGAATGAGTAAAAGCCTGTAATTTAATAATAAATAAAAATAATTTTACATGTTATATACATATATGCACATATACATATATTTATATGTGTATGTATGTATATCTCTATATGTATGCATGTGTGTGTATATATGTATATATGTATTTGTCTCTGATGGTAGTTCCCTTCCCTGGTGTAGGGAAGAATTAAAGAGAAAAAAAATGAAATTTACATGATAATTTTGTTGCATATTTGAAAGGAATAGCAAGTTATACATAGTAGATTTGCAGTTTCATGTGCAATCATCTTTTTTATTGTACTATGTAATAGAAATGCTTCTTTTATTCCATAAATTTAAAAAAAAAGACTGGAAACCATGGCATATGGGGATTGCCTTTAGGAGCCTGGAATGCTTAGTATCTTATCAAATGAGATAATATCTATAAAGCTCTTAGCACATTGTTTGGTATTCAGTAGGCACTTGATAAATGATTGATTTCTCCTATCATTAAAATAAATGGAGCATACTAGGTCATCTTAGAAGATTTGGGGTTAGCAATACAGGTCACCAGGAGGCTTCTTTAAACTACACTATGATGCCTGTAAGAGTAATAATGCAATTATGTTTTGTCTCTTCTTCATTGTTTCTTGAGACTGAAGAAGAGAAGTCTCAGAGATACTCTTCCACACATGCAGTTAGCTAAATGGAACTTAATTTCAGCATTGTTTGCTTCCCTTTGTGACTAGTCCAATCCAGACAGGTGCTCTGGTATATCGTCTTTGTCCAGAGATAAACACTGAACAGCAGAGGGTCTACCCAGGAGTCTTGGCTCTCCTGAGAAAAGTGAGAGCAGTAACCTACCAGATGTTAAGTAAAGTGTTATGGAACACCAAGGCCTAGTCCTGTACATGGAGCATAGTGAGTACTTAATAAATGCTTCCTTCAAGAGCACTTGGTACTGAGACAGGGAAACAAATAAATATGGCCAAAAGGCAATTTCTTTCAACAGGTTATTGTGCAGATTGGCCACAAATCCTGTTAACAGAAACAATAGGCAAGGACTGAGGACTGAGAATCTCCAGTAAATATACTAGGAGGGAGGGATTTTGCTACAACTTTCAGAGTGTATGGTTTATTTTTCTTCCATGGGCACAATTACTCTTATCTATGCTCAAAACAAAAGCTGGTTTCCTCTTAGAAGAGCAGGTAAATGGGGTTTGAGGAAGCCTCTTCACTCTCCTACTTATTAGGGAAAATAAAGTGTTCCAGGAATTTAAAAAAAAAATGGAAGCAGGAATTCAGGTTAAAAACAAAGAAGACAAAGAGATGTACTTAGTTTGGAGGAGATTGTTAAGTTTTTCACAGAGTTTTTCTACTTCATAAACTTTGGAAACAGGTAATATTCAAGAAGAGTACAACCCATCAATCACGTAGCTTCAGACATCTGTACACATATCCATAAAATGTAGGTGATAAACAGCACGGATTATAGATCTTGAATTATGGAGATGACTCCAACCCTCATCGGTATCATTGGGACTTAGTAGGATGTGAATTAGATTCTGATGAATATGACTGTGGACAAGTGGGTTCCTAGGGTTGGAGTTCCAGAGCTGAGAAGGTTAAAATTTCTAGAGCATGGCCTCTAGCACCAATGGTAAGGCAAATGGCAAGAAGATCGTCAGGGAGGAGGGAGAATAATATCAATAAAAATAGCTCACAATTCCATCCTGCTTTCAATTGATAGAAGGCTTTTCTCAGAACAACCCTGTGAAGTAAAAATGCAGGCATATTATTATTAGCTGCTTCTTCTTCTTCTTCTTCTTGTTCTTCTTGTTCTTCTTCTTCTTCTTCTTCTTCTTCTTCTTCTTCTTCTTCCTCTTCCTCTTCTTCTTGTTCTTCTTGTTCTTCTTGTTCTTTTTCTTCTTCTTCTTCCTCTTCCTTCTTCTTCTTCTTCTTCTTCTTCTTCTTCTTCTTCTTCCTCCTCCTCCTCCTCCTCCTCCTCTTCCTTAAATAGATGAGGAGACTGAAGCTCAGACCTTTCAAGGTCATGTTGATAATAAGTAACAGAGGAGGGATTTTTGTACCAGGTCTTCTGATGCCAAAACTTTTGCAACTTGTGCACTATATACAGATCAGATACACTTCAGAACCTTTTTAGGGAACTCAACCACCAGATGAATGAGATTCAGTAGTATGCCAGATATTCCACGTGTAACTCTATGGAGACCATCGGGGATAGATATAGCACTACCAAGTCTACTGGATTATGTCCCAGTAAGGCCCCTTCCCAGATATATCTTTTTGTCTTCCTTTGATGGTATCTAAGAGTAACTTGGAAGGCAAAATTAAGAACAATCTGTGTCTGGTATGTAAAATCTATCTCTGAATCTCAGTTATCTGTGCCCAAGATATGCTTAGAATCGGGACTGTGGTTCAGATTAGACCTGAGGTGGAGACTTAAGTTTAGGGTTTATTCTGTGGCTATTATCCACAAGAACAAATACCACAATGATTACTTTATGGCTGACCTCTGATTGGGCAGGCTCACTCTCTGGAACCAGAATCCAGTTGTAATGAAGAAGCAAACTCATCTCCTATCTCCTTCTCCACCCCCTGATCCCTAAATGTCATCCCCAACCCCAGTTTTGGCCAGTGAAGTAAATGGTGTGGAAAATTCTAATACTAGCCCTTTTCTATGTTGATTTTCTCCAATTTATTCCATATATGTCTTGTTTGTATACAGTTTTTTGCATATTTTCTTTCTAGTGCTAAGTCTCAATCTGGGACCAAGAAAAAGGCCCAGTATACAATTAGGGCTGGGTGTTAGTCTGTGGCTAAGCAACAGAGTTTCTACTCATGATAATTTAACTACACTGTTATTGTTCAGTCATTTTTCAGTCATGGCCTACTCTTTGTGACCCCATTTGGAGTTTTCTTGCCAAAGATACTAGAGCAGTTTGCCATTTTACAGATGAGGAAACTGAGGTAAACAAGGCTAAAGGACTTGCCCAGGGCCACACAGCTAGTAAGTGTCTGAGGACAGAGTTGAACTCAGGAAGATGAGTCTTCCTGACTCCCAGCCTAGTGCTCCATCCACTTCCCCACCTAGATGCCTTTACTGATATCATCATTGCCATAACAATAGCTAACATTTTTATATAGTTGCTTAATTTTTACAAAAGACTTTTTCAAAGCATACATTAATCTCATTTGATCCTCATGATAACTTTAATGAAATAGGTGCTATTTTACCCATGAGAAAACTGAGTTTCAGAGAGGTTGGTCAACTTGTCTGAGTTCACAGAACTACCAAGTGTCTGCACAACATATGAAACGGTATATATTAATACAAATTAATGAATGCATGACTGAAAGAATTTAAAGTATCTAGTATATTCACTTACTTCTTGCCAAAGATTATGCGAAGTACAAGAAATAATAATACAAGAGAAGACTGCCCTCACATAACTTATATTCTAATGGAGAAAACAACACATGGGGTAGTGATAGCTAAGGAAGGAAACTTTATTCTGGGAAATCATAAAGTTAATTAATGGAAGTAAAAATGGGGTAGTTCATTAACTGGATAATAGGCTTTAAATATCTAAGAGGAATCTATGAGATCATATATTCTGACCCTCTCTTTTTACAGAAGAAAAAAGTGATGCTCAGAGTAGGCAAGTGACTAGCTAAATCTACAGACACAGCAGGGCTAAGTCTTCTGATCCCAAGCCCAGACTTCTTTGCATTACTCCAGGCTGCCTCTTTTTACATTCAATTCAAAATATGTGTTGAGGCTCAGAAAGAGGATGTCAGAGAGATATATTACCACAAAAGAGGGTGAGGAAGTCACATAGAAAACAAAGATAACATGCATCTTCCATTTTTATCCAGTCTATGTTAAGAAATCTAGAGGAAGCCTCCCTCTCCCTCTCCCCCCCCCCATATAGGGGTCAACTTTTACCGAGAATTTATGGGAAGTCTTAGACAAGCATCTCATAAGATGAGAAGATATGGTGGCTCAGGAAGAACACTTTTGTAGGGAGGGTGGACATAAACTAGATCTCAGATATCCAAGTTTCAAATACTCACAGGAAAGTGGGCAAATGGTGAAGGACCTGGGGAAAAAAGAAGAATTAGAAAGAGCCCCAGTCATCTGAGAGTCTCTTAAGAGTCTAACTATGATGGGGAGACCAATATCTCCAATACAAAGTTGAGCTCATGGAGGTTCAGAGACAGGGGAGTACTTGTGATGGAGGTTACTAACAATTTCTGCCTATCCCCCAACCTCAGAATATTCTCCCTTCTCATCTCTGCATCATAAGATCCCAAGTTTTCTTTAAGAATCAGTTCAGGTTCCTCTACCCAATGCCTTTTCTGATGCCCACAGATGTTAATGCTCTCCCACCATTCAGTCAGGCAACAAGCTTTTAAGCACTTAGTAGGTGCCTTGGAGTTCACCAAGGACTCCACTCCCTGAAATTTGTGTCCATTAACCCTTTATCTTTTGTAATTACACTTTGTAGTTGTGCTCCTTCTTTCTGGTAGGCCTTTAGGTGTGGCCTAGTAGTATAGCAAGTCCCCTCTCTGAGGACCAGTCTACGTAATCATAAATCAACTCATCATCACTAGACTAGCCCCTTGGTGGTGAATTCTTTGGTCATGGCAGCCCCTGAAGCAAAGCAAACCTTAGTCTTATGTGGCCCCCTTCTGCATCTGCAGTGACCATTACAGGAATGATGGAAGTGGGAGAAGACACTGCTAAAGACCATTCAGTTTTTGTACCATCTATCAACTCATTAATAATAGCAATGGCAACAACAACAGTAGACAACGTTTATATGGCTCCTACTATGTGCTAGGATCTGTGCTAAATGCTTTCTTCAAAAATCAGAGGTAGATGCTATTATTATTCCCCTTTGTCAGATGGGGAAACTGAGGTAGATGAAGATTAAATGATGTGTCAGAGTCACAAAGCTTATAAGTGCCTGAGGCTAGATTTGAGTTCAAGTGTTTCTGACTCCAGACCCAGGGCTCTATCCATGACACCACCAAGCTGCCCGTTATGATATATACCTTTGTACAATGGAAAGACTGCAAGCCCGGCAGTCAGAAAACCTGCGTTCAAATTTCAGTCTACCACTTAATATCTACATAGATTTGGAAGAGTCGCTTAACCTATCAAGGCTTAAGTGGACCAAGAGAATGAGGTCTGGCTGTGCACTCAAACTCTATTGTACCTTCCAAAATGGCTTGTGCTATGAGTTTCTCCCAGCATGGCTTTTGGGCCCAAGCATATGCTTGAACCCTGGCTCTTCAGGTTTATTGCCTGGGAAATGGGAAAAGTCCATGCCATCCATGCCAATGGCTATCTGTCCAAACATGGCCTGTGGCCCAAAATGTGCAGTTATTTCACTATTGTCAAGGATTTTTTCAACTCCAGCCTTTCCCAGAACATGCCCAGTGTGGAGGTCCTCAAGCAGGAAATGGACTGGTTGAAGGAGATCTTTTCACAGCTGGATTCTCCCCTAGTATTATGCCATAATGACCTGCTTTGCAAGAACGTCATCTATATTGAAAAGAAAGGTCATGCCAGATTCATAGACTTTGAATATGCTGGGTACAACTACCAAGCCTTTGATGATGGCAAGCACTTCAGTGAGTTTGTAGGTGTGAATGAAGTAGACTATAGCCTCTACCCAGCTGGGAGAGTCAACTTCATTGGCTGACTTACTACCTGCAAGCCCACAAGCAGCTCTGCAAAGATGATTGGGGCAGGACAGCTATGACCCCCAGGAAGGGGGAGAAGCTCTACGTACAAGTTAATAAGCTTGCTCTGGCCTCTCACTTCTTCTGGGCATTCTGGGCCGTCATCCAGAACCAGTTCTCTACCATTGACTTTGACTTCTTTAGATATATGGTGATCAGATTCAACAAATACTTCAAAGTGAAGCCTCAGGTGTTGTCCTTGGAGATGCCAAAGTGACCGGCCTCTTGCTCTGTCCACCCAGTCTGATCTGCTCTCCTCAGAGCCCTTGCTCGCTTTGGAGTCCATGCTTAAATGGCCAAAGCAAGAGATAAATGCAGGTGGGATCTTTCCAGTGGAACAGTGGAGAAGCCCATGCCCTGTGCTGCCAGACCCAAATTAAAGCCACTGTAAACCTCACTCCCTCCTCTGTGGTTTCAGCCTCTGGGGCTGATGGGACCAGCTCAGGGTACCCTTCCCCTTCACCTTCCCTTTCCCAAACTTTGCGGGGGGAGGAGAATGCCTGTAGAGCACCAGGGATGATTGACCTTCTAGGACAAGGACCAAGACAACCAGTGGGAACCAGTGGGAACCCCAGAAACCCTCCAAACATTACCCTACCCTCATCCCTCTTTGCCATCAGGGGTGCCTTATTTATATGTTGGACCGTGCTTATCTTGGATAGAGTGTAGAAAGGGCTTCTTTCCACCACCCTCTACAATGCCCAAAGATTCTCTAACTACCCTCCCCACCACTTCCCTATTTTTCCCAAGAAGAAAGTGATAAACTCCTTTCCTGCAACTAGCCACATCCCAACACACCATGTGTATGGGTGTACATGTCTTGGATGAGGGGATCCCAGGTTGGAAACGGCTCCCCCCTATCAGCAGCTTTGTTGGATTCCTTGGCACCACCTCTACTCTCATTTTCTCCAAACCCAGGTACTGGCTCCTAATCTCACCTCACCTCAACCTGGTTTTCCTATTCCCCACTCAGGTCCTGGGGTCTATGTTCTCTATCCCTTGGTCAGCTCCTGCTGTCTTGAGAAGGCTCTTATATATCTCACTCCCAAACTGTCATCACACTTGGGATTGCCTGGGGGAATTATGGAGTGCTGTTAGCTAAAGCCTAGGTCAGTGTGTCTCACTGACCTTGATCCTCCCATCCCCAGCTCCCCCCTCTCAAGATGCCTACCTAGTTTTATATTTCTCTTGCATACACTGGACCTGAACTTGAGGACCCTCTTACTCTGAGTGCCAGTCTTGGGCAGCAGGGAGAGAGGGAACATGTCCCAAGAAGTAGAGGCCCCAGGAGAGCCAGGGAACGGGTGGGCCCCTTAGTTAGGACCCAACCTGGACATAGGTAGAGGATGTTCTGAACTCCTGAGTTCCTTCACCAACTGCCACTCCCCCTTAGACAGCAAATAAATCTCTCCCTAACCTCCTTTCTGACTCCAGGGCTCCTGATGGGGTAGGGGGGAGAGGGGCATTCCTTAGCTCTAGCACACAAAACAAACCTTGAGATTCAAATTATTGTGGTTTGTTCTCCATTAAAATGGCCACTTCTGGTTTCTGGTGTTGCTCATAAAAAACAAAAATGGCCTCCAAGGTTTCTTACAGTTCTGAATCTAATACCCTGATTCTCTGCTGAGTTGTGGGCATGGATTTCATTTGGCACTATGGGATTTGTTAAAGTTGTCAAGAATAACACCTACTTCAAGAGGTGCCAAATAAAACTCCAGAGAAAGAGAGAAGGGGAAAAGGGATTATTATGTACAGAAGCACAAAGTAAATACAGAAGCACATATTAATCCTGGATAAAAGCAAGTACAAAATAAGAAAATAGAGGTTGATAATCCTAGGCAGCAGCAGATATCATCTGCTATATTGTTTATGCCTGTATAGAAAGAGATATGCTTATGTAGCTTATGGTTGCTTACAAGTCACCAAAGTATGGTGTGAAGGATGGCCTGATAAATTATGCTACAGCTCATAGTCTTGGCCTGTTGCTGACCCACAGGCTTCTTGACAGATTTGGTATGGAACCATATGTGGGAATGTCAGGTAGAAGTGAATGAGATGAGCATGATGTGGAAAGCATTGATGTTCTGTGTGAGGAACAGCAAAGACAGCATCACTTTATCATAAGTGCATGGAGGTGAATCATGTGCAGGGAAATTGGAAAGGTACAAAGAGGCCAGCTTATCGAGAGCTTTAAAGGCCATATAGAAGATTTTCTATCTGATTCAGGAGGTGATGGGGAGTCACTACAGTTAATTGAGTAAGGGGGTGGCATCATCTGACCCGTGCTTTTGAATGATCACTTTGGCAGCTGAGTGGAGGAGAAATCGGATTGGGAGAGACTTGAGACAGGGAGGCCCATTAGAAGGATATTACAGTAGTTTAGCTGGGAGATGATGAAAGCCTATACTAGGGTGACTACTGTGTGAATGGGAAGAAGGGGATGCATATAAGCAATGAAGTGAAGGTAGAAAGGACAAGAATTGACAACAGATGAGATATGGGAGAGGTGAGTGTAAGAGATGGGTCAAGGATGACATTGAGATTGCAAGCCTGGTTGATTGAGAGTGTGGGAGTGTCCTTGCCAGCAGTGGGGAATTTAGGAAAAGAGAAAGGTTTGGGGGAAAGATAATGAGTTCTGTTTAGACATGTTGAATTTGAGATGTCTACAGGAAATCTATTTCTAGATGTCCAATAGGCTGGGTAATATAACACTACATATCAGGAGTGAGGATAGGCCTGGGAGAATCATCTACATAGAAATGGTAATTCAATCCAAGGAGGCTGTGGATGAGATCGCCAAGAGAAATAGTATAAAGGAAAAAAAGAAGAGGGCCTAGGACAGACCTTTGGGGGACACCTACTGTTAATAGGCGTGGCCTGGAGAAAGATCCAGCAAAGGAGACTGAGAAGGTAGGAAGAGAACCAGGAGAAAGCAGTGTCATGCCAACTTAGAAAGTACAGAATATCCACTAGAAACAAAGTCTTCGGTGCCATTTAGGGACCTGTAGGTGGTGGTCTAGCTTTTCTTCACGGTACCAAAACCTGGTTATGATACAAAAAGCAAAGAATTCAGTGATGAAGTGCAATGTAAGCATATCATGGGCCAAAACGTAGAGGATTATATGTGTTATCTAATAGATGATGACGGCATATTATACAATAAATTATGTATATATACATATATATGCATATATATTATATACACACACACATACGTAAATACATACACATACACAACTCTTATAGTATATAAAAAACAATGTAACTCCTGATATGGAGGAGATGTGCATAAAAACTCTTGCTGGCATATGGGAGAATCCCGTCGATCAAAATAAATACGGGAGGGAAGTTAAAAAAGAAAAAAGTGGATGCCTCCCCAGATGTTCCTTGCCCAGAAGATCAAGTTGCTCAGAAGAAGAGGCATGTTTCCTCAAGGGCAAGGAGTGTGTGGTTGGTAGCTAAGCCATCACCATTTGTAATTTTCTGTGAAGATTTTCAGAAGAAGATAATGAAGTTACTGAAACAGAATAACAGGCAAACCTCTCAGGCAAATCCCAAGGAGTAGGTGTTCTTCTCCCCATTTCACTGATAGGCAAACTTGAGTGGTTCAGTAACTTTTCCAAATTGAGCCAGTGGCAGAATAGAGACACAGACGTGGCTTTCCTGACTTCTAGCCCAAGGACATTTTCCCTTCTATCAGTCTAGACACATGAGCTGGAACCAGCCCATTCTCTTTTTCCTCTTAAAGTGTGGCTTCCCACTTCAGCACTGACAGGTGGGGCTTGGCCCTGCCCCACACACTGATTCAGGAATAGTTTCTTCTGCAGCTTGTGAATCTGCCTGAGGCTCTGGAACCGTTTGCTGTGAGAATGACAGAGTTAATTTCCCAAACACCATATGAGCTTAACGGGTGTTGATGAAGATGACTGTTTGGGGTTTTTTCTTTTTAATTTTAAATTAGAAATCACATTTAAAAAATTAAATCTGGTTTTGGGAGAAATGTGTTTGACAGCCACACTGTTGAGCAAACAGAGCTTGGGAGACAACTGGGCTGTCTCTGGCAGTGGCCAGGCTCAGGGCTGCAGGGCACAGGGCCTGGGAAATCTCAGTGGTGGGGACCAAGCTGCTCAGACAGGCTCATCTTTCCCTAAGGATGAGCTAGGCTCTCGGATCTGTGGGTTGGATGACTGGACTTTGGATAAGACTGATATAGTGGAAAGAATGCTACATTTGGAATCAGTGGAACTAGGTTCAAAGCCCTAGCTGTGTGACCTTGGGAAAATCATTTCCCCTCTATAAGACTCAGTTTTCTGACCTGTAAAATGAGAATTGGACCAGACAAACTTTATGCAGTTTGTCTAAACTCCCTTATTGCTCTAAACCCTTATGATTTTCTAATTATAGACAGGATCAGCTTTTATTGTCCTCTCCTGATAAAGAACCTGCAATGAATCCCCATAATCTTACCATGTGAATTCCAAGCTTTCCTATCTTATATATTATTTTCCATAATCTTCTCTCTGTTTCTGTCTCTCTTGATCTCTGTCTCTCTCCCGTCTTCTCTCTAGATCCTTCTGTCCATCCCTCTCTCCTTCTCTGACTCCTCTCTGTCTCTCTTTCTCCTTTCCTCCCTCTATTTTTCTTTCACCCTCCCTCCCTCTCCTCTATCTCTTCTCTGTCTCTTCTCCCTTCTCCATATCCTTTCTCCCTCTCTCCTTCTCTGTATCCTTTCTGTCTCAGTGCCTCTCTATCTCTTCTCCTTGTCTCACCCCATCCTAGTCTTCTCACCTTTTCCTTTACTACACAGAATCCCTAGAGTCATAACAACTTAGAAGTAGAAGGGACACCAGATGTCATCTCTCCTGACCCCTCCTAGAGTCCTGAATTCCCTCTGCAACAGTCTCATCCAATGGTCAGCCAGGCCCAGGTTGAAGATTTTCAGTGATGGAAATTCACTCCTTCTAAGAGGTGGCCCATTCCATCTTTAGGAAACTTACTTTCAAGTTGAGATAAGATGTGCCTTCCAAGGACTGTTCTATGTCATCCAAGTTCCTCTGTTTCAAGATACACAAATTAAGTATGCTTCTTCTGCCCCATGATAACCCCTTGAATATTTGAAGACAATGGTCATACCATGTTTCCCCAAATCCATAGATGGATAGATTGTGAAAGGTGGAAATGGTCTTAGAGATCTGCCTCCAATGGTCTTAGAGATCTGCCTCCATTCCCCTCATTTATATTATATACCCTATCATTTTATAGATGAAGAGATTGAAGCAAGTAGAACAGTGAATAGAATTCTGGACCTGGAGTCAAAAAAAATCTGAGTTCAAATTCAGTCTTAGACATTTATGGCTCCGTGATGGTGGGTAAGTCATTTAACTTCTTTCTGCCTCAGTTTCCTCATCTGTAAAATGGGGATGAGGGCAGCTAGGTGGTGTAATGGATAGAGTTCCAGACCTGAAGTTGGAAAGATGCAACTTCCTGAGTTCAAATCTGGCCTCAGACACTTACTAGCTGTGTGACCCTGGGTAAGTCACTTAACCCTATTTGCCTCAGTTTCCTCATCTGTAAAGTGAGCTGGAGAAGTGGCAAACCATTTCAGTATCTTTGCCAAGAAAACCCCAAATGGGGTCATGAAGAGTTAGACTTGGGGCAGCTAGGTGGCACAGCGATTAGAGCACCAGCCTTGGACTCAGGAGGACTTGAGTTCAAACCCAGCCTCAGACACATAACACTTACTAGCTGTATGACCCTGGGCAAGTCACTTAACCCCATTGCCTAACCAAAAAAAGAAAAAAAGAGTTAGACTTGACTGAAGGAACTAAACAGTAACAACGAGCACAAAATGGGGAAAATAGCAACAGCATCCTATAGTTGTGAGAATTAGAGGAGATAATACCTATAAAGTGCTTTGCACTTACATAAATGCTAGCTGCTGTTAAGTGGTTTGTCTAAAGTCACACATGAAGTCAATGGAGCAGCTAAGACTAAGCCCCATATTCCCAGTTCCAGGGTTTGTACTTTGGTAGTACTTTGTATCTATACAGCAACATGTATCACTGTTTTGTGGACTTTATTGCTATTCTTTCAGGATTCATGGGGTGTGAGTCACACTGCCTCTAACCAGGCTTTGAGCACCAACTCAAAGAAGGGGAACAATTCTCCTGTTTCTAGAGTCTGTCAAATGATTTGCCTACAACCCTCAAGTAGCTGGTAACTGAAACCCAAGTCTTTTCTAAGTTCCATTCTGTTTGGCTACACCTGACAGTTTCCTTTGTGGAGACTACTGAAGTACTTTTACAGTCATTCCCTCATTTGATTTTCACTGAGCCTCAGTGTGTGGTACAGCGGAGAAAGCCTGGATTTGTAATCTAAGACTTGGGTTCAAATCCAACCTCTGCTGATTACTACCGGTGTGACTTCCTGATCCATTTTCTTAATAAATGTTTGTTGACTTGACTTGACTTGGGAATGTTATTTAACATCTCTGAGCCTTATTTCCCCATCTGCAAAGTGAGAGATTTGAACCAGGTGGTGTCCAAGGTGTCTTCTCACTTTAGATCTATGATCCTATGAGATTTCCTGATCTATAGACTGGGAGAAGGAAGCCTAGAGAGAAGAAGTGACAGTGATGGGCACACGTTGTTACTTAATACCATGTCCATATCATTATTATCCTCTTGTGCGTTCTGCCCTGTGAGGAAGAAGTGATCCTTTCGTTATCCAAAGCAAAATGCTCTATTGGATCCTTGAACCCCATTATCTCCAATCTCCCATTATTCCCTTTTCTTCCTACCTCACTAACTAATACCCAGGGCTCCTTAGTCATTAAAAACAAAAACACAAAACCATATAAAACAAACAAAAAGCCCACAACCTTCACCAGACCCTGTCATCCCCTCAACGTGGCATCAAATATTTCTCATCCCTTTTACTGATTCCTGGTGCTGCCTCTACTATTCCTCCATTCCCTTATTCCTCTGCTCTGAACTCCAGGAACAGAGGGCCATATATTGAGAAGCTTAGAGGCCATCTAGTCTAACTTCCTCACTGTATAGATGATGAAACAGAGACACAGAAAGGATCAGTGACCTGGCCACAGAGTTAATGAATGTCAGGGAAAGGAATTCAATTCAGCTCTTTTTTTTTTTCCAAGGCCAACATTCTATCCACTAAGGCATGCTGTCTCTCCTCCCTCTCTACCTTTACACAGGCCATCTCTCATTTTTACAATATACTTCTACCTTATCTTCCCCTCTCAAAATTCATTTTTTTTTGGTCAAAGTTCAACTCAGGTGCCACCTTCTCCACGAACTTGATCCCTCCCTACCCTATTATACAAGCCTAGGGCTTTTTCCCTCCTCAACTTTCCTTTTAATTCCTTTTCTATTCTTGTTGTTGAGTCATTTTCAGTCATGCCTCACTCTTTGTGACCACACTTGGGGTTTTCTTGGCAAAGATACTGGAGAGATTTGTCATTTCCTTCACAAGTTAATTTTACAGAAGAGGAAACTGAGGCAAAAGGGTTAAATGACTTGCCTAGGGTGACACAGCTAGTAAGTGTCTGAGACCAGATTTGAAGTCAGGAAGATGAGTCTTCCTGACTCTAGGCCCAGCACTCTAGTCACTGCGCCATCTAAACATATTGTGTCCCTCAGGAGAACGTAAGCTCTCTGAGGGCAGAGATGATCAGAGAATCACAGGATTTGAGACTTGACAGAGACCTCAGGAACCATTTAGTCCAGCCTAGATGCCAAAGGAATCCTTACCACAGCCCACCTTGCAAGTGGTTATGCAGCCTCTGCTTGACCATTTTGGTTTGTCTCTGTATCCTATCTTGCACACAGTTAATATTTAATGATTTTTGAGTGATAATTACAATAGCTACTATTTATATGGCATTTTAAATTCTGTAAAGCACTTGACAAATATCAGCTGATTTGATCCTTACAACAACCCAGGGAGGTATGCTATTATTATCCTCATTTTACAGATGAGGGTACTGAGGCAGATAGAGGTTAAGAGACTTGCCCAGGATCACATAACTAGGAAGTGTCTGAGGCTGAATTTGAACTCAGGTCTTTCTAATTCTAAGATGAATGTCTTACCTACTGTGGCACTTAGCTATCAAATGAATAAACAAATGTCCAAATGAGATACTCAAAATGTTAAGATTTTAGGGCTGGAAGAAAGACCTTTAGAGATCATCTAGTCTAATTTCTTCATTTTACAGAGGAAATTGAGGCTCAGAGAGAGGACATGACTTGTCCCAGGCCACAAAGCCAGTCAGAGACAGAGCTAGAACTAAAACTCAGGTTTCCTGACACTGAGCCCATTTTCCCATGGTGTTGATTGGGGGATTGATTGATTAAAATGGGACCTTTGTCCTGAAGGGTTCCAACTGTTTTTAAGTCTGGGAAGTCAAGATATCTGGCTAGCCCTGCCTGTGTGCCACTGATTGGTGGCATGGCCTTGAATTAAGTTACTGCTCAAATCTGGACCTCAGTTCATTGATCTTTAAAATGGGCAGATTGAACAGATTGATTCCTGTGGTCCTTTCCAGCTTTGATAGTCTATGTTCCAGGTTTGAAGGTCCTTTCCTTCACTAGCATTCTGTGTTGGACACTGAGTGTAAAGCTTTTATAAGTACATATCTTATTCTCTCTCATTAAATCTCATAACTTCTACCCATTGGGTCCCTTTAGAATGGGGAGAAATCGACAGGGGAGATAGCAGACTCTCTTCATCAAAAGCTTTTTTTTCTGGCACAGTGTAATGGGACTAAAAAAAAAACCCAAAAAACTTTGGAGCTTCTAACATATATGATGTTACTTTCCCAGTTTCATGAATTCCTAGCCCTAACACATTGCCATTTTGATTCCGTCCTCCCTTTTCCTCTCTTTTTCTTTTCAACATTGATTTCAGGAGCAACATTAAAGAATCTTGTAACTGAGAACAGAAGCTTCTGGAGCCTCCTCCCTCTTTGTACTTCACCAGCCCCTGCCTTTCTCACTACTTCCCCAAGGAAAGAGTTTCAGGTTGCTACTTAATAGGGCCATTTCCATATTTCATCCTTTTTATTTTTTTTGTCAGCATTTTCTCTTATCAGAACTGCCAAATTTCCTAAATGTTTACTGTGGGGGATGCTGGCTCCCTTTTCTCCCCTTGCTTAGATGGTGAATACAATTCATTGGCCCTTTCTTGGTGATCCGGACAGGGGAGGTATCCTGTGGAACAGCTATTCCTTGACTAGAAGGTTCCTGACTTCCTCATAGGGAACATAAGAGTTTGGAAAAGCTTCACAGACTGTCAGAGTTGGGAGAGACTATAGAATGTAAAATTTAGAATATAGACAATAGAATGTCAGAGCTGGAAGGGATCTTCGACTATAGAATTATTTAGAAATGTTAGAAAACAACAAAACTGAATGTGAGATCAGGGAAGTCCTTGAGAACAAAGAACCTACAAGGAGGAGAGGTTGCAGTATGTAATGGTAAGAACACTGGATTGAGTCAGAAAAACTGGCTTCTCATACAGTACTGACTGTGCATGCATTTAAAGTCCTTCATGCACCCTGGCTCTGATCTACCTGCCCAGCCTGATAATAACATATTGCTCCTTTTCTTCACTCCAGCCAAGTTGGCCTTCTTATTGAACCTCATAAATGACATTCCACCTCTGACTCTGAATTTGCGTAGGCTGTCTCTTATACTTGTAATGTGCTCCTTCTTCACCCCTGCTATGGAGACTCCCCACTATCCCCCAAAGCTCAGCTCAAGTGCTGCCTCCTAGAAGAGGCCTCTCAATTCTAGTAGTTCCCCCTCTTCCTCCAATACCTTATATTTGTAACATCTTTTCTGTGCTCACCCTCCCTAGCCAGGTTGGGTTGCTAAAGAGGTGGTTTGCTACTTCATTCGAGGTTCTACTAGTAATACAGTAAATGATTATCTCCTTAAAATTGTAGTTCATGAGCCCCTACCAGTGTGCTTACTCTTAACAATCAACCAGTAGATTCAGTTACTTCTTTAGTAAAAGTAATCTAATAGAAAGGATTTTTTACAATCAAAACCTGGAGTATAATCTTTCCAAGGTACACACAAAATCCATGGGGTGAGGAGTGGGGAATAGGCACAAACTTAAGGTAAAATGCTACTGAGGAATAAGTATAGGGTACACACATGACCAAGGCAACTCATAACCCTGGAACTACAAGGCCTTAATGTCCTTTCTTTCTCTGGAGGGGCCTTGCAAAGTTTGCTGGGGGCAGGGTAGAGAATGGTAGAGGTTGTGGATGATTTGCTCCATTTCTCAGCTTCTGGGCTGTAGCCTTAGTCCGGGCGACACTGATGATTTCACGGGATAGTATCTGTATTGATAGATTGGGCCTCTGATCTCTCTGAACTTCACTTTTCAGCTAGAGTGCTGCAGTACCATCATCCTTACTCGAGGCTGTGAAGAAACCTTTTTTCTTTGACTTATTTAGAGTCCTGGCTTTGAGATTTGTCACCTCTTCTGTTCACTGGTCCTTCCTGTTTCTGAATTGGCTTCCCTTAGTGTGGAATTCCACCTTTACTTATAATAAGCACCCCAGGTACACTTTCCAGAATCCTTTTTAGTTCTTATGCACATAAGTCATTGGGGACGTAGTTGTTGAAACAATTTGTGCCCTAGGGGCAAGTTTATTATTTGGTAGCCACTTCATGAACAGCTTAGCTGTTTAAACCGCACATCTTTTCTCAGGGGTGCATTGCTGCTTTTGCATCTGAGAGGGTTTTCCCTTTATATTTCATTGTTGCTGTTGTTTGCCTTTTGAGACATCCAAGTTTATTGAACTCAAAAGGGGACGCTATTGAGAATTTGTTTCATATATATGTTGTATGCAGATATAGATGTTATTTCTTCCAATAAAATGTAAGCCTCTTGAGGACAGGGACTATTTCATTTTTTGTCTTTTTTTGCATCTATTCCAGCTTTCAGCACATAGCTGACACTTAGTAATGTTGGTTGATTGATTGATTGAATGGATGATTGATAACTGTGTGACCATCATTTCCCTTTTCTGAGCCTCATCTTTTTGATCTGTAAAATGTGCATCATAATGAAAGACAGAGTGGAGTAGCAGAAAGGGTGATGGATTTGGAAGCAAATAACGTGGTCTCAGTCCTTGCTTTGCCACTTATTTTCTCTATGGCCTTGGGCAAGTAACTGAAGCTCTCTGGCTTCAATTTCCTCATCTGTAAAATGAGAAGGTCCACATGTATATGGTGTATAAATGCATATATATGTGCATATGTAAAAGGGGAACTGGCCAATAGTTACGGGCATGTACAGAGTGCCTTTGTTGTAACCCTTATGTAGATGTGTCTGGATGGTCTACTTCTGGAGTCGTGATGACATGTAACAAACCTGCCTTGAAGGGACTTTGGAGCTTGCATAGACATTCTGGAGCTGGTTCTGGTCTGCTCATTCCGTGATGAAATGGGACTCTCTCTTAGTTGAGCTGAGTTACCTTACTCCCAATGGGAGTGCTCCTTCACTCTGTAATGGCTGGCATACATTTCCTATGTATATTTTTTCTGACTTCTATTTTACTGCTGACATGGGTGAATGGGTTTCTTTGCTATTTGCTACATGTATTCATTTTGGTACTGGTATTTGGTAGGAAAGGGGTCAAGCTTTGCATATAAAGCTTGGATCCTCCTTTCCCTCAATTAATGAAAAACCATTAGAAATTTATCTTGAACCTGAAAACCACACCCTTTAGATAGTTAATATTTAAGGGAGCAGATAGATATAATTCTAGCCTAGTACCACTCTCTCTGAGGAGAGCAGAATGGTCAAGCTTTTCTTCTTAGTAGGAAAGAAAGTCTTTCTTGGAGAAAGATAGAAGGAGAAGAAGCTAGAGATACCTATTCTGCTTCCTTCTGAAGCCCAAAATTGACACCCCAAGGTTACACATGGGAGATAGCCCTCACTACACATATGTGCATATGTGTATGTGTGTGTATATACCTTTATATACACACACACACACACACACACACACACACACACACACACCCCTATATGACTTTTTCCAGTTCTAGGTCTATGATCCTAATATTTGTATTACAGTTATCCCTTCCACATTGCGGAGGGGATATAGGGGGGTTAGAGCCATTTCCCTCCCCTCAGTCTGGAAAATCCACTAAAATATTTTGGCCCTCCTTTCATACCATAGAAGAAGTCTGAAATATTAGATACCAAAAGAAAAAATATGTATGTACATTTTATGCATTTCTGAGTTTTTAAACTTTTTCTGTATCATCTACTGGCCTCTGAGTGTTACCTGAGGCTTCTGCAAAACTCCCTCCAAATTCCCATTTAATGTTTCATGCTGACCCATGTTATATCGAAACCACAATGGGGGAAGTTGTGATGTGGGAGGGATAACTGTGCTTTCCTCATAGGATAGGTATCAAATGAGATAACTGATATGAAATAACTTGGATTTTGCATGCGTTCATTCTTACTGTCACACTGAACTTCAAAAGAAGCTAGACCAGCAGGATCTTATATAAGCAATACAGGGTAATTTAATGGCCATGTCTTCATTGTATTGCCTATGTCATCTGGAACCATGTGTCTTCCGCCAGAAGGAGGTGATAGAGGAGGAACAAGAGGGCTAGATAATTGAACTTGCAGTGGGGAGCTGTCAAATCATGGCCAACCCAGAATAGTACCTGGGCTCAGGTGGCCTACAGCCAGACTCACCAGCCAGGGAGGTAAGAATTCCAGGCCCCAGATAAAAATGATTGGGGAGGACTCCCCCCACTTCTAATTCAAGAGAATGAGATAAAAGGATTGTTTTTGAGCCAGGGAATCAAGCCTGATTCTTGCAGCCAATCAATTTTTATACGAATGGCTGGCATTTAACTGTAGGAGATTGGAGCTTTGCTCATCCTCAGTCTCTGCCCAGGCAAGTTCATTAAAGCAGGGCACAGACTGCAGTGCCCACAGCTCATAGAGATAATCCCTGGGTAGGCATTCTGCATGCCATTAAACAATGTCCAGAGTAGAGAAAGGCCCACTAGATCTAGTGTCAAGAGATTTGAGTTCCAATATTATCTAACCCCAGATTGTCTTTGTGACCCTGGACATGTCACCCCCATCCTCAGGGATTCACTTTACTCCTGGGTAAAATGAGGGTATTGTAAGTTCCTTCTTGGCAGGCATTTGCAGCTCTGAATCCTGTGATATCTGCCTAAGGCAGTAAGAGAACTCACTTTTGGGAGGGATAGACAGGCAGCCTTACAAATGGAGCAGAGTCAGAACAAGGAGTCCAGAAAATATTCTAGCCTTCCCCCTAACCGTCTATGTGAATTGGGTGATTTACTTTTCCCTCTCTTGGCTTTAGTTTTCTAGTGCTTCTGAGATCCACTAAGATGGTGATGTATAGTTATCCATTTGGCACCTTTCTCCAAGCTGAGGTTGGGCACCTAGTACTTACCCAAAGTGGACTCAGACAGAATGTTTTAGTGAAAGAAGAGACCTTAGAAGATAAAACACAAGTGATCAGTCATTGAAGGGCCCTTACAAACTCCTCCATCCCCTTCTCATCTTTTTTTTTCTTCCATTTCTAAAATTTCTGGTTCTAAAATTTCAGGGGAGTTTTCCTTGATAATTTTTTGAAAGATGTTTTTGGCAATTGGGATTAAGTGACTTGCTCAAGGTCACACAGCTAATGTCAAGTGTCTGGTCAGATTTGAACTCAGGTCCTCCTGTCTCCATGGCCAATACTTTATCCACTACGCCACCTAGCTTCCCTCCAATTCTTCCCTTGAAGGCATTCCTCTCTTCATTGGCTTTTTGGACCTCTTTTGCCATTGGGGTTAGTCTATTTTTTAAGGTGTTATTTTCTTCAGTATTTTTTTGGGTTTCTTTTAGCAAGCTGTTGACTTGTTTTTCATGATTTTCCTGCATCACTCTCATTTTTCTTCCCAGTTTTTCCTCTACTTCTCTTACCTGTTTCTCAAAATCCTTATTGAGCTCTTCCATGGCTTGGGACTGATTCATATTTTTCTTGGAGGCTTTGGATGTAGGAGCTTTGATTTTGTTGTCTTCTTCTGGTTGTATGTTTTGATCTTCTTTGTCACCAAAGAAAGATTCTGTGGTCTGACTCTTTTTTGCACCTTTGTTTATTCATGATCCCGGCCAATTACTTGAGTTTTAAACTCTTTGTTAAGGTAGGGGTCTGCTGCCAGTGTGGAGAATGTACTGTCCCAAGCTTCAGAGGTTTTGTGCAGCTATTTTAAGAGAAACTTCTATGGACTTGCAAATTTTCAGTTCTTCCAAGGTGGTATGATAAGGGGTGAGGTGTTACTCCTTTCCTGGCCTGTGCTTTGTTCTATGAGTGACCACAAGCACTCTTTCTTCCTAGGAACTGGGAAGAGGATTCTCTCTTCACTGCCACCATAAGTTATATCAAGTCAACACTACTCTAGGCCCAGGACCGCCACCCAGAACTGTGACCCAGATTCAAGCACAGGCAAAGAAAGAGAATCCTGCCTCAGCACCAGTGAAGAGATCCCTGCAATCCCCCTCTGATCAGCCACTCAATGCCCCCTCAGTCTGTGGGCCAGAGCTTTGGAAGCAGCTGCTGCCCCAGGGCTGCTTTGGGACTGGGGCTGGGACCAAGCTCCTCCCTCACCAGAGTCATAGGCCTTTCCTACTGACCTAAGTTGTCTTTGGTGTTTGTGGGTTGAAAAGTCTGGAACTAGCCACAACTGCCCTTGATTTAGTGCCCTGAGGCCTGCTGCAGGTTCACTGGCCCATGCTGAACTGCACTCCTTTCCCCGCCTGGTGCAATAGACCTTTGCAATCAACCATCCAGGTGGTCTTGGGCTGGAAATTTATTTCACTTTGTCTTTTTGTGGGTTCTGCTGCCTTAGAATTTGTTAAGAGCCATTTTTTACAGGTATTTGAAGGGGTTTGGGGGAAAACTCAAGCCAGCCACTGCTTTTACTCCACCATCTTGGCTCCTCCTTGCCCATCCCCCCCTTAAAGAAGAAAAAATAGAGGACTAGAGAAGGGGCACTTTTCCAAGGTTGCATAGCAAGCATAATTCCATTGTTGGAGTTGGAACTAGAGCCCAGGGGTTCTAGGCTCCTGGCCCAGCTACTTCAAAGACAGTTGCACATTTCCCTCCACCCTGTTTCATCAGGCCAAGTCTCTCCTCCAGAAAGGATAACATATTTAACCTGTTGTAGCAATCATTGGCCAGCCTCTTTGAACTCTGAACCCATTTCTTGGCGCTGATTGCTGTCATTTTTTCAAATAGGGATAGCCCCTGGGCAAGGGTAGGGGATATTGATTTTTGTCTAGAAAAAAATATATTTTGCTTCCCATTAAACAAACAAACAACAAAAAAAAAGGTCTCCCATTTCAAGGCTGTAGCTGCTTACTGTTTCTGGGGAGACTCTAACCCTCTTTCCCTCTCCTTCCCTTCAGATCAGCATTCTTTTTGGTCCTCTGGGTTTCCTTAGCTGTTTCCCTCCCTCCTCTCTTCTGTGGGGTCAGAACTTTCATTCCTAGGAGATAAACCTGATGAGCTGCTATTCTGTTCTGTGCCCTCTCTGCTTGGATTTTTCTTTGCTTACCTCTAATTTTAGGTGAAGAGCTTCGGGAAATGAGGCAGGATTGCCTTCCAATCACAACCAAGGAGTGCATGGGAAACTGGGATTGTTCTTCCATCACACAACAGCAGAAGGCTCTTTCTGAGCAGCATTTAGAAGGCCTAGCTATTCATAAGAGAGACTGAGTAGACTAGGGAGTCAGGAGGCCTGAATTCAAGTTTTTGCTGGAGAATTAGTGTGATGTAGTAGATAAAGCATACTGTATTTGGCATCAGGAAGACCTGGGTTAGAATCCCAATTGACTCCAGTAACAAAATCTTTTTTTTAACTAACCTTCCTAAGCCTCAGTCTCCTCATCTGTGAAATGAGAGATAATAATGCTGCCTTCATAATAATGCTTGCACAAAACTGGTGTGCTTGGTAAACCTTACTCCCATTCATTTGCTTTCCATTCCATCCAAACTGTTCCAAATCGCATCTGATCTTCCTCACTTTGCATTCCCTAGCTAATATTTTAAAACACTGTAAGGTTTGTGAAACACTTAACAAATAGTATCTCATTTTATCCTCATAACAACCCTGAGAGGTAAGTACTACTATTAACCCTATTTTACAGAAGAAGAAACTAACACAGACAGATTTTTAGTGACTTGGTGACTTTCTCAGGGTCACCCAGCTAGTAAGTATGTAAGGCTAGGTCTTCTTCCTGACTCCAGGTTTAGTGCTCTGGACACCACTTAGCAGACTACATTTTCCTTGTTTAACATTGTCCAGGTTAGAAAGAAATTACTATTTCTATCTCATATTATTAGCCAATTATTAAAATTGGGAGACCCTAGCTTTTATGCCCTGTTCAATTTTCCTGGCCAATTGCTCAAGAACTGGGCTGATGGAAGATAGGATTAACATTCACCCCATTCCGGGTATTGTTACTCCACCCAACTAGCTCAGGCTTAGGTGGGGAATATAGATTCTTTTTTTTTGTTTAGATTGCCCCAGGCTGGGGTGGTCTGGGTACCGGGATAGTCCCTCTGTGCAAGGGTGTGAGAGCATTTCCTCATCTAAAGATTCCTTAAGTCAATGAAATCTCAGGTCCAGTGTCTATCCCTGTCTCTCCTATCTTCAGCACCCAGCATAGAATCTTGCTCACAGCAGATGCTTAATAAATGCTTGTTTTTTAATTTTTTAATTTTAATTTAAATTAATTTAATTTTTTAATAGTTATTTGTCCATTACCTACTAAAGAGCTTTGAGGGTTTTTTTTTTAAGCAATTGGGGTTAAGTGACTTGCCCAAGGTCATACAGCTAGTAAGTGTAGAGTGTTTTGTCTGAGACCAGATTTGGACTCAGGTACTCCTGACTTCAGGGCTGGTGCTCTATCCACTGCTCCACCCAGCTGCCCCCATTAATAAATGCTTGTTGAATTTAAATATGGTAACAAAGTAAATATGATTTATTATCTAAAAGCTTCTTGGAGCTAAGTGGTGTAGTAGAAAAATCCTGGAAATCGGAATCAGAATGCTTGGGGTCCAATTCTCCTCTCCCTCTCTCATTAAACAGCTGTGTGGCCTTAGGTTGTTGCTTCATCTTTCTGAGCCTAAGGTGCTGCATCTGTAAAATGAAGCTATAAACTTTGTCCTGCTTACCTCACAGGGTTAATCTGAGGAGAGAATGAAGTAGCATTTATGGGTGGGGTGTGTGTGTGCATGTGTATTTTTACAGTTGTAAAGCTTGGTATAAATGTGAATCATTCTGAGGTACCACATCACACCTATCAGATTGGCTAACATGACAAAACAGGAAAATGATACACGTTGGAGAAGATGTGAGAAAATTGAAACACCAATACATTGTTGGTAAAGTTGTGAACTGATCCAACCATTCTGGAGAGCAATTTGGAACTATGCCCAAAGAGCTATAAAACTATGCATATCCTTTGATCTAGTAATACTACTACTAGGTTTGTATCCCAAAGAGATCATAAAAAAGGGGAAAAAAGCCCACATATACAAAAATATTTATAACAGCCTTTTTTGTAGTGGCAAGGAATTGGAAATTGAGGGGATGTCTATCAATTGGGAAATGGCTGAACAAGTTATGGTATATAAATTTAATAGAATACTATTGTTCCATACAAAATGATGAGCAGGTGGATTTCAGAAAAACCTGGAAACCACATGAACTGATGCTGAGTGAAGTGAGCAGGAGAACATTGTACATAGTAACAGCCATATTGTGCAATGATCAACTTTGATAGACTTAGCTTCTGAGCAATGCAATAATCTAAGACAGTTCCAAAAGGCTCATGATAGAAAATGCTATCCACTTCCAGAGAAAGAGCTATGGACTCTGAATGCAGATTGAAGCATGCTATTTTTTCTTTTCTTTTTTCTTTTCTTTTCTTTTCTTTTCTCTTCTTTTCTTTTCTTTTCTTTTCTTTTCTTTTCTTTTCTTTTCTTTTCTTTTCTTTTCTTTTCTCTTCTCTTCTCTTCTCTCTTCTTCTCTTCTCTTCTCTTCTCTTCTCTTTCTTTCTTCTCTTCTCTTTCTTCTCTTCTCTTCTCTTTCTTCTTTCTCTTCTCTTCTCTTCTCTTTCTCTTTCTTCTTTTCTTTTCTTTTCCTTTCTTTTCTTTTCTTTTCTCTTCTTTTCTTTTCTCTTCTTTTCTCTTCTTTTCTCTTCTTTTCTCTTCTTTTCTTTTCTTTCTTTTCTTTTTCTTTCTCGTTTTCTTTCCCCTTTTGTTCTCATTCTTCTTTTACAACATGACTAATGTGGAAATATGTTTAATATGATTGCACATGTATAACCTATATAAGATTGCATGCTGTCTTAGGGAAGGGAGAAGGGGAAAAATTTAGAACTCAGAATCTTATAAAAGAGAATGTTGAAAACTAAAAATAAATCAATTAATTAATTTTTTAAAAAAATGTGAATCATTCCTCCTACCAGGTTACTCTGATTATGGGGCTTATTCCCTTCCCCCAACCCCATCTGTAGCCTGTCCACCGTAGGTTAAAGAGATTTTTTTTGGTTTGTTTTTGTTTCTGAAGATAAAGCTAACAGTGATAGTGGAAGCTGTCTAGCTTAGCTCATTTACAGGAAAACTGTTTGGGGACAGTCTCTTATGCTTATGACCAAAAATAATGACATAATTTGGAATCATGTCCAGGGCAATAGCACAGATGACATCCAGGACATATAAGTAGAGAACATAGCCTTCTGTGGGGGTGGGGAAATTGCAGAATACCCACAGAGAGATTTTGGGAGTCTGGCACCTGTTGGAGAGGCTACTGAGATGAAATTAAAAAAAACAAAACAAAACAAACAAACAAACAAAAAACCCACAATGGGCAGGTCAGGGGAAGCGCTCACCCCAGAACACCATCTGGTAGCTTCCCGTTTGAACTACTTATTCTTGGGAGCTAAGTGTTAAGCCCTGTTATTTTTAGCTGCTTAGGGCATGTACGGGCTGTCAGTACCCTGGCACCCCGGGGCAAAACCTTGGTCTCCCTAATGAAAACTGCAGCCTAAAATCTCACACATACCTGGCCGATGCCAAGTATGACAAGTCATCTTAGACTGTTGTTCTCAGTTCTTCATCATTGTTCTGGTGTCTGTGAGCTCTACAGGGGGCAAGGGCAATGTTTAATTGGTGTTTCCCTTATGACTGAACCATGGGTCCTGGCACACAGTAGGTGGTTAATAAATAATTGTTGAATTGGATTGAGGTGACTTGGGCTTGGGCTGTGGATATGAGGCTGCTAAGGAAGCTCCTTCTGCCAGACCATGGATTTACTGTAAGAGGATTGTCGACAGCGTAAGCCCCAGGGCAGTTCTGGCTGGCTGCCTGGGAAACTCACACAACCCTTTCCCTCCAATGGTCCTGGTAATTCATGCATTACCAGCATTTAAAGCCTGAATTACAGGATAATTGGGTCTGCACAGCTGCTGATCTCCAGGTGCTGGCTAATGTCCAAAGATGGCACACTTTCTTAGGTGTTATTGTGACCTATTTGGTGTTAGCTGGTACTTTGCATTTACTGAACAAAGAGATAATATGGGTCTGTTATTCATCATTATCATTATCATCATTTTATTTACATAATAATAGCTAGAATTTATGTAACACTTTAAAGTTTGCAAAACACTTTATGAATATTATCTCCTTTGATCCTCAAAGCAACCCTGTGAGTAAAGTGCTATTATTATCACTATTTAGTGGTCCAGAAAATGGAGGCAGAGGTTAAGTGACTTGCCTAGGGTTACAGAGCTAGTAAATGTTTGAGGCTAAATTTGAACTCAGATTTTCCTGACTTCAGGCCCAGTATTCTATCCATTGGGCTACCTAGCTGCCTCTATCTAAGCAATAGTTGGACACTATACAGCATTCCCTTCAGGATTAAAAATAACTCTAACACAGAGAGCAAAGGAGAGGTGAAAGATGGCTGTGAGCAAGCAAGAATGTGTAAACAAAGAGGAACTTGGAAAAGCTGTCATGGGAGAAACATACAAAAGGAAGAAGTGATAGACCGATTATGAGGTGGGGGTGAAGGATGACAAGTATCTGACAGCCAGAGTGATAGCCTAGACATGTCAAATGAAAGCAATGAAAGTCCCCAGCACAGTTGGGTGGACTCCTTTCCCCACCTGTGACAATTATAGGGGATAATATTTGGGGATGGCACAGGATGTTTCCATTGTTATGGTTGGCAGGAAACTTCTGAATCAATGAGATCATAGATTGACTTAACTATTTAAGTAAGTACAATGGTGACTTGTCCTAGGACCATTTCTTTCTGAATTCTGCCAAAAATCAAAAGTAAAAGAATGAGAAATAATATCAATGATGACAAGCGGTCTTTATATAGTCCTTTGCAATTTGCAATGTGTTTATATTACCCTGTTTGAGTCTCACAACCATCCTCGATGACAAATATCATTATTCCCATTGCATAGGTGATAAACTTGATGGTCTGGAAGGAAAATTGACTTGACTCCAATCCTAGCCTCCCTATAAACTAATACAGAAGCCTCCTGATGTTACTAACTAGCTTGTAGGGCACCTTTTACAGTACTATGCCATCCCCAGGCTGACTAGAGATCTCAGTGGATCCTCTTCTCACCAGAGGAAAAGCATGGAAATACATGTGGGGCAGCCAAGGTTCTTCTGTCTTTAAAAATCAGAGTAATTCATCCTGGAGGAGAGTTTCCTCTCAAGCTTGCCATTAGACACTATTTTATTTTACATAACTATTAGTCAACAATAGAAGTGATGAGTTGAGGCACAGTATAGTGAAAAGAATGCTGAACTGGGAGGAAGGAAGAGATCTAGCTTCTCAACTCTTCTACTAACTTGCCTGACAACTTCGAACAGGTCTGTTCTTCAATCTGGGTCTGTTTGTAACCCTATCAAAATGAAGAGGTTGGAAAAAATGATCTCGAAGTTCCCTTCCAGCTCTGATAATAAATAAAAATTGAGTGTCCTGTGCCTCTTGCTATGCTAATGACTAGTGGGGTAGATAGATGAGGAAGATAGATGGTTTTGAGGCTTGGGAAAGCCTTTGATCTGTGAACAAAGGCAGGAATCATAGCCTCGGAACAACCGGCAAGCCATAGAAGGCAGCTCAGAATCAGGTAGTAGATGATGGAGTACAAATCACGGGCAGCTAGGTGGAATAGTAGATAGAGAAGTGGGCTTCGAATTGGGAAGAGTTCAAATCTGGCCTCTGACAGTAAATAGCTGTGTGACCCCGGGTAAATCACTTAACGTCTGTCTCTGTTTCCTCAAAGGTAAAGTGGGGATAATAATAGCAACAGAGGTAATTTTTGTAACCCATTTAGCACAGTACCTGGCCCATAATAGGCGTTATATAAATGCTTATTCCCTTCCCTTCTTAGGATCATAGACCTAGGGCTGAAAGGGAGTATACTGATCATTTAGTCCAACTCCCTAATTTTACAAATGAAAACAAACTAATGCTTAAATAGGTTAAGTAATTTATTTGCCCATGGTCACTCATACAGTAAGCATTAGAGGTGGAATCTGAACCTATACCCAAGATGGGGAACCTTTGGCCTCAAGGCCACATGTGACCTCTTACATCCTTGAGTGTGGCCTTTTGACTGAGTCCAAATTTTATAGAACAAATCCTTCTATTAAGGAGATTTATTCTGTGAAGTTTGGATTCATTCACAGAATTGCACTTGAGGGCCTAGAAGGCCACACGTGTTCTCAAGGCCACAGGATTCCCATCCCTGACTTAGACCTTCTTGGTTTGATGCTTATTTTCCTGAATTCAAATCTAGTCTCAGACACTTGGTAGTTGAGTGACTCTGGGCAAATCCTTTAACTCTGTTTGCCTCACTTTCCTCATCTGTAAAATGAGCTGGAGGAAAAAATGGCAAACCACTCTAGTAACTTTGCCAAGAAAACCCAAGTGGGATCATGACGAGTTGGACATAACTGAAATGACAATAACAACAGCAGCAGCAGCAGCAGCAGCATGTTGGAGAAGGAGTGCAACAGTAGTTAGAAGACATCAAGAAAGGCTTTATTTAGAAGGTAACTCTGAAGTTGAGTCTTGAAGGAAACTAGGGATTCTAAGAGGCAGAGATGAGAAGGGAGTGCATTCCAGCAGACACGCTGTGGATAGAACACTGGACTTGGAATCAGGAAGATCTGAATTCAAATCTGGCCTCATACACTTACTAATTGGGTGACCCTGGACAAGTCACTTAACTTCTCTTTGCCTCAGTATCCTCAGTTGTAAAATGAGAATAACAATAGCACTTATCTCCCGGGGTTGTTTGGAGAATCAAATGAGATAAGATTTGTAGAGTTTTGGCACACAGTAGGCATTATATAAATGCTTATTCCCTTCCTCTTCCACGCATGGAGAAAAACCAGTACAAAAGCATAAAGATAGAAAACGGAACATAGTATGTTACAGCAAGGCGGTCAGTTTGGCTGTAGTGCAGAGTATGGGATAGGGAGTGATAAGAAGAAAGACTAGAAAGGTAAGAGTCAGATTGTGAAAAACTTCAAATAACACAGAAAGTTATATCTTATTCTAGCAATGATCCACAGGAGTTTATTGAGTAAAGGTAGAGAGTATCACATGGTCCTACCTGCACTGTAGGAAAATAACTTTGGTGTCTGCATGGAAGAAAGATTGATGTGCAAGGAGAGGAGAGGACAGGAGTTGAAATAGGAAGTTATTGTCATGGGAAAGGTGTGATGAGAGATCTATGTGAGTGGGGAAGGGGACATATGTGAGAGATATTGTGGAGATTGAAACAAGATTGGAAACTGATTGGATATGTAGGTGACTGAGAGTCACGAGTCAAGGATGATAACAAGGTTGGAAATCTAGGTGAGTGGAAAAATGGAGATTGACTTGACAATAATAGGGAAGTTCAGAATATTGGTTGACTTTGGGGGAAAAAATAATGAATTTTGTTTTGGACATCTTACATTGAGACAAGAAAGCTAATGCAAGGGCAGCTACGTGGCATGGTACATAGAGCACCAGCTATGGAGTCAGGAGAACTTGAGTTCAAATTTGGTCTCAGACACATAACACTTACTACCTGTGTGACCCTGGGCAACTCACTTAACCCCATTGCCTAGCAAAAAACAAAACAAAAAAGAAAAAGGAAAAAAGAAAGCTAATGAAATTGTAAACTTTGTTAAGAGAAGGATGTCTTCTAATAATCAGTGAGATCCGGGCTTTTGTGTCCTGGTCAGACTATGTGAAGAATGTTACCTTCAATTCTAGCCACACTTTAGGAAGGACTTTGATAAGCTGCAGAACTTTCAGAGGAGAGAAACCAAGAGGGGACAAAATTTCTTGATCATATCACACAAAGACTAGTTGAATGAGCCAGAGATGTTTGGCATAGAAAAGAGAAGACATAAGAAGGATACGAAAGCTACTTTCAAGCTGTCATGTGGAGGCTCAAGAGAGAAGACTTGCTCTGTGTAGAACCAGAGGACAAAAGTATAACTAATGGGTGAGAATTGCACAGAGGTAAATTTAGGCTTTGTAGAAGGAAAACCAAACCACATCACAAAACTTAACAATTAGAGCTATCCCAAAGTAGAACAGATTGCTTAAGGTAAAAAGATGGTTTTCTCTCAGTGGAAGATTACCAGGAATCAGAGGGAAAATGGAAATGTGATCAGATTTAGAAGGAACCTCAAAACCCATCTAGCCCAACCCTTTCATTTTACATATCAGAAAATTGACACCCAGAGAGGTTAAGCAACTTCTGGATTAGAAAGACAGAGTGATTTTCAAACTGACACAGTTTCCCCATGCATTCCAACATGTCCTTCTACCAAGATAAGTTTAGGTAACATTGATAGTAATCTTGAAGAGGGAAGAATCACAGTATTTAAAAATGCAGTTTGGGTCAATATTCCAAAATAGTTGAGTGACAAAGTGGCCATCCCATTCCTTCTTGGATCACTCCCCTCAGGGAAGCAATGGGATTCCTCCCAGAGATCAATATTGGGAATCTCTTTTGAATGATAGAAAAGGGTGCTTCCTTTTCAATGGAATAGAAGACATTTCCTTTAGCTGGGTCTTAGGCTAATTATATAAGGGTAGAGAAGGCAAGAACCGGAAAAACAAAAACAAAAACAAGGTTCCCTTCATTCAAATTTTCACTTCCACTCTTAATCCACTTCTTTATTTAAGGCTTTATTATTCCTGACCTATCACCCACATTTTTAAGAGTGTGATGGAAAGGACTTTTTAGACCAGAAAAAAAATATTTCTGAAAATGTTCAGTTTTACAAATAAGGACCTTTTCAATATGCTTTGATACTCCCCTTTCTCCAAACACACACACATACACACACACACACACACACACACACACACACACACACATACGTACATACATCTTATTTTCAAACTTCTTTTCCTGTGCTTAGGCTGTTTCCTATTGCTCTATTCCTATTACTCCATCTTTTTTTCTATTGAATTGTCCATTGTTTAACATATAACTGAAATGCTATCTCCTCCAGATAGACTTTTTGATTGTACTCCCTTCCAATCTTATTTAACATTTGGTTTTTAACCTCCAGTTAATCAATCATGCAAGCAACAAGCATTTATTTAAGTGCTTACTATGGACCAGGCACTTTGCTAAGTTTGGGGGATATAAAGAAAAAAGTTCCTGTCTTCAAAGAGCTTACATTCCATTTGAGGAAAAGACATGTACATACGTAGGTAAAATGAAGTACTGGTCAATGAGCCCTGTCCTTATGACATGTGCAAAATGCTTGGCTGATTCAATCCCTGATGTGGAAGATGTTGGGGAACCTACAGCTTTCTAGTCCCAATGACCTATCATGGAAGTGCCTTGGAGAGCCCTTGGAGCATGGGTAGACATTCTGTAACTGGTTTTGGTCTGCTTAACAAATGATGAAGATGCTATCTAGCTGGAACTGGGGGTACATTCAAAGGTTGCTCATCAGAGCCTCTGCCTTTTTCTTTGGGTGACTTCTTTCCACTGTCAGTGAGCCAGTGAGAAAAGAGAGAAAATACTGCGAGCAGAGAGGCCTCTGGTTCTCTCCATCCAAAGTCAACAAGTGGCCTGTGAATATAAGTGTCAGTTTCTTCCCTCAGCATTTGTCCTTTCATTTGACATTATGGCTATTGATGGAGAATACAACTTGGTGAGTTTCAAAAGGTCAGGGAAGTCAGATCTGTGCTGGGTTTTACAGCCAGATAGTCTGGCTTTGAAGGGAGCAGACCCAGAGCAAAAGCAGTTGAGATAAGAGCTCAGACAGCATCACTATGGCATTTGGATGTGAACTTGGACCTGTGCTACTAGAAATATGGTCCAAGGATCCCTGGTGGGCTTTGAGATCCTTTCAGGGGGTATGTGACATCAAAATGATTTCCATAAAATAGTAAGATGCTATTTGCCTATTAAAATACTCCTTTTTCCAACTACACATCTACATATATCCAACTACATATATTTAAACAAAAACAATATCACAATAGATTTAATGGAGAAGCAGATATGAGAATTGAACTGTCTTCTATTAAGTCAGACATTAAAGAAATGTGCAAAAAATATCTTCTCACTAGTTCATTTTTGTCTTGGAGAATATAGTTATTTTTCATTAGTGCTATATTAACACATAATAGGTTGATTGTTACTATTTCTAATTAATCAAATATTTTTAAATTGTCAGTTTCAATTTCTAATGTGGGAAAAATTGATAGATATAATCAACACAAATAAAAGCTCTTTAGAGTCCTTAATAATTTTGAAAAGTATAAAGGGGTCCTGAGACAAAAAAAAAATAATGAGAACAACTGCTATATAGAAACTGCATTAAATCTTAGCCTACCATCCCCAAAGACCAAGGTAATAGCAGAGGAGAGGATACGAACCCTGAAATGTGTGTGAGGGGGAATGCTTATACTTCTTTCTATATCTTTAAAGTAAATATCCCTTTATAAAAACTAATTGATGTTAATTGTCTAAATGGAACTGGAGCGTTAATTATTGGCATCTGGCAGTGATGAGAAAAAAAATTCTGAAGGAGAGGCTCAGCCAACAGCATTTAAAGATAGCCCAACCACTCAGGGAGTACCCATAGAACCTCAAGGGGAGATGTAGCCTACCTCACTGTGAAAGAAGTAAGACCAGAGTATTCACAACATAGGTATTTGGAAGATACATACAAAGGAGATAAAAGAGAATTTTAGATGGGTTCAAACTAGAAGTTGTGGGATTGCAAAAACATTAACCAAAGGTGGTACTTAAGCTGAATTCTGAAGGAAGTTCAGAATTCTAAAAGGAGGAGAGAAAGAAGGAAAGACATAGAGGACAGCCACCACAATGATACAAAGCAACTAAGTGGCACATTTCCTGCAGTCAGAAAGACCTGAATTTAAATTCAGCCTCAGACATTTGTTAGCTATTTGACCCTGGGCAAGTCATTCAACTGCTATCTGCCTCAGTTTCCTCATCTTTGAAATGGGGCTAATAATAACACTTATATCCCAGGATTGTTTTGAGTCTCAATAAGATAATATTGCTTAATACGCTGTCTGATACATACTAAGCTTTATATAAATACTAGCTCTAATTACAGAAATGGGAAATGGAGCCTCATTTATGAAGAACAGTAAAGAGACCGACATAGGGGAAACAGAGAGCATGCAGAAAGGAGCAATTTATTAAAAAAAAAATTAGATTAGATTAGAAAGATGGGAAAGGGCCATTTTGTAAAGAGATTTAAATGCCAAACAGGGCATTTTATATTTGATCTCAGACAAAATAAGGAGTATTGGAATTTATTGAGTAGGGGGTCAGTAGGGTTGGAAATGGTAGCTACGTGGAGGATATAATGGGAAAAGGCAAGCAGACCATTTAGGAGGCGATCGCAATAGACCAGGTGAAAGATATTGAAAGAGGGTGGTGCCATGTGAGTAGAGAAAAAGGAATGTATTAGAGAGATAATGTGAATTTAGAAATGACAACGTATGATTGATTATTTGGTGTAAATGAAAATGAGAATTTGAGGATGATAAAATGTGCAAATCTGACTGACTGGAAATACTGGTACTCTTAATTTAATGGGGAATTCAAAAGGAAGGTGAGGTTGGGGAAGGGAGAGAAACTAATGATTTTTATCTTAGTTATGCTTTACAAATATTATCTCATTTTATCACCATAACAACTCTGGGAAAAGGATGCTATTGTTATCCTAGTCTTATAGGTGGGAAGAGGAAATTGAGGCAAAGATTAAGTGACTTGCTCAAGGTCACACAGCTAATGTGTGAGGATGGATTTAAACTTGCATGCTTGACTCTAGACCTAGCACTCTATCCATTGTACCACCTACCATCAGTAATGAGATCACAAAATGAGAGCATTCAGCGAGAAAGAAGGGGAGAGTCTACGAGAGAAACTTGAGAGATACTCACAGTCAGTGGGGGAAAACACTGATGAAAATGCAGCAAAGAAGACTGAGGAAAGGTCATACAGATAAAAGGAATGCCAAGTGAAATTAGTGTTACAAAAATCCAGAGGAGAATACAGGAAGAGAAAGACAGTGTCAATTGCTGGAAAGGTCAAGAAGGATCAGGACTGAGAAAAGGTCATCAGATTTGGTAATTAAGAGATCCTTAGCAACTGGATACAACAATTATCATGTTTTAGCACCCTTTCTTGATTCTCCTTGCCAACTCTACTTACATGGACAAGTTCTGTACCCAGATTATGGCTATTTCTTCTCTGAAAGTTCTAAGGATCACCACAAGAGATTATTGATTCTAGTTCTATTTCTCATGAGCCCCCATCTGGTGTCCCTTCCTTTCTAATAGAACTTTATTGATCAACCAGTAGAACTCTACTGACTTTCAGATAGGCTATTTACTAAGAAGGTATATTAAGAGTAGTAGTTATAAATGGTAGTAGTTATAAATGTAACTCTGGGCTCAAGTTTAATCATTTGCTTAAAACTCTTCTCATTGGTGGAAAAGAATACTTGATTTTTCATGCCTGTGGGAGGGTAAAATTGGTGATAGTTTGGGAGAGGAATTCTTTTTCTTCTGTCTTCTACCTTCAAAACAGGACACTCAGGATCTAAGTTCTCTTCAACGTCCCAATCTCCATCTTTCTGTACTAGAGACTTTTGGAAATTTCCTCTTGAATAAGAATGAAAATTCTGTCTCTGTCTTTCTTCCTGTCTCTGCCTCTCTCTATCTCTTTGTCTCTGTCTCTGTCAGCACGGTAACAGAGTCATGGAATTTTGAAGATGGAAGTGACCTGGAACATTGATTATGGAACTTCAGAGCTGAGAGAGACTTGAGGGCCGTGCAGCCCAATTCCCTTATTTTACACTAGCATTAAGCTCTCTAAGGGCCATTTTGCACTTGCCTTTGGAACCCTAGTGCCTAGTTTAGTGCCTTGCTTTATAGTAGGTGCTTGCTAAATGCTTGTAGAATTGATTTGAATTTCAGAAGAGGAAACTGAGGCTACAGAGGGGAAAGGGCTTGTCCAAAGTTGAACTGAGAATGTGTGGTAGAGCTAAGACTGTAGTCCAGGTCTCTCGACTCCCACTTTAGGGTTTTTCTACCACATCACAAGCAGGAAGAGATAGTAATTTATGGGAAACTTTCGCAGTGGAGCTGATTACATTGTCAGTTTTTCTTTTCCCATCCTCTGACTTTCCCCCTCCCCAGGGAACTACAGGCCCCCAGAAGGAAGGAGCTCTTTGAAAAGCAGTTTATTGTCCTGGATGTTTGCCAGGAGGCACCGTAAGGCGGGCTCATTAGACAGCGACCCACCAGTCTCAACATGCCCACGATTCCTTTTCACATAAATACCCAGCCTTTAAAATTTAATAAAAAACATACCAATTATAAAAGCTATTTACCCAGTCACATCCATCATGGGCACTGTGGCTTTTATGCCTGCACACCTGATTTCAGCTCATAAGTCACTTTTACATCCTCTTTAGCTGTTAACTACGCAAATGAGCCGGCAGCAAATACTACCGTGATTCAATAGCCATAGAATACATCTTCCCCAATCATCTCCCCCAAATACCCCTCCCTGGGGCCTAGAGATCCTCTTCTGCTCTAAAATTCTGGGTTCTTAAGATAATGCTTATAAAGTGCTTAGCACAGTGCCTGGCACAGGGTAAGGGGTAAATATATTTCCTTTCTCCACCCCCCCCTTCCTGATATGACATTCTATGCTCTAAAGCCCTTTCCAGATCTAACCTTCTATATTCTAAAATCCCTCACGGCTATTGACATTTTATGTTTTAAGTTTCCTTTCAAGCATGGAAATCTACACTCTAACATTCCTATCTTCTAAAGTTATTACCAGATTAAACATTTTATGTTCTAATGTCCCTCTCAATTCTAATGTTTACTTTCTGTGTTCCCTTCTATGTCAGATAATACATGTTCTGTGCTCTAATGTACCTTCTAGCTTCAATTTTTTATGATCTATGTTTCTATATGTTCCCCACCCCCACCAAACCAATCTGAGGATGGTTAACTATTTCTTCTCTTGAATTCTATGAATAATACAGAGGGGTTGTGGTTTTGAATACTGTTGTTCATGAGCCCCCACCAATGTGATTCCAATTTATTATCAATAGTTAATTAGCTTTCAGAAAGTGTATTTACTAACCAGGTATAGCGGGGACAATGGGTACAAAAATATTTCTCCCAAAAGTCTGAGGTATGTTTTCACAAAAATACACACAGAATCCATGGAGCAAGTGGTTCACATAGACAAAGAGTTAAAGTACAAAGAGAGGGGGGCAGCTAGGTGGCACAGTGGCTAGAGCACCAGCCCTGGAATCAGGAAGAACTGAGTTCAGATCTGACCTCAGACATTTACTGGCTGTGTGATCCTAAGCAAATGTCGGAACCCCAATTGCCTAAAAAAAAAAAAGTACACCTAGGTAGTGTAGCTAGGTGGCACAGCAGATAGAGCACTGGACTTGGAATCAGGAAGACTCATATTCATGAGTTCAAATCTGGCCTGACACTTACTAGCTGTGTGACCCTGGGCAAGTCATTTAACCCTGTTTGCCTCAGTTTCCTGATCCATAAAATTAGCTGGAGAAGAAAATAGGCAAACTACTGCAGTACCTTTGCCAAGAAAACCCTACATGGGGTCATGAAGAGGCAGGCGTGACTGAAATGAATGGACAACAGCAACAATAGAGTACAGTGATAATGAGGTACACATGTAAAGAATATATTAGGCTGAAAAAGTGAACTCAGAACTGCTGATTATTGGAAGTCCTTTCTTCTTGTGCCCAAAGGCCACAGTCTGAAACTGCCTCAGTTTGCAGTTGGGTGTCTTTCTACACCCATATTGGTTTTGGGTGTGTTCTCAGTGGGAGTACTTCCCTCTCTGTTCCTGGCTGGACAAGGTGGACTTTTTTTTCTTGTTTTTGTTTTGATCCAGTGTCTGATGATCCTATTGTAGGTAGGGTAGCACGGCACTCTCTCTGGGCTTAATCTCCCTTTTCCCTTTTGCTATCTAGTGTAGGCCCAAAGGTTTATCTCTTCATGATGCTCTCAAGTCTGGAAGCTCCTGAAAACTGATGATGACTGGAGCCTCACTGTTGGATTGTCTCTGAGCTCGGTGCGGTTTATTATGTGTAGCCCACAGAGTGTGACTAGATCTTTCAGACAGTCATAAAATATCTCCTGTCATCAGTTTTCTGCATCCCATAATCAAAGCACCTTAATCCTTTCAAATTGACTAATGACTCATTCACTCCTAGTTTATACATTTTTCTTGATTGATTGATTTAACAGAGGTATCTAAGTCTTCTATAATTACATTAATTGAGGTTGAAATAGAAATATTCTCTAGAATAAAGGTGTCAAATACTAGCTTGGGTTGTAATGTAACCTGCAACATTCTTGACTATGGCTAGAGCCAGATTAAAATGTAATTGTGAAATAATTAACAAAATAAATAAATAACAATGCAGCAGAACATAAATTATGTCAATATGTGGTTTTCCAAGTCAATATCTAGGGAGCCTTATGAATGGTTAAATGGATCCTGTTTCTATTTGAGTTTGACACCACTGCTCTAGAGAGAAAATGGGACTTGTTTGCTTCTCCAGTTCCCATCAATTTTTTAAGGAGCAACTCCATGCAATCCAATCTCCTCTTACTTGAATATGCCAGCCACGTGATCTACCTTTTCTGAACTCTTAAAATTCTTACCGTCTACAATAATAAATGTGGCACTAAATTATCTATTATCCGTGTTTCTCTCAAATTGCCTATGAGGTTTAGTTGTGTTTCTCCTAACTAGAACATCCCATCTTGGTTTTTTAAACATTTTATTTGTCTTTTGTTTTTATATCATGCAGCTTTTCCTGTATCCCCTCTCCCAGTCCCAGAGCTATCCCTTGTAAGAAGAGAAAAAAAATTCAGCAATGTGAATCATAACATCAAAAAGCAAACAAAAATATCTGACTAATTATATGCAGTATTCCACATTTGTGTACCCCCTAGTCTAAATAGGAATGAATGGAAGTGTCCTTTCATATTTCTTTCTTGGAACCAAGCTTGTGGTTTTGGGATTTTTTTGTTTGTTTTTTTGCAATTTTGTAACACTCCTAAGAGCATTTTCAAGTCTCCATGTCTCCTTTTATTTCTCATTTTCCCCAACTATAACCCTAGGACAGGGTCTTTTGAATAATAGATTTACAGTAAATATTTTCTTTTTACTTGATGAATTTTTCATTTATTCCACAAATATGTGTATTAAACAGTTATTATACATGAAGTCTTCTGCCTATTAGTGAGTCTGCATGTATATGTGTATGTGTGTGTGTGTGTGTGTGTGTGTGTGTGTGTGTGTGTGAGAGAAGAGAAGAGAGAGAGAGAGAGAGAGAGAGAGAGGTGCAAGCACAGTGCTGTGGGCCTTTAGGGGAAGGAAAAACTTCCACCAAGGAGAAACAGGGAAGGCTTTTTGGAAGGGGAAACAGTAGACTCCTTTTTAGGAATCAGAATATTTTGACAAATGGAGAAGGATCCTTGGGTTTTTGAGCATTTGAGGTGTTGGCCTGTAAGGTCTCCTCATAGTAAAATATTATTCCAAGATCCTATAACTTGCTGTTGCCTTTATAATAGAACAGTGAGTGCTCAATAAATGTGTGTAGCTGTTGCTCTCATTAAAATTCAAATTTCTTAGCCTGGCATTTAAGGCTTTCTATATAATCTTGTCCCAATCTACCTTTCCAGACTTCTTCACTCCTTCCCTTCAACTATACTATATTTATGCAAAATTAGACAATTAACTATTCCTCAAATTTTGCCTATCATTTTATTGCTTTGTGCATTCACCAAGGCTAATCTCCCTCCTCAGCCTACCCCCATCTCCATATGCATAGATTGTTTGTTTTTTAGATTATCTAAATCTGCTCTTTTTTTTTCCTTTTTAAATTACGAGATCCTTCTCTTCCTTCAAGGCCCAGCTAAGATGTTATTTCCTCCATGAAGCCTTCCCTGATTCCCTTATTTGAAAGAGATTCTGTCTCTTTTCTTTGTGATCATCCCTTCTCTTTTGACATGTTCTATGCCTATGTTCATAGTCATGTTTCATGACTATGCCTTTCACTAACTATGCCTTTCATCACAAATCTAGGGATAGAAGAAACCTCAAAGGCAATCTAGTCCACTCCTGTCATTGTATAAATTCTATTATTCCTATAGATTAGGACTCTGAGGCCTGTGAAGCTGCAATTTGACCTTAAACTTGACTGCAACTTGAGTTGTAAATAGTTCTAGAATTTCACCATGAATTAAAGTTAAACCTATCAGTCTATGTTTTGCAGACTTAATCTTCTTCCTTTGAAAGATGTCAATAGCATTTGCCCTTCTCTAATCTTAAGGTGCCTTTCCTATCATTCAAAATCTTTCAAAGATCAAAGAGTTGCAGTATCAACAGAGTTAGGGAAATTAGGAGAAGGAACAGACTGTGGAGAGATGGTGAGTTCATTTTAGAGCATGGTGAATTGAAAGATGAGAATTGTCCCCCAGATAGCTGTATGAAGTTGGGGTGGGGGATTTGTAGGTCATGGCAGTCTATCAAATTAAACCATGTGAATGTTCCTCTATGTTGGCTAGAGGTAGAGAATTTCTAGATTCCACTCATGAATTATCAACTTCCAGGTAATTAAAACACAACAAAATTTAATTATCACAGAGAGATATTCTCTCTCTCTCTCTCTCTCTCTCCTCTCTCTCTCTCTCTCTCTCTCTCTCTCCCCTCACTCCCCTTCCCCTCTCTCTGTATTCCTTCCTTCCTTCCTTCCTTCCTTCCTTCCTTCCTTCCTTCCTTCCTTTTCTTCTTTCTACAGGAAGCCTTCTTAGGTTTCTCCAACCAGGAAAGAAATTCCCCTTGAAAGCCACATTGAATGTCCTTCACATTATTCTATTTCAATCAACATGTATTTTTGTGTGTTGCCTGAACATCATAAAGGGTATGCATAGCCAGAACCTGAGGTGGGCTGGTTACACAAAGAATATGTGTATGTGTGTATGTATGTGTGTAGTGGTGGTTGTGGTGGTGGTCGTGGTGGTAGTAATGGTAGTAACAGATCCAATCCAATCCAATACACATTTATTTATTAAATTTATTTTATGGAAGTTGCAAAAGGAAACTCGGTATTTGTGGATATGACTATGGCCTCATAGTTTGGAAGACCTGAGTTCAAATTCCACTTCTATTTCATACTTTTTGTGTGACCCTGAGCAAACCACTTCACCTCTCTGTGTCCCAGGAAACTCTCTATAACTGAAAAGTACAGAGGAGTTGTTCATCTATATTGGTGAAAGGTGTTTCCTCACTGGAAGTTCCATGAACCAATAAAATCATGAGTCTGATCCCCACCTTTTTGCACTGACTCTCCCACCGCACCCCAGAAATTTGCAAGCCACTGGAGAGAGAAATGCAAAGAAGCAGAGACAGAGCTGAAGAGGAAGACAGAGATACAAAGAGACAGGGAGACAGGGAGACAGAGACAGAGAAAAGACTAACAACGAAGAGCATCAGGAAAGGTTTTCTATAGGACGTGGTATGGAAAGCAGAAATGTTGAGTCAATACATTCCAGGCATGGGGACAGCTTGTGTGAAGTCATGGAGGTAGGAGATAAAATGCCAACTTCAGGGAATACAGAGTAGGTTGCTTTGGCTGGAACTTGGAGTGCATGAAGAGCAGCAAAGTATAGAAATCCTGAAATGTTACGCTGGGGACATACTGTAAAAGGCTTTAAAAGGCAAGCTGACATGTTTGTATCTTATCCTAGAATAAGGGGGCCACTGCAGATTCTTAAGAAGTCTGAGTGCTATATTGCTATCTATAGAATATTTCCAGAACTAGAGGAAAGTCTCTATCTCATTGAGGAGATCCTTTAGAAAAGATTTATGGAAGAATGGGGGAAAAAATCATAGAAATGGGAAATATGGGATGGGTTATACTCTGTACAGGAGAAAGGATTTCCCATGTGAAGAGATCATAGATTCTTCAAAGTACCTGTGTTGTTATTTGCACATGGCATCTCCTTCTGCTAGAATGCCAATGATGGCAGGTCCACATCTGATATTTATATTTTATCTCCTCCAACACCTAGTACAGGTGTTTGCAGTAAATCCAATACTTCGTTGTTGAATTAAATTAAATTCATCAAAGTTGCTGATGATTTGGAGGGCATTTCAGTATCCTCAGGGGTTATGAGCTTTTTAGCCTACTTTTTAGCCTACATCCATGATCTCTGGGTCAAGAATGGTCAGAGGAACAGGATACCAAAAACTGATGGGATACCTCCATGCTTGTATGGATGCCTGGCAGGCATTTGCAACAATATTAAGAAAAGAACAATTTTGTCTATTTTTTCCAAGTATCTTGGGTCCTACGGATGCTTGATATCTGCTCTTAGGACTAGTGCTTGGAGACTTCAAAGAGAAAATAAAGGAGTCTGTTCCCCTGGGTAAGAGAAGATTTATTTGTTTGTTTGTGCCATGAAGACCTTAAGCAAATTGAAGCATAGCCAGGCACACTTCACTTCCCCAGGGACAGAAACAGCACAGAACACAGATACACAGGCAGGCAGAGCCACCTAAAATCAATTGACATTCTCCTTCCCCTCCCTCCCCCCATTACTACTTTAAGCAGTATTGCCTGGCTCTATCTTTTCTTCTCTGGTACAGTGGAAAGAATGCTAGTTTATGGATCAAAAAAAGAGATATGAAAAGACATCCCTACTTAAAGTCTTTGTAGAGGTGGGAGGTCAATGGGTATGCTAGTTTGAATGTATGTTCAGTAAAGTTTTACTCATTTCCCTCTCTTTTCCCCCTTTTGAAATATCATTTGTTTTAAAGGTTAGCTCTTTTAGAGTGGGGAAGAGAAAGGATAATTAGGAAAATTATTGTGACACCAAAAAAATTATAATGATTTTTTAAGAGCGATGGTGAGTGGGGCAACTAAATGGTGCAGTGAATAGAGTACTGGCCCTGGAGTCAAGAGGACCTGAATTCAAATCCAGCCTCAGACCTGGATTCAAATCTGGCCTCAGACACTTGACACTTACTAGCTGTATGACTCTGGGCAAGTCATTTAACCCCAATTGCCTTACCCCCCCCCCAAAAAAAAGAGTGATGGTGAGGGGGCACCATCAAGATGGATGAGTAAAGGGAGCATTTTTTTTTTGGAAGCTCTCCCAACGTTCCCCTTTAAACAACTTTTAAAAAAATGTGTCAAATCAAATTTTAAGTGGCACGACCAACAAAAAGCCTGAGTGAGTAATTTTTTTTTCCCAGCCCAGGAAGACTTGGGAGGTCAGAAAGAGAGGTCTCTGGACACTAGGACAGGGAATATCTAGGAGTGCAGTGAAGCAGAAGCAACGTTAGTTGTGGGCCTTGGTGGCAGCAACAGCAATAGCAGCAGGTGGGCTCAGTGCTCAGACACAGTAAGGGAATTGAACATCTGGTCAGAGAGAGAATACTGAGGACCCTTGTGCTAGCACCGGGCACAGATGGTGCACTATCCATTACCCAGTACTGGGTTGCAGTTCCTGGGCAGTGAGGAATGCTTGCAGTTGCAAGGGAGAAGGGGCCCAACCTGAGTAGCAGTCACAGCTTCAGGTTGGAGAGGAGTTGTGGTTATAATAAAGCAGGGGCCTTGACTAGGTAAGGAGCAGAGTATAGTACAGGACAGCAGTGACTACATGTCTCCTAGGATCACAACAAACAAACAAAAAAACAGACTGGAAAAAAATGAGCAAACAACTGAAAAAAGAAAGAAAGGAAGGAAGGAAGGAAGGAAGGAAGGAAGAAAGAAAGAACCTGATAATAAAAAAAAGCTACTATGGTGACATAGATGCTCAAGACACAAACTCAGAAAACAATGACTTGAAGACATCTACAAGCAAAGCTCAAAGAAAAATGTAGATTGGACATAAGCCCAACAAGAATTTCCTATCAGTTGGGGATAGGGTAAAAAAAATAAATAAACAAAAGAGAATAAGATGGAGGGAAGTACACAGTTAGCAATCATAACTGTGAATGTTAATGGGATGAACTCACCCAAAAAGCAGAAGTAGATAGCAAAACAAGTAGATAACAGAATAGGAAGTAATAGCAAATTAGAAATCAGCATCCAGCAATATACTGTTTACAAGAGACACACTTAAAGCATATGTAGAGTTAAAATAAGGGCTAGAGCAGAATCTATTATGTTTTACCTGGAGTAAAAAGCAGAGATGGCATTCACGATCTCAGACAAAACAAAAACAAAAGCAAACCTGATTATGGATGTCTAGAAAATATTGAATGTAAATAGAAAAATAATGAAAATCAAAGGAGAGATTAATAAAATTGAAAGTTAAAGAAAATTGAACTAATGAATAAATCAAGAAGCTGGTTTCATGAAAAAAAAATAGATGAACCATTGGTTAATTTGTTGCAGAGAAAGTGACACCTGCATTGGGAGAGGGAATTTCCTCCTCTTGGAGTTTCATTTGTTAATGAAATCACAGATCTGGTCCTTGTTCCCCTAAGTAGGCGCTTCAGAAAGAACTATTTGTGGAAATTAGGACTCCAAAGAAGCATTCCCACAAATTCTCAAGAAGAGATGTGACTAGAGTAATGATCCTTGTACAAATGGAGATATGGTGTTTCTTGAGGAAAGAGGGTACATCACTGAGGTTCTGGAAGAATAGGAGATTCTAGAAGTCCAGAAGCCAATAGGGTGATTCCCTACCACTGTTACTAATCCAATTCAGTTTCTCCTTCTTTTGAGCCTCGGAGTACTAGGGGAGACCCATCCAATGAAAGGTTCAAGCTTGGGCTTGAATTAGATGAGGTACAGAATGGTGAGAGTCTGAGCCTCCAGCTACCATAAGAACTACCACCTCATACAGAGCAGTACAAATAATAAGTGTTACATCATGATCTGTACAAGGGCACTGTTGCAGAAATTTATACAGATTTCAAGCTATTACAACACTTCAAAGGCTCTAGAACAAAACTTGTCTATCACTGATGAGACACCTCCTCCCATCCCCGCACCAACAATTTCGATATGATCTCTTAATCAGGGGTCTGACACCGTTTTAGAATTTGATATAAAATTCAAACCTTTTCTACCCTCCTCCCCTCTCTGGTGTGTGATCTCTTCAGGAAAACAGGGTCATACAACAACAGCATGTTTGGTTATATGTGTTGTTTCAACTGCAGTTCTCTCATCAACTTTGGTTCAAGTCAATGTTTTAAATGCCTTGATAAAGAAGGTCATATTTAGGAATGTTCTTGGTATCTATTGGACTTTGGATGACAACTTTTCCTTGCATTGCTCCTTGATAGATTACTTCAACCAAGTCTGTGAAGTTTTGTTGAGTTTTGAAACTTCCCATAAACTTAGTGTGGTCTGGAGACCCATAATCCACTTTCATATGCTGCCCATTGAAGAAAAAGACAGTAGATGGAATATAACTGATGTCAAAATACTGGGTGTAAATTGGTGTTTGGTCCACATCCACCAGATATATCATAGCCATTGTACTTAAGTCATGATAAGTCTTAGAAAGGATGTCATCTATCTGCAGACAGACACGATCCTCATCTCTTCCAAATCTGAGAACCAAAACCTTTTCTGCAGTACTTTTTATTGCCTGGTCTACTTCTTTTTTGGATGCAAGTTTGGGCAGCAGGAGACTCATCCTGAACCAATGCAAATCTTAGTTCTTACTACCAGACCTCGAGTTTCCTGGCATCAGGCATGCTCCGATTCCTGGCTCTCTCTGCAGCTCAGCTGACGGAAGACACCATTCTAAGTGGTATATATTTAAAACCAAGAGTATTCATTATCTCAGATAAACTAGAAGCTTTTCTAATAAGATCAAGGGTGAAGCAAGGATGTCCATTGTCACCATCATTAAAGCTCTAGCAATAAGACAAGAAAAATAAATTGAAAGAATAAGACTAAACAATGAGGAAACAAAAGTATCACTCTTTGTAGACAATACGGTGGAATATTTAGAGAATTCTAGAGAATCAACAAAAAAAGTAATTGAAACAATGAACAATTTGAACAAAGTTGAGGGTAAAAAATAAATCCTTAAAAATAATCAGCATTTCTACATAATACCAACAAACCCCAGCAGAGATAGGAAAAAAAATATTTAAAATAACTTCACAGATTATGAAACATTTAGGGGTCTACCTGCCAAGACACACACAAGAACTATGTAAACAAAATTGCCAAATACTTTTCACACAAAAACAGATCAAAACAATTGGGGAATATTAATTGCTACTGTGTAGGCTAAGTCAGTATAATAAAAATGCTAATGCTTCCTGAATTAATTTACTTGTTCAGTCCCATTCCAATCAAACTGCCAAAGAATTATTTTATAGAGCTAGGAAAAATAATAAATTTTATCTAGAGGTACAAAAGGTCAAGAATAACAGAGAATTAATGAAAAAAGGGTAAAGGAAGGTGGACCAACAATACCAGATCTCCAACTATAGTACAAAGTTGTAATAATCAAAACAGCTGGGGACTGGGTGAGCAATTGAGTGGATGATCAATGGAATAGATTAGGCACATAATATATAGAAATATATGACCACAGTAACCTTGGAACCAAAGATCCAAACTGTTGAGGCAAGATCTCACTATTCAACAAAAACTGCTTGGAAAACTTAGAAAAGAGTGTGGAAGAAATTGGCATAGACCAACATCTTATATTGTATACCAAGATAACATCAAAACATAAAGGGTGATATCATAAACAACTTAGGAGAGCATGGAAGAAAATTACCTGTCAGATATATGAATAAGGGAAGAGTTCATAATCAAAGAGATAGAAGGGATCACAGCAGGTAAAATGGATAATTTTGATTGCATTAAATTAAAAAGTTGTTAAACAAACAAGGAAAGCAGGGAGTTGGGGAAATATTATAGCAACTTATCTGATAAAATTTAATTTTTCAAATATATAGGGAACTGAGCCAAATTTATACAAATAAGAGCCATTCCAAGTTTTCAGAAGAAGAAAGTAAAGTTATCTGTAGTCATGTGAAAAAATGCTCTAAATCACTATTAATTAGATAAATGAGAATTATAACAACTCGGAGATGTCACCTCATGTCTTTCATATTGGTTAGTATGACAGAAAAAGAGAGTGACAAAGGCTTGAGGGAATGTGTAAAAAATCAATGCACTAATGCACTATGGAGTTGTGAACTGGTGCAACTATTCTGGAGAACAATTTGGAATTATGCCGAAAGTGCTCTAAAACTCAGCATACCCTTTGACTCAGCAATATCACAACTAGGTCTATATGCTTCTCAAATGAAAAATAAATAAAAAGAACCTAGATGTACAAAAATATGTATAGCAGCTCTTTTTGTGATGGCAAAGAATTGGAAATTAAGGGGATGCCAATGAATTGGGGAGTGGCTAAACAAGTTGTAGTATATGATTGTGATGGAATATTATTGTGTTGTAAGAAATAATGAAGGGGATAGTTTCAGAAAAACATGGAAAGACTTGTATAAACTCATGCAAAGTTAAGTGAGCAGAACCAGGGGAACATTGTACACGGTAATAGCCATATTGTAATGATAATCAACTTTGAAAGACTTAGCTATTTTGATCAGTACAAGTATACACGACAACTCCAAAGGACTCATAATGAAAAATGCTATCCACCTCCAGAGAGAGAACTGATGAACTCCAAGTGCAGATTGATGCATATTGGTTTTCACTTTATTCTTTTTCTTTTTCTTTTTTTAACATAGCTAATGTGAAAATGTTTTGCATGATTTCGTATATGTAATAGATATCATATTGCTTGATTTTCAATAAGTGGAGGAGAGGGTGGGACGGGGAGGGAATTTGGAAGTGAAAATATTTTTTAAATGCAAAATAATAAAGTTTTCAAAAATGCAAAAAACACAGTAGGTACATGTTTGAGCATCAGGAAAGATCTAGTAGAGGAAAGGTATACTTGTCTCAAGACTGAAATCACAGGGCAGTATCCAGGAGAGATTTAAGAGGGAATGTGGTATATATTAGGTTATATTTACTCTAGGCCTGGAGGAATACAATTCAATTTAATAAACATTTATTAAGAAGTCATTATGTACAGAACACCATACAGATACCTTTTCTAACTGAAGTGAATTTAACTCTCTGTGTCCATTGTACTGAGATATAAATAATAGCAGTATAAGTGTTCTGGAGATAGCTTATGTTGGCTATATTTAGAGACTGTTAAATTTTCAGTGTGAGCATTTATACCTTAAAAATCAGCAAATGTTACAAATTAGAGCTTGATTTATTGTTTTTTGATTTTCTAGAAATTGATAGAGAACATGTTAATAAAGCATATTAAGCTTAAAAAAAAGTGCTGGCTTTTGAGTCAGAGGACATGGGTTCAAATATTGCCTCTTAAGCGTACTACCTGTATGACCTTGGGCAAGTCATTTATCATCCCCATGTCTTAGTTTCTTCATCTGAGATCCCTTCCAGTGCTAAATCTATGGTCTTTAATAATGTATTTTAAAATACAACACAATTGCTCAATCTAGAGCACCACCCAGAAGTTCTCAATTTTCCTGCTTTTCACATTAGTCCACAGGAAAACTTAGACTGAGTGAGAGGCTGATGGATGTCCGTGTTAGAATTATTACCAGAAGCTACTTCTTTTTTACTCCAGGAATAATCTTATCTGCCTCCCACTTAGTTGTAATACTTAGCCCTTTCTCTCCTCCCTTGACCTTGAAAACCAGGCACCCACAGTAGATTAGCTTGGAGCTGCCATCTTGGTTTTCATGGGACCCTTTTAAGGAGCTTGGCCTTTAGCAGGTCTTAGGTGTTAGGTGAGCTTATTTTTTTGGTTTGTTTGTTTGTTTGTTTGTTTACTTGATTATTGAGATGAGAGTATTCTCAGGTTTAAATGTTTCAAGGAGCTTTTACTAAGTGGCTGTTTGTGTCTGTGCCCATGTGATAAATGCCTACAAGGGTTCTTTTGGTGGTGACAGCTTGAAATCTTCTATTTTAATATCATTTAATAGTGTCTATAGGCAATTGGGTTATTTTCACCATTGTTACCATCATCATCATCATACTTATCATCCTCATCCACAGTGTTTATGAAGTAACATTTTACAGGACTCTGGTCTTTGTGGGAGAAAGAGTTTTTTGCCCAGGTTGAATGTCAAGAACTGGCTCTATCATTAACTCAAGAAATGACCCTGATCATACATTTTCTGAACCTCAGAATATTGTTGGTTTTGGTTGTTTCAGTCATGTCCAGCTCTTTGTGGTCCCATCTGCGGTTTTCTTTGCAAAGATACTGGAATGATTTGCCATTTCCTTCTCCAGATCGTTTTACAGATGAGGAAACTCAGGCAAACGAGGTTGTGTGACTTGTCCAGGGTCTGTGATAGAACTAGTGTTGGAGGCTGGATTTGAGCTCAGGTCCTCCTAACTTTAGGCCTGGTGCTGTATCCACTGCATCACCTGGATGCTCAAGCCTCAGAATACTTATCTGTAAAATGAAAATGATAATATCTGACCTGCCACCTTTTGGAGTTTGTGAGGATCTCATAAAATGAAGGGACTCTCTTTTGCCTTTATTTGCATCCCTAACATGTAGCACAGTTATTGCCACATGTGCTTAATAAATGTTTAACGACTGACTGACTAATAGGATGGGGCACAGTGCTTCTCCACAGAGAATATAGTGCCTAATATATTATATATTATAATATTTTGGAGACAGCCTTGTGATAGAGTAGATAGAATGCTATACCTGGAGTTTAGGGTATACAGGTGTCAGGGAAGACTAGCACCTCTGGTGTGAGGGCTGCAGATCCTTTTTCAGAGGTACTTTCCACATTTAGCATCTACCTGGTATGCAACTCTTACCTGTGACTCCAAGAAGTTGTAGCATGCACAGTGGCCACACCCCAGTAAACCATTTGACAGGCTAAACCAGGTTGAGGGTAACCAACAGGCCTGAAACCCATTGGCAAGTTAGGGAGATATCTACCCTAAGCATGTGAAGACTTACCCCAGAGGAATGGGTGGTTGTGAAGAATTTGTTCCAACAGGCCATAAAAGCAGAGGAAGTAGGCATTGTAGAGGGCTTAAAGCTTGGTTAGAAATTGAAGACGCCAACATCATCCACTGCCTCCCAAGCCATCATCAATTATGTTAACTTTTGTCTTGCCATTGGACTGCAATGACTCTGGAAGAGAGAGAGGAGCTGACAACTTTGAGCAACTTTGCCTCACTTAAATGCAATTTACGTGCAAGTCAAAAGACCGTTTTACCATTTTTACTGACCTCAAAGTCCTATGGTGATGGGCAAGTGATGGAGCAGCAGCTATGGCTACGCTGGGAGCTGTAGTCATAACCCTGCACACAGGTGGTCCAGGCCACAGAGTCATCTTCTCGCTGCACTGAAGAAGTAGTGGGATTTGGCAGCCCTTTGGGTGTCTAAGCAGCCTTTTTTAGGGATAACACTGCTCACCTCCTGGTGTGAAGAAGGGGTTAGAAAAGATGCCCCAAAAAGTGTCTGCTTACCCAGCTCTGGCCTGTTTACCACAGCAGGTGGGGGTTCTACCCTGTGGTTGAAACATGTGCAAAACCTTTTGTAAAGATGATTCCACTCTCCACTGAAACATGGAATGCGTGCACACTTATGGACAACATGAAATCCAGTGCATTTGAAAGAAAAACAGCTCTTGGCTCAAGAGAACTCAGTGAGTTTCAGACCCAAATAGAAGCCCTGAGTGAAACGAAGGTCAACTTGGAGCTGGATATATGTTTTCCTGGAGTGGCTGCTGTCATAGGAAGTACCACGAAGCTGGAATAGGTTTCATAATCAAAACCGATCTAGTCAATAAGCTTGTATGCCTCCCAAAAGGAGTGAACTTATAGGCTCATGACAATGCAATTGTCACTTTCAAGAAAGCCATCAAGACAGAGAGAGAGAGCCTATGCTCTCACCATGATGAACCCTGATGAGGTCAAAGAAAAGTTTTATGAAGACCTGGAGACTTTCATTATCAATGTGCCAAAAGAGGACAAGTTTGTAATTCTAGGTGACTTTAATGCCATATCAGTCATGGCAGGGAGTCTTTGGGAGGAATGGAGTTGGAAACAGCAGCAGCAATGATCCCTTACTGCTGAAGACTTGTTCATCTCATGACCTCATTACCAACATTATCTTCCATTTACCTAAATGCAATAAAACTTCTTGGATACCCTAGCAGCAAACATTGGCATTTGATAAGACTATGTCATTGTAAGAGACAAACAGGATATGAGAGTAATGAAGGCAATGTATCATGTAGAGTGTTGAACCAATCATATGCTTATCCTCTCCAAGCTAAGCATTTGCCTTCAACCAATGCAGTGACCCCAAGACAAGATGACTATCAAAAGACTTAATGTCAATACATTAGAGCCTCCCCTGAAGGTGAACAATTTGTTAACTTTGAGGGAAAGCTGAGCCAACACACAGTTGGCGACAGTGGAGCAGAGAAGAAGTGGGCAGCTTACAGAGGTTTAGTGTACAGAACCTCGTTTACTCCTCTGGGCCAGAGCAGTCACAAATATGAAGACTGGTTTGACAAATTAGCGCCCGATTTTTCTACATCCCCTCCAACCTTTGTCACTTTACCTTTCTATCAGAAGCTGTTAAATGAAAAAGGAGAACTACACAAAGTTTACCAGCAGGATAGTTCATCCATCTCTAAGAAGGCAGTGTTTAATTGTATGAGATGCACAGTGCAAGCAAAGCTGAGAGAGAAGTGAGGTTATTGGCTCAGTAAGAAGGCAGATGGAATTCAGTTTTATGCTGATAGTAACAGTCCAAAGCACTTTTCTGATGCACTCAAGGCTGTTTATGGGCCAAAGACCTTTGGGGCATCTCAACTACTCAGTGCCGATGAAGCCACATTGATTAGTGATAAGGACATGATCCTAGAGAGATGGTTGAATCCTTCTATGGTGTTCTCAATAGACCATCAGCAATCAATGCTGAAGCCATTGACTGTTTACCTCAGGTTGACGTCAACCCCCTCTAGCTGAACTTCCAACTGAAGAAGAGGTTTTGAATGCTATTAGGCATTCATGTGGCAAAGTGCCTGGTGCTGATTCTCTTCTAGCTGAGATGTCCTTCACCATTCCTGAAGTAATCTTTTCAGTGATCGCCACGAGATGATCATGGTAGCCTGCATATGTCATGTAGAACTCACAGGTCGTGAATTCAGGATTGTGAGTCAAATCAGTTCCTTCATTTCTGAACTGACATCCAATTTCATAAATCCAGTCAATGCCACCAACTATCAACATCTTGTGATAGAGCTCTGGGGCAATTTTCATATAAAGGTTCATGTTCAGCTCATTGTAGTAAGTGGTAAAGGGTTTGGCAACAGCTCCACCTGGAATAACATTCATCACGGGAGTTTCTATCTGCGGGAAGCCCCACTTATCTAGGAAGCTCCTATAGGTAATTATCTTGGAGCAGGTGATGAATTTCTGTCTCACAAAGTCATTCAGGATCAAATCTAGATATCGCTGATGTTAATGTGTTTCTTTTTCTTTAAGGTCAAGATGAAGGCAAGGAAACATATGAAGACATGGCGACAGGAATGTAATCACATGGAGAATGATGCTCAGCTCTCCCTTTTTGGTATTCCTCAGATTCCCCTGAACCACAATGATGTCTCCCCAGCAAAGTTTGTTATTTATATGAAAAAAAAATCTTCTGATTTGTAATTCTTGAAATTGTCCATCACTTGCAGCTTGACTCCCTCTCTTTGAAGATCATGAAAGATGAGTTTTCCCCCAGAAGCCTGTTTTGCATGGATCTGGCCTGCCACTCCCAAGGTGATGTCAGTCAGGTGGTCAACTGGTTATAAATGAGTATATTGCTTGATGAAGTGAGTGATGATGTGTCTATGTGGAATTTGCATGGATAGAGATCCTCTCCACTGACCTTCAGCTGCTGGATTTCCTGGCTGCAGATCTTGTAATATTGGGTCCAGACTCTCCTCATTAGCAGGCATGCCATTATCAACAGTGTGATTGGTGGTGGTGGAGGGGTTGATTTAGCTGCTTATCACTGAGCTCTTTATGTTTGCCTCCTTCTTAGCCATTTTTTCCTCTGCCCTTCAAATATCCCTTCAGCTCATTTTTTTCTTTTCTTTTCTTTCTCTCTCTCTCTCTCTCTCTCTCTCTCTCTCTCTCTCTCTCTCTCTCTCTCTCTCTCTCTCTCTTTTTTTTTGGGTGAGGGCAATTTGGAGTTAAGTGACTTGCCCAAAGTTGCACAGCTAGTAAGTGTTATGCATCTGAGGCTGGATTTGAACTCAGGTCCTCCAGACTCCAGGGCCAATGCTCTATCCACTGTGCCACCTAGCTGCCCCTCTTGAGCTCATTTTTGCTCAATTTCATCTCGGTTCTGTCCTTGGTCACTATGGCTACCTGCACTTCTGCCATCTTCACCTGAAGTCCTGACCAGAGAGGGGCCAGTATACTTTTGAGGGATATACACATAGATGATCAGATGGGTGCACACATTACCATAGATTGTTCAGTGTTTGGGAGGCTCCAAAGGAAAGCATGAAAGAGAAGAGGTATTAGATTGCCTACCAGATTGAAGGTCTACACAGCCATTGTGCTGACCTCACCATTGTATACCTGTGAAACCTGGACAGTATACCAGAGCCGTGCCAGGAAACTGAAATGCTTCCATTTGAATTGTCTTAGGAAGATTCTGAAGATCACCTGGCAAGACACTGAAGTCCTTCCTTGAGCTAAACTGCCAAGCATTCAAACTCTAATGCAGAGAGTACAACTCTCTGCCATATTGTTTGAATGCCAAATGTAGTTTGCCTAGAAGATTGTTTGTATGGAAAACTCACACAAGGCAAATACTCACAAGGAGGTCAGAAAAAAACAATACAAAAGACATTTCAAGAGCTCTCTAAAGAAATTTGGAATCCATTGTGAGACATGGGAGACACTGGCACAGGACTATCCATCATGGTGTGCCCACATCAAAGAAGGCACTATTCTGTATGAGCTAAGCAGAATTGTAGTGTCTCAAAAGAAACATGAGATGTGCACATTTAGAAATATCTCCATTCCAAACATTCATGTGCACTGTTTGTGTCCAGCTTGTGGTAGAGCCTTCTAAGCTCATATTGATCTGATCAGCCACAGTTGGACACGCTGCACCTTGACTCAGGCATAATGATGTCATTTTGGTCCCCTTCAAGCTTGAAGGACAACAATTAACCAACCAAGGATTTGGGACACTTTTGGTCTGGTCAGCCACAGCCGGACACATTGTATATCGACATAGTGATGCAATTTTGGTCCTCTTTGAGAATAAAGGACAACAGCCAACCAGACCAGACCTGGAGTTAGGAATATCTGAGTTCAGATATGGCCTCTGAAAGGAACTGTGCGCCCTTAGACAAATCACTTAGCCTCTGTTTGCTTCAGTTTTCTCATCTGTAGAATGGGGATAATAAATAGTACCTATTAGCCCAGGTTGTAATGAGAATCAAAGGAGATAATATTTGTAAAATGTTTTGCAAACTTTAAAGTGCTATATAAATGCTAGTTATTATTATTATTTATTCATGTTTGTTTTTAACCCAACTAATGTGGTTGACAGTGAAAGTCAACTCTTTCTAATTAGGACCAAATTCCCCAAAGTTCTTTATTTAGCTCCATCATATTGTTTCTATTAGACACAATTTATTAAGCCCATATTTAGACACATATCCTTGAAGTGATATTTGTGAGGATAATGAAGTCTTTTTTACTATGGTAAGAGTCAGTATTGGATGATGGGAAGTTCACTGGACTCAAGATTGGAAAATAAGCGGCTTTTGATTCTCTTTCTGCTACTTAGCCTTTTTGTTACCACAGATAATTTCGTTAACTTCTCCAAGTTCCACATTTTCGAGAGAAGTGTAAAATAGGGAAGACTACTTTGAACATTATCCGCAACGGGTTCTTGTGAAGAACAAATGAAATAATTATTTAGTATACTTTATAGAAACATCAGCTGGACCTTTATAGAAACATCAGCTGGTCCTCACTGTCTCTCCTATTATCTGACTTTATAGATTAGCTACAGACATGACTCAAAGAAATGTCGCTATTCCCTGGGCAAATGGATTCCTTGATTTTATTTTTGAACTTTGAAAGTTCCAGAGAGAAATATCAGCTCTCACTCTCCCAACCAAAATTCTACATTAGAGACTTATTCCTTTGGCTTAAACTTTGGTTTCCATTCTAATGCCAATTTCTTTAACACAACCTTGTATAGATCACTCAGCGTGAATGAGTTTCCTGAGAATAGTGTTGGGATGGGAAGGGAGAGGGGGTAGGGAAACCATCAGTGTGGGTGTCTACATCTACTGAGATCAGATTGGCTGGAGCTGGTTGGGGACAGGAAGACAAAATCCTTGGACTCTCTGGCCCAGAAGGGGCTGCTGTTCTGCCAAGGAAGTAGTGGGACAGAGAAAGCAGGAACTCCTGAGGGATGAAATTGATGCTTCCTATCTCCCCCCATCTCCACAATGCCACAGCCCAAAGAAAAGTATCCATTGAAAAGTTTTGCTCAAGCTTAGCTTGGTCAAGGAGAAAGTGCCCTGGAAAGCTCATTCAAGCTGGGTTGATAACAGCCCCAGCAAATTTCAAGGACAACCTTATCACTTCACAAGGTCTCATTTTACCTTTTCTCTTACTGACAGGCTCTGATAGTGAACAAACACGTCTGGCCTCTGATATCTTCAGGCAGGACCTCTCTGTGCTTTCCATCTTTCCACTTCTCTCTCCTACAGATGGGTCTAACAGTAAATTCAATGTCCATTGCCTCTGGTTCATAGAACCAGGGGATGGCCGAGCTGGAAGAGGTCCTAAAAAACCAGAATGGCAGAATAGAAATCATGAGATGTCAGAGCTCATTCCGGTGAATTCAGGATTCAGGTAAACTCGTTTGGCTTAATTCAGCAAATACCTACTCTCCTCAAGGTACCTCACTCCTTTCAGACTGAGGACACAAAACCAAAAATGCTCACAGTCCCTGCCCTCGGGATGCTTACATTCTACTGAGGGATACATTTGCACCGTCACTATAATTATTATACAAAGTAATTTGAGAAGGGAGAAAGCACTGGAAACTGAATGGGGAGGGGATCAAGAAAGCTTTCTCAGAGGGGTTGCCACCTGAGCTTAGTGTTAATGGAAGATAAGTAATCTTAAAGACAGAAATGCAGAGTGAATGTATTTCAGGCAGGAGCTATGGTTTCTGCAAATGCACTGGGGAGCTAACTCTAAGCCTGCTGAGTCTGAGATCAGCATGACTCCGATGTATAATACATGATAGGGACTTATATTAAAAGAGGATAGAAAGATAGGCTGGAGGGATATGGTGGAGGACCTTAAATGCCAGGCCCTCCACAGGTGCTAGCATTTTCTCCTGCAGGCAGGTAGGCCTTCACCACTAGCAGTTATTGAACCAGGAAGCAATGTGGTTAGATGTATGCCTTAGGAAAGTTGTTTTGACAGCTGAGTGGATGATGGATTGGAGAAGCTCATTACATTATGGAAATTAAAATGTTAGGCCTATAAAAGGGACCTTAGAGATCGAGTGGTCTATTATTTTATGGAGAAGTAAATTGAGGTCATGAGAAGGAAGTGACTTGATCAAGGTCATACAACTAATCAGTGACAGAACCAGGATTAGAACTCAAGTGTCCTGACTCCCAATCTAGTCCTGTCTCATGTAATGGAATCATTGTGCCATAATTAATGTGTATGTGTCCGGTTTCCCCAATTTGACAATGAATTCATTTAAGGAAACAACATAATGATAAAGTTTGCATCTGTAGTTTTCCACATCCTCCACTAATGTCCCTTAACCTCTGTGGGCATCTGTTATCTCATCTGTCAAATGAGGGGATTAGACTCAATGAGCTCCAAGGTCCCTCCAAGCTTTAAATCTGGTCCAGTAGTAATTGTCACTACATGATTGGCACTGTGGAGTGCTGGCAATCCTGGACCATGAGAGGCTATGCCAGCAATGTACAGGCTCAGATTAGACCTACCCAGCTAAAGAAATGGTTTTATGTAAGGTTCAAACAATTGTTGGTATATCTGTCATCTAAGAACCAATGTGGAGAGGCCCAATACCAGCTTTGAAAGCGGTGGATAATTTTTTAGTCTTAATAACTCAATTCTATTCTCTTAAATTCTATTATTATAGATAATAGAATTCTTGATTTCTATCAAGGCCTCACTGTGACTAAAATTCTGTTAGGCACTGGGAAAACAAAGAAAAAGAAATGAAATGTTCCCTGCCCTCAGGGTGCTTTCCTTCTACTGAGGAGATCAACTGTGTATATAGATAATCAAATGTCTAATATTCACAAAGTTATACAAAGGAATAAAAGGGAAAGAACACAAATAACCAGAGGCATCAGGATAGGCCTCCTGCAGAAGGAATCACCTACCCTTCACCCTATTTTGAAAAAGTCAACAAGAATTATTAAGTACCTACTGTATGCCCCAGGCACTGTGCAAAGCATGGGATGCAAAAAAAAAAAAAGGTGAAGACTTTCCCTGCCCTCAAAGAGCTCATATTCTAATGGAGGAGACAATATGCAAATAACTACATATAAACAAGAATATCTATCTATCTATCTATCTATCTATCTATCTATCTATATCTATGTACCTATCTATGTGTATATACATATACAAATTGGAGATAGCCTCAGAGGAAAGGCACTGACATTAAGGAAGATCAGGAAAGGCTTTTTGTAAAAGGTGATATTTGAGTTAAGACTTGAAGGAAGATAGGGAAGTCCAGAGGTAGAGATGAGAAGGGTGACAATTCCAGGTATGAGGAATAGATAGCCAGTGAAAATGGCCAGAGTAGAGAGAGAAAGTACCTTATGTAATGAACATCAAGGAATCTAGCACCAGTGGAGTGCAGAGTTTGTTGGGGATGAATCAGGAATAGGAAGACTGGAAAGGTAGGAGGGGGTCAGGTTATGAAGTACTTTAAAAGACAACTGGAGGATTTTATATATGATTCTGCAGGTAACAGGGAGCTAGTGGAATTGATTAAATGGTGGGGAGATATGCTCTTTATGAAGATTGCTTTGGCAGCTGAGTAGATGATGCACTCAAACAGGGAGAGGCTTGAGTCAGGAAGACCCACTAGCAGGCTATTGCAATAGTCCAGGTATGAAGTGATGAGGCCTGCACTAGATTGGTGGCAGGGGCAGAGGAGACGAGGGGCATATATGAGAGATATTATGAAGGTGAAATTAACAGGCTGTGATATTGGGGAAGAGAGAGACAGAGAGTGAGGATGACACTTAGATTGGGAGCCGAGGATACTGGGAAGATAGTAGTATCCTTGACAGGAGTAGAGACATTAGAAAGAGGGGGATGGTTTGGAGGAAAAGATAATTAATTCACTTTTAGAGATTTTGAGTAAGATATCCATAGGGCAGCCAGTTCTAGAAAGGTAGGAATGCTAAGGGGCAAAAGTGAGAAGGGGATGGCTTCCATATATGGGGTCTACCTGCACAAATGTACAAAGACGAGATGATGGAATATCATTTAAGGGGAGCAACATAGTGAGTGAAAGGGAATGATGTAAAACACAACTGAAAAGGCAGGTAGGAAGACCTAAAGACTGTGTACCAAGTCGTAGTAGGGTTTCAATCAGCCTCATTGAAGGAAGGATGCACACAAATGAAATCACAGCTGTGTGAAGTGTTGAAGTGTTCCCCCAGAGCACTCAACATGTTATTAGGTCCATAAGCAGCCGCACTCAGTAAATAAATTGTTAGTGAATCAAAAGATTTAAACTGGATCAGCTAGTGTTCTGCGAGCTCACAACCCTGTAACACCAAGAATGATGGGCTTCTTTTTTCATTCTGTGACTCTGCACTATCCTGCTTCCAACTCTATGACCATCCATTCTCAGGTTCTTTTCCTGTTCCCATCTTCTCTGACCCCATTCCCTTCCTCCTATTTAGTTACCTCTCAAGGCTCTGCGTTTACCCTCGTCTTGATGCTCTTTTCATTTTCACATCTTCAGCTACGATGCTGAAGCACTCAAATCTACATAGGATCATTGGATTTTGGAGCTAAATTAGGATATAAGCTCCTTGAGGGCTGGGACTGTCTTTCTACATTTATGCACATTACTAGTGTTTAGCAAAATTCCTGGCACATCATAAATGCTTAATAAATGCTTGTTGGTTGACCACATTGCCCTGAACTCTTACCTAGGTTCAAGGCCCAAATCTCCAGTTCCTCATCTGGTCATTTCTTTCTACCTAGATATCTTGCTGGCCCTCAATTCAAACTCAGCCTATGGAACTCCTCATCTTCCTTCTGATTTTATTTCCCATGGCACCAGCATTTTTGTGCTCATGCAGCCTGATAACTTTAGAATCATCTTTGCCTCATCCTTTGTCCTTACCCCATAGATTCGGTCTTGTCCCTTCTACATCCTCAGTACCTTTCCTCGGTTCCCTCATTTGATCTCCACTGCTGCTACTTCTGTCCAGGCCCTTCATTACTTGTCTCCTGGATCATTGTAATAGTCTCCTTGCTGGTACCCCTGCCTCTATTCTTTATCTCTTCAATCCTGCCCACAGTGTCCTGATCATCTTTATGAAATATTACTCTGATCATATGATTTCCTTGCTCAAGAAACTCCCATGGCTCCTCATTGCCTATGGGATAGTCCTCAGCCACCCGGCATTCAAGGGCTTCTGCAATGTGATGACACTGCCTTACTTGGCCAAACTTACCAGTCTTTTCTCCTTTATGTGAGCCCTTCCCTTTAGTATGCCAGTTTCCTTATTGGCCCACTAGGTTAATTTTTCTACCAGATATGTTTTTCTCCATAATAGGAAAAATAGATTTAGAGCTGTAAAGGGTCTAGAGGTCAGCAAATCTAAGCTCATTTAATAGATGAGGGAACTGAGGTTCAGAGATATGACGTGACGTAGCAAAGGATATACAAGTAGAAAGTTATGGTGAGAGTTGAACCCAGCTCCCCCTCTTTTTTCTTTTTTTTCAAATGCTTATTAACCACCAAATCAGTGTCATTTCCACTGTATCACAGCAGAACTGTTGCATTCTAGGGGTGTTAGGAATCCTGAAATGCAAAGGTACAGCGTAGGAGTCTGCCTTGAAAGAATTTGACCACTCAAGTATTCTTTCAGTCCAAGTAGTGAGTTTACTAAGACACGTTTTGGATGGGTAATATTCCTAGTGAGTCTGCTGTATTTGTGAGGCCAATACAAGTACCAGGTTCTGGAAGTGAGGGGGTTTGTGCCCTTCCTGAGGTTCAAGGATGGAGTCAGGGAGAAGGGATGGAGACTATGTGGGGCTTTTCCAGTCAGTGCCTCAGTGATGCCTTCAGAGTCATGTTCTGGTCGAGGGGTTGGGGAGGTGATTGATTTGGCCCCATGGCTTGGGTTAAAGCTAAGACCTGAATTCTATACACACACACACACACACACATACATACATATATATGCATAGACATACATATACACATATATACATATATACATACACATATATGTATATATATACAGAAACTATATGACAATATAAATAGATAGAGGTTTATCCCCATGTTTGCAAGAAACTTGTCTCAGTGCAAAAGTAAGGGAAATGTGTCAAGGAGGAGACATTCTCAAAGTTGGGGTTCAGATGGCAAAATATATAGCTAAGAATGGGCTAGGTTGTGAAAAAGGTGATTGGTGCCAGATATGGGAGTAGGCCTTCCTAATCAAATCTGGATGTGATGGAAAAGTTCTTGGGGTAACTTAATCAATACCAGACTTGGGTGAAACTCATGTATGGGGAGTTTCTTTGTTGGGACCCAATCTATATCTTTATGTTAAGAAAGAAAAAAAAATTGTCTTCCTCTTTACTTTTCCCTAATTCTCTTCTTAGGTCCATGGAGCACATCTGCCCCTTCTGATTATTTGATAACCTTTTAGATATTTAAAGAGAGCAATCCTATGCCCTGGTCTTCCCATCGAGACAAGCTTTCTCTTCTTGCTGTAATGTGAGAGCCTTTGGAAAATTTTAAGGAAAGCTTTCTGCTCACCTCCCTACCCCTCAGATTAGTTCTGTTTAGGTATTAGATAAAGGCATATAGATTTTAAAGAAAAAATGTTGTATTTTTCAACTGGGAAAAAAAAAGTGTCCTAGATCTCTAGGAGATAAATACAACAAGGTTATTATTTAGCTCATGCTTTTGAACAGAAGCTCTAAAATGGATGGAATGTCTGGTCATTATCTTTGTAACATCTTAGTAAGTTAGAGCTTCCTGCTGGCTCAGTGAACAACCCAGGGGAAGGAGTGGGCTGGCACTACTGATATAATCTGGAAAAGTCCTTTTGAAACTTGCTGATCATTAATGCTGAAGAGCAAACCCAGGGTAAGAAATCCTTGATATTTGCTAAATCCCTGTGGGTATTTCTCAAGGCAGGATACTGAAGGGTGGAATCTCCTGAACTTTCATGAGTTCTTTTGCCTTCTCTCTGTCTCTTTCTGTCACACACACACATAAACACACACACTGAATCTGGCTTTTATTGGGAGGGGATAGTGTTAGCTCTGATGAAGAGAGGCTTAAGGCTTGGGGAGACAATCCAAGGTTGGGATCCCAGAGATATATATGAAGTAATCAGAGAAGGAAAACATCAGGGTAGCAGCTGACATTCCCAAACCAGATCATTGATACCTCCAATTCATCATGGTTAGGTTCTCCAACCACTAGGGCAGGTCCTATAATAGGCAATTCCCAAAGCAGAGTAATGGATTTGGCCAATCTTATCAGCCACTTCTCCCTTAGTATGCCAGTTTTCTTGTTGATCAACTAGATTAATTTTTCTGCCAGATGTGTTCTCCATCATAGGAAAAAGCTTTCAGATGGTCAAATGGGCTAGGTAAAGAGGTAGTGTCCTTCTGTCCTTGGTAGTGTTCAAGAAAAAGTGGAATGGCCACTTTCTGAGCATTTTGTAGAAGTAGCATGCTACTGTACACTAGAGAGAATAATGGATTTGGAATCAAGAAACCTGGGCTGTGATTGCCTGAGCTGGATGCACTTGGACAAGTAATCTTATCTTTCAGAGCCTCACTTCTGTCATGTATTAAAAAGGGATTAAATAATTATACTGTCTGTCTCAAAGAATTGCTGTTGAGTGAAGTGACTTGTGTGTCTGAGAGAATTTTGGACATATGATTGAGTTGTTATTTTAGAACAGAGTTCTTTTACTTTTTGAATAATATTTTATTTTTTCCCAATAACATGTAAAAATAATTTTTACTGTTCATCTTTTAAAAAAAATTTGAGTTCTAAATTCTGTCCCTCACTTCCCTCTTCTCCCCTCCCTGAAATGGTAAGCAAGCTGATATAGGTTATACACGTACAACCATGTAAAACATATTTCCACATTAGTCATGTTGTGAAAGAAAACACAGACCAAAAAACAAAAACATGAAAAAAAAAAGTGGAAAATAGTATGCTTCCATCTGCATTTAGACCCAATCAGTTCTTTCTCTGGATGTGTGTAACATTTTTCATGATAAGTCCTTTGGAATTGTCTTGGATCATTGTATTCCTAAGAATAGCTAAGTAATTCACAGGTGATCATCATACAATACTGCTGTTACTGTGTACAGTGTTCTCCTGGTTCTGCTCACTTCACTTTGCATCCGTTCAGGTAAGTCTTTCCAGGTTTCAGAACAAGAGTTCTTAACCTGCTTGGTCTCATAGACCCCTTTGGCAGTATAGTAAAGCCTATGGGTCCCTTCTCAGAATAATACTTTTAAATGCATACAATAAAATGCATAGAGTAACAAATCGATTGTATTAAAATGTAATTAACAAAATACAATTAATTAACATTGTAATTAATAATTAAAATATAATTAACACATTATTTTTTAAAGTTTACAGTCCCCAGGTTAAGGACCTCTGCTTAGGGGAATTTCTGCTCCAGGTGGGTGCTGGACTGGATAGCCTCTCAATTTTATTTCACCTCTGTGATTCTGAATATAACAGTCATCTTAAACAACCTCAACTGAAATCTTTTTGTGGTGCCTCCTGTAAGTGAGTATGCCATCCGAGTGTTCTATGTGCCAGGATGGCAGATCTCATGGGAAATGTTGCAAGTACAGACTGAGGGATAAACCACTGTCTCATATGTTGGGCCAGCTAGCAAGACTTAGTGATACTCAGCACCAGGAATTGGGTCAAAACCACAGAATCTCAGAGTTGAGACCTCAGTGGCAATTTAGTCTAACCTAGACTTGAATAGGAATTCCCTCTATTTTGCCTTTGCTAAAACCCTCCAGCTAAGTGGTGTACTGGATAGACAGCTGGGTCTGGAGTCAGGGTGATCTGAGTTCAAATCCAGCCTCAGACACTTACCAGCTATGTAAGATTGTGTAAGTCACTTAACCTCTGTCTGCCTCAGTTTCCTCAACTGTAAAATGAGGATGAAAAAGAAACTACCTCTCAGGGTTGTTGTGAGGACCAAATGAGATAATGTTTGTAAATTGCCTATTATTTAGTAGATGCTTAATAAATGCATGTTTCTTTCTTCCTGTCCCCTGCAAGTACTTCTTTTACCAGTGAAGGGAAAGTCATAACTGTGCTGTAGTGCATTCTTCTTTCTGGTGGCTCTAATGATCAGGAAGTGTTTTCCTTGTAATACACCTAACTTTTCTTCACTTTAACTTCTATCTATCACTCCTTGTATTTCCCTTTAGTGTCCAAGAGAACCAGTCTACTCTCTCCTTCACGTGAAAGCCTTGTAAATAAGGAGAGGCAGTATGGTATCATGAATCATTTGCTGAACTTGGAGTTGGGATCAGGAAGACCTGGGTTCCAGTTTTACCTTAGCTACTTGCTAGCTGTGTGGCAAATCATCTGGGCAAACCACTAACCCTTTCTTAGTCTCTTTCCTTGTCTGTAAAATGAGGGGGTTGTACTCAATGGTCTCTAAGGTCTCTTGGAGCTATAAATCCAGGTTGCTAAGTATTTGAAGACAGCAATCATATTTTTACCAAATGTAATCTTGTCCAGGTTAAGTATTCCTTTAACCAACCCTTATATGGTGTGATCCTTAAGACTTGCACCATCATGGTAGTCTTCTAGACATGTAAGAGCTTCCATACATCTGTCCTAAAATACAGTGCCTGGATTTGAACTCAGAATTCTCACTGGGGTCTGTCATTGCTTGTGGTCCTTTAAAAATCATGTACGTATTCATTCATAGAATTATAGATTTAGAGCTAGAAGAGAACTTAAAGCACGTTTAATTAAGCCCCTTCATTTTACAGATGACTGTAAACTTATAAACTTAACTTGTAAACTTGTAAATTTAACTGGGGTTATAAGAGATGGAGTGACTTACCCAAAGTCACACAACTAGTTAATATTAAGGCTAAGATGCAAATCCAGATCCCCTGCTCCCAAATCCAGATTTACTGCCACTATATTACATCATTCATTCCTTTATTCATTCATTCATTCACTCATCAAACCAGTATTTTTGAACACCTACTAAACGCATACACCAAAATAAGCCCTGAAGGGAGACAAGTGAAGGAGACTCAGTATATTTCCTTGTTGAGTGCCAATAAAGTGATAATTAAGGTGTGAGCCCCCAAGTCCACTGAGACAGTTTGGATTCTCACTCATATCTGTAGATAATGGGATCCTGTGGCAAGAGAACTGGAATGGACCAGCAGTCAGATATTTAATTGGGAGCCAGGATGCAGAATATTAATTCTGAACTAGACTGAGTGTTTCACCAGCCTCTGAAAAATCTATGTGGTTGGTGAACTGGGGTGGGGGTGAGAGAGGAGGGAGAAGATTCACCACTTCCTCCACACTACTTTGCCTTCCTGTTTTGATTTCAGGGTCCCAGAAATGCACCTCTTTTTTTTTAAATCTTTCCCCAACCCTACAAAAGTTGAGAAGGCTCAGTGAGAGGAGATTTCAGTTTAGGAGTTGATTAGGTTTGGCAGTTTCTTAAACCTTTACTTTACTGTGATTTATTAAGACATGTGGCCACAAAACAACAACAAAAACCCAATTGTCAGAGTCTTATGAATGTAGTCAATCGATAGGAAGAAGAAAATTTCCCAGACAAATGGGCATGGAGGCTAGAGTCATTGAGGTTTTCATATTTCAATAATTCTGAACGTTATTATATTGTCCCTAGATCTACAATGAACCTGGGGCCAGGGAGGATCTCCCTCACTGGTTCGTTAATTAATATCCTCCACCTGGTTTAACCCATCTGCCAAAATGGTTTAACAGGGTATGGATGCTGTGCACGCTTTAGCTTCTTGGAGCCACAGGTGACAGCTGGGTGGATCAGATGGACACCAAAGTGGATGAGCAGGCCTGAAAAGGGCTCCAAGGCCCTGGCACCAGAGGTACTAGTCTTCCCTGAACACACATGAGACGCTGGCTGATCAGACCAACACGAGCTCAGAATGCTCTACTACAGTCAGGCACAAATAGTTCACAGGAACATTTCAGGTGGAGATGTCTCTAAATGTATGCATCTCATGTGTGTTCAGTGATGTCAACATAGTGATGTCATTTTGATCCTCTTCAAGAATGAAGGATACCAACCAACAAACCAGCCAACCAATTAATTAATATAGAGATAACCCACTTTTCTGAAGGTTTGCAGGAAGCAGGACAAGGAGAATGAATCAGGTTTAGGCAGGTCGCTGAAGCTATTGAAGCACTTTCCACGTCACTTGGGTTGCCCAGAAAGTTGTACAGACATGCCTTATACCTATGTCTTAGTTGCTGTATGAGGTAAAGCTTTATGCCATCGCAACAAAATCATAGAATGTTAGAGCCTTTAGAGTATAAGATGTCCCACCATGGGTAATTGGGGTAGTATGGGGCCTTACAATCATCTAGTGCAAGGTTCTCAATCTGGAATTAAGGCCTTCAAGGGAATCAAGGACACTTTTCAGGAGATCCCTGAACTTGGATGAGGGTGGGGAGGTAGGGAGAGAAGATATATTTCTTTGGATATAACTGGTTTCTTGTTTAATCCTCCGTATTTTATTTTCATTTAAAGACATTATTTTGAGTAGTGCATAGGTTCCAACAGATTCCCAAAGGGGCCCATGACACAAGAAAAAAAAATTAAGAATGACTGACTTAGTCCAACCACATTTTAGAGAGGGGGAAACTGTACCTCAGAGAAAAGTAGCTACTGCCTACAATCACACAGCTTGTAAACAGGAGGGCTGGCACTTAAACCCAGGTCTTTTGATTCTAAATCTGTTGTTGTTTTTCTTTATATTGTAACACATTTCCTCTTTTAAGAATTGAGATCAATTCAGGAAAAGGGGCAAGGATTTGAAGGTGGAGTTTCCTAAAAAAAAATCCTTGAAGGCTGAGGACCATGATACCTCTTTGCTTGGGGGGTCTGAAGATAATGTTGGCAGCTTATTAAGAGAGAAAAATAACTAATGATTGATCTGGAATGGCAAAGTGTGTCAAAGAATCTAATGGCCCCTCTCCTACGAAACAAACTGAGAATTTCCCCTTGCCCTGAATTCCCTTGTGAGGTGTCTATGCATGGCTGCTAAGGCTGACGATTTAGGAAGTCTAAATGTTGGTATGTTAACTCTGGCTAAGGAGGAGTATACTGTTGGGGGGAGTGGGATTTCCCTTCCACTCTCCACATCCCTACCATTCTCCTCCCAACGGCTTGACCTTAAAGATGGCGATCGGAGGGGGTGGCATTAATAGGACTTCCAAAACACAAAGCTCCAGAGCTCTTCATTGGGCCCCCCAATAATAAAGAGATAATAAAAAGTCCTTCTTCCATTCTTTGAAAAAGAGGCTGCTGATAGTTTCTTTTTAATTTAATTTAATTTTTTTTTTTACCCTCCTTCCTTTTAATTCTCACATTGTGCTGAGGGAATGTCATTATTTCTGCTCTCATCTCTGTCTCTTGTCAGCTTTCTGGAGAACAAGAAGCAATTCATATGTGGGCCAGGTGCACATCATCTGAACATGCTTCTGCTGCCTGAAATCCATTTCCCAGCCTGGGGAAGGAGAGAAGAAGGCGGGTTGATGGACAGCGTTGAACCCCAGGGCAGAAGGAGACCTGATTTGATGTGGGAGTTGAGAAGAAGAAAGTTTGGAGGAGCTTCTGTTAAATATGTGTGTAGGGGGGCTGAGGACCAGGGGAGAGTCAATCAATGAATAATAAGACCAGCTGACACCTCTTTAATACTTCCTGACTCTGGTTAGGCAATACTTGACATTAGTGAGCTCACTGGGGACTCAAAACAACTCTAAGGGGTAGGTAGAGAAGTGCCTATTAACTCCATTTGCAAATGAAGAAAAAGGTCCAGAGAAAGGAAGATCACAAAGTCAATAAGTGGTATAGCAGGGAGCCCAACCCAGATCTGCAAATCCAGCCCTGTTACAATTATGTCAAACTGTATTATTTCACCTGGGTTCTCTAGCTCAAGGTCATTTGTCTACTCCTCCAATCCTAGCCTCCCTCTCAACTAATCCAGAAATCTCCCAATGTTGCTAACTGGCTTGTGGGGCACCTTCTATAGTACTATATCTTCCTTGGGCTAACTAGAGACCTCAGTGGATCCTCTCCTCACCAGTGGGAAAGCATGGAAACACATATGGGGGAGACCAAGGTTCCTCTCTCCTCGAAAATGCGAATAATTCATCCAGGAGCAGAGGTTCCTCTGAAGCTTGCCATTAGACAAAATTTCATTTTACATAGCTGTTAGTCAGCAGAAGAGGTGATGAGTCAAATCACAGTACAGTGGAAAGAATGCTGAACTGGGAGGAAGGAAATCTAATTTCTTCTTCTCCTCTTCCTCCTCCTCTTCTTTCTTGCTATTATTTCTATTATCATTATTGTTATTCTCATAATTATTATAATTTTTTCTAAAAAGTCACATAACACTTTGTTTCTATTTTTATAATCATAGAATCATAAGATTTGGGGCTGAAATGGCCCGTAGAGGTCATCTAGTTCAATACATCTCATCTTACAGGTAAGAAAACTGAGGCTAGGTGACTTTTCCAAGAGTACACAGGTCATATGTGGCAGAACCATGATATAGTTATCAGTAGGTGTATAATGAGTAAGATTCCTGGATTTGGTGTTTTCTGTTTAAGTGACTACAGATTAGTCACACAAACTCTCAAAGTCACATTTTCCTTATCTGTAAAATGGAGACAATGAAGTTTACATTAGATTTATCCCAGAGCTGTTGTGAGAAAAGACAATTTATAAGCCACAAAGCACATTAAGAAATGAGATTTATTATTACTAACCATGTATTTATCTGTGCTTGAGTCTTATACCCATAGTAATCTGTAAGCTTCATGCAGGCAAGGACTGAATCTTACTTAAACATTCTATCTCTCCCAGCTCTTAGCACAGGGGGCAGCACATAGAGAATTAATAGATAGTTATTGAGTTGAATATAGCAGCTTAGAGACTGAAAAGTGCTTTCTTTCCCAGGCATCCTATTAAGTAGGCAGGACAAGTGTAGCATCCTTTCTGTGCTACTTTCACAGAGGACAGCTATTGTACTCATAAATTCTAGGGTGCCCTTCATGTCCTAGATCTTATAACTATAGATCCCAAGTCCCAACTGGTGTGCTTTCCAGCAACAGTCAGCCAGAAGACACAATTAGCTCAAAAAAAAGTAATTTACTAAGATGGCATAGTAAAAATAATAGATACAAAATATTTTCCCACCAAAATATGAGAGGCAATTTCCTACCAATATGCTTGGTATCTCTGGGAATAGTTGGCACAAATAGAGTACAATGGTACTGAAGGAGATGCATAGGGAAAACATGCGGTCAAGGCTACTCACTCCTTTGATACAACAGGGCTTCAAAGATTTTTCTGTCTTATTAGAGACCTTATAAAACTCAACATTCAGTTGCAAGATCTCTCTTTCTCTCCTCTCTCTCTCTCTCTCTCTCTCTCTCTCTCTCTCTCTCTTTTACCTCTCTCTTCTCCCTCTTACTTCTCTTGCTCTTATTCTCTTTCATCTCTGTCTTTCTTTGCCTCTATCTTTTTCTCTTCCATAACTGGCTCTTTTCTGTGCTGCCTGGGGTCACATTCCTTTAAGCTGCTTCAGTCATCAATTAACACCTTCTCTAAAGCTGAATCTCTCTGGGGTGAGTGTTGCTGCTCCCTTAACTGTACCTAGAACTCTAGAACTGACTCTTTAACTGCTCAGAGTGGAAAGGCAACGTATATAGTAACCTAAAGGCTTCTCTGCTCTGTGACAAACTGAATGCTTCACAAGTGCTCCTGGGTAAGTAGTTTTGTTGCTAGACACCATGGCCAATATGGGTGTGTGGGAGAGAAACCTTCTCCTCTTCCCTTTATAAAGGTATCTTTCACAGATTACCCTTGGGTTAAACTCCCTTGAACTCTTGAAATGCTGATGTCTTGACTTTTGACTGTTTTCAAGGCTTGGCTTGAAGTACCCAGCCAATTTGACTTTTGACTGTTTTCAAGGCTTGGCTTGAAGTACCCAGCCAATTGACCCTTCTGAGAGTCAGAGAGAGAGAGAGAGAGAGAGAGAGAGAGAATCAAAGAGACAGAGACAGTAACAGTGGCAGTGACATACAACAGGAAAACAAATAGAGACAAAGACAGAGACAGAGACAGTGACAGAGATAGTCATAGTTTATAAAGGCATTGGGTATTACTAGATGCTAACAGATAAACAGTTTGCCATATATGATTACATCCTGGGATTATATCAACTGAACTGCGATGGGAAAAATGACATTCCTTTTCCCCCAAGTTAAATGTTTATGTCTCCAGCAAATCAACTGAAATGATTTTTTTGTGGGGAGGACAAAGTGTATCTGGGACAGTTCAGGAACAACCCAGAAATTAACATTCTATACAGGAGGAAATTGACACAGAGAAAGAGTGATATCTAAGGTCTCATGGCTAGTCAATGTCAGAGAAAGGATTCAAACATCGATCTACCTCCAAATTTGTGATCCTTCCACTGTACCATGCTTTCTCTGAGTGAGCCCTGACCCCCTAGCCCTGCTCTCATAGCTGGTGAAAGGCCAAGGTATCTCCCCTTCAGGAGCGCATGAGGAAAATAGGGAGAGAATTTGCCTGTTTAGGAAACAATTAAGCCAGAGCAGATTTAACAAGTTCTGGTTCTGAGGGTACATTAAGATGTACTGTGGATAGTTGGGAAAGGTTTCTTGGAGCAGGTAAGACTTTACTGGCATTCAAAGCCTTCCCTCATCTAGCTCCTACTCACCTTCCCAGCCCATCCTCCCAGTTCTACTTCCTCTCAAGTGAGGCTGGTCTGCAGGTTATATGTTCATCTTCTGTGCTTTTCCTTATGTAGTCTCCCTTGTCTGAAATTCTTTCCCATCCCTAATCCTCTTCATTCATGTAACTCCTACTTTTCTTCTGGACCCCATCCAATTATTACCCTTTCAAGAAAGCCTGCTCCAGCTCACAGTGAAATGTTCTTTCATCACTTACATTTGTTATTGGTACCGTTCACTTAAGAGAGACTGGCTGAAATTATTAGTTACTCCTTAATAGCATTATGGAGGGCAGCTAGGTGGCATAGTAGATAGAACATCAGGCCTAGAATCAGGAAGACCTGAGCTCAAATTCAGCCTCAGACACTTCCTAGCTGTGTGACCCTGGTCAAGTCACCTAATCCTGTTTGCCTCAATTTCCTCATCTATAAAACGAGCCAGAGAAGGAAATGGTAAACCACTCCAATATCTTCACTAAGAAAACCCTAAATGAGGTCATGAAGAGTTGGATATGACTGAAAAAACCAAATAACAACAACAAATATTATGAATGCACATCTATGAAATAAAAGTAGTAAGTGACAATTATATAGGACTTTAAGATTTGCTAAGTGATTTATGTGTATTCTCTTACATGAACCCCACAATAGTTCTAGGAGATAAGGAATGAAGGTGTTATTAATTCCATTTGACAGAAGAGGATAACTGAGGCACAGCTAGATTAAATGACTTGCCCAACAATACACAGTATCGGATCAAGGATTCCAATGCAGGCATTCCATCTTCAAAAGTCTGTCTACTACAACATATTACTGCCACTGCATATACATAGCCTGTCTCCTCTAGGCTCAGAGGTGAAATGAGTTGTCCAGACACATGACTGCTCAGTGCTAGCGGAGGGATTAGACCCACAGCTTTTGACTCCAAACCTTGGGCTCTTTCTACAATCACACATTAGCTGGGCATCTTGAGGACAGCCACTTGTTTCCTCTGGGTCTCAATTTTCACCTCCGTCCAAAGCATTGGTCTCTTCAGGCCGCTTCCAACTTAAGTATTCCTTGGTCTTATGTTTCTAGGACTGCTCTCTCACCCAATCTGGAAAAACAACTTCATTGCCTCCTTTCTAGGACTCTAAATCCCAGAGTTGCAAACTACTCATTAGTTACTTTTTAATTATTTACATCTTTCATTTACTATATTTGCGTCTCTGTGGTAGGGTTTTTTTTTCTTTTTTTAACTTAGGTTCTTGCTGTAAGCTTTCAATACTAGATCTCAGCCTTCTCTTGTTCTTCTGAACTCTTTAATAATCATTAGGAGGTAGGAAAGAAGCATTTATAGAGCACCAGCTACATGCCTGGCACAGTGCTAAGTACTATACAAACATTATCTCATTTGATTCTCACAACAACCCTGGGAGGGTAGGTGCTGTTTTTATCCCCATTTTACAGTTGAGGAAAATGAGGCAAACAAAAGTTAAGTAACTTGCCCAGGGTCACCCAGCTAGTAAGGGTCTGAGGTTGAATCTGAACTCAGGTCTTCTTGATGCTAGGGCCAGAATTCCCACCTAATCTGAAAGACTTTATTGCTTCCTTTCTAAGAGGCTGTGCCACTTAGCTGTCTTGGAATATGGCAGATTGGAGCAGCTAGGTGGCACAGCGTATAGAGCACCAGCCCTGGATTTCAGGAGGACCTGAGTTCAAATCCGGCCTCAGACACATAACACTTGCTAGCTGTGTGACTCTGGGCAGGTCACTTAACCCCATTGCTTAGCCAAAAAAAAAAAAAAAAGGGAATATGGCAGATTAAAAAACAAAAACCAGTTGATAGCACTCCAAGACAAAAGTCAGAAGGATTTGAGAAATTATCCTTCCAACACCTTCCTGTAAGCTCCTTAAAGACAGAGACTGCTTTGTTTTTGTCTATCTCCCCGTCACTCAGTACAATGCCTTGCACTTAGTAGGTGCTTAATAAGTGATCATTGAATTGGTTGTAATTTCATTTTACAGAGACAGAAAGTGTGTACATGTGGTTTTCAGAGTTGAGCTTACAATAGATAGTCTTAGATCATTTGAGGGGAGTGTGGGACTGTAGGAGTGAGGAAACCTGCATTTCTGTTTTGACTGTGTGGCTGGTTATTTGTGTGACTTTAGAGAACTTGGTCCCCCTCTCAAGGCTTCAATTTATTCCTCTAAAATGAGGGGAAGGGGGTTGGGCTAAATCATCTCTGATTGTCACAGACTCACAGAATTTCAGAGCTGGTCACCTACAAGCTGGAGCTAAAGAACAATGCCCTTTACAACATCCCCAACAATGGCCCCTCCAGCCTTTGTTTGGAATCCTCCAGGGAAGGGGAGCTCACTACCCCGTGTCCACAGGGGCAGCCCATGGATAGCTTTAATGCTCTCAGAGAGACAAAGTAGCAAAACTGTCACACAACTCCAAAGTATCAAAGGTGGGACTGAAATCCAAGGCTGCTGATTTCAGGTTTGGGGCCTTCGGCACTATCATACTCTGTTAGAGGACTCTGGATTTGAATTCAAATCTTTTGACTCTCAGGCCAGAGCTTTTGTTATTTTTTCAAATGCTTTCTGTGCACTTGGGGTGTCATGGTACAGTTTGTGGAAGACCTGGATGTGGAGTTAAGTGTCCTGAGTTTAAATCCTGTCCTTACCATTTACTATTTGTATGACCATGGCTAACGAACAACTTCTCTGACCCTTTAGTTTCATCATCTAGAAAATAGGGATAACAATGTCTTCTATGCCGCCTCATAGGATTGTTGTGAGAGAGCACGCAAACTGCATAGAGGATTGTAGACCATGCCATAGTGAAGTTCAGTCAAAAGAACTAGCAATGTTCAGCCTGGAGAGAAGCAGATTTTTGCATGCTAAAGATAATTGGAATCTGCAGACACTTGTCTTTTCTTCTCCCTTTCTATTTGTAGTTTTACCTTCTGGACTTAGAGTCTTGGACGACAACAGCAGCAGCAGCAGCAATGTGCCAGTAAACTTGGGGTTAGGAAGAATTCCATTTTAGAAACTTAATCAACTCTGTGACCAGGACCTCTCTGGGCCTCAGTTTCCTCATCTGTAAAACGAGTGGATGCTGCCAGATGGTCTTCGAGGTTCCACCCACCCTTAAATCTATGACCTTGTGAACATAGAATGTTGAACATCAGAGCTGGGCAGGACCTCAGCACCTAGAATCATCCCAAGTTCAATTGCCTCATCTGGTGTCTATCAGTATTCTCCCAAATAGACTGAACGTGTTCTGATCTGAGTTAACACTGCTCAATAGCACTTGCAGCTTGGCAAGAATGCCTTTCCTATGTTAATATAAAAAGCACCGCAGCAGCAGTTACTTTCAATTCAGTACCAGGTTGTGAAATAAAACCGGACAGTAAAATTTCCTCCTGCCACCTCCTTACTGGATCTAGCCCTGTAGTAAGGTGCCCCATGGGTTCTGTTAGGGCTTGGCACTTCCCCCAGGGGCACAGTTGCCTGAAATCCATTACCCAGTCTCTACTTGCTATCCAGACTGGCATATCCCATAGCCTTTTAGAAATTTAGATCTGCAGAGCTCCCAGGAAGGCAGTTTCATGTGTCCCATGACTCACTTTTCCCTGTAGTACTTGGGGGGCTGGTGACTCAATCAGGCTTTAGTGAAGGGAAAAATAATTCAAAAGAGCTTTGCTGGACAGTTACGAGTCATAATGGTAGGTCCAGTGGCCCTCCGAATTAGCTCTTGCCCTGAGACTTAGCTCTCACAGTTACTTTTTTAAAAATTTTTTTTAAGGCTTACAAAGCACTGTTATTATAAAAATCCTTGCAGCATGGCAGGTGCTTGTTGATGAGAAGTCAGTGTCATGGCTATTGCTCTTTCTGTTTAACTCCTGAGTGGTCACTTGCCCAAGGCCATAGAGCTATTAAGGTCAATACTCAAAGTTGAACCTCGGGCTCAAGATTCCAAGTTCAGTGTTATTTTACCATATTGTCACGTCATAGAATATACAATATTAGGGCTGGGAGGGACTTTACTGATCACTTAGTCTAACCTTCCATTTTCTTTTCCAATTGACAAAGGAGGAAAATGAAGCCCCAAAGCTGTGAAATTCAAAAGCCCTTCATTTGAGGATATCTGTGTTTTCACATAAGAAAAGGCTGTTGATCTCCTGGGGGTGGCAGATCTTCTAATTATTGTCTACTTAACTCATTAGGCACTGGGCCAGAGGCCAGCTCAGGTAGCTTAGTTTCAAGGGCATTTCAAAATCATAGAACAAGAGAGGACCTTCAAATAGAGCATGCAGTATCAGAACTAGAAAGGACCAAAACATCCAGCAGAATGTTAGTTAGAAGGGACCTGAGGGACTATCAAATACAAACCCCTCATTTTACAGAGAAGGAAACTAGTGCTCATTGAGAGAAAAGAATTTGTCCAAAGTTGTCTGCATAGACAGGTTAGTAGAAGACATAAAAGTCACTGCCAATGTCAAGGAAGAGAGGATAGAAACAAAAAGGAGAGTGTGTTCATACTTCAGGGAGACTTGAGAAGATCCACTGAAAAAGAGAGGAGTCAGAGAAAAGGGAGGAGAACCAGGAGAGAAAATAATGTCACTGATGGTAAAAGAGGAGAGGGCATCCATTAGAACAATGCACTTAACCAGCAGCACCCAAAGCTGCAAAGGGCAAGGATGCTAAGAATTAGAAAAGATCATAGATGGTTATTAGTAATTGTGGAGGGAAAGTTTCAGTAAAGTGATAGGGATGGAAACCGAGTGTTGTGAAGAAGAGATGGTGTGCCTACATAATGTTTACTGACACTGACCTCATTTAAAATCTTGAGCTCACTGCAACCAACCAATCCAAGGGATCAGTATCCATTGCTACGTGTTGGGGAGGGTGTTAGGTGCTGGGGATGAAAAGACAAAAAAAATGAGACCATCCCTGCTCTCATGGAGCCCTAATCCTAACCCTCATCCTACCTAACTCTAAATTTGTACACATCTAAGTAAATGGAGAATAAGTGCAAAATCAATTCAACATAGCTATAGAATTAGATCATTTGAAAATTGAAAGGGCTCATTGAGGCCACCATAACAGATCTATTAAGTAGTCCACTCCAGTTTTGTTTGAAGATCTCCAAGGAGGGAGAATACACTCACTCTTTGGTCAGTCCATTCCACTCCTGGGTAGCTCTTGTTATCAGGAAGCTTTTATTTTCCTTTCTGAAATAGAGACTAAATTATCTTCTTTACAGCCTTTGATCCTGATTTCCTGATTCTATCCTCTGGATCCAAATGGAAGAAGTTCAGCCCTTTCTCATGACATTTATGCTTGATAAAGGCTACAATATCTTCCTAACCCATCACCCTTAATCTTCATTTCTCTGGGCCAAGCAAACCCAGTTCCTTCATTTAATCTTTATTTGGCATGGGCTCAAGACCCTTCGACATTCTGTTTTCTCTCCTCTGGACAGATTCTCTATATCCTTCTTCAAGGATGGCCCCTAAAACTGAGTACAGTACTGCAGATGAGGTCCAGTGGAACTGGACCTCCCTCTTCTTGGAAGCTATAGCCCTCTTAATATAGCTCAACATCATGCTATGTTTTTTCTTCATAAGCTGCCACATCACGCAACTAATTGACATTATGGCTGCATACAATAAAAGTCCTGGATTTTTTTTTTTTTAGAAATTCTCTCCCTTATCTCATCCTTATGCAGTTGATTGTGTATACTTTAGTGAAAGTCTTCACATTTATCTCTACTCAATTTCATGTAATTAGATTCAGTCCAAATGCTCTAGTCCAGTGCTTCTTAAACTCTGGGTCCCCATATGGGGTTGCAACCCACAACTTAGTAAGTGCTGAAGGGTTTATGAATGGAAAAAAAAAGTTTAAGAAGCCCTGTTAACCTACTAGGATCCCTTTTGATCTTAACTCTGTGACCCAGTTTATCAGCCACTTCTCCCATCTTTGTGTCATCTAAAAATTTGAGTGTGCCATCATTGCCTTTATCCAAATCACTGATAAAAATGTTAAGCAACATAGAACTAAGCACAGATACATAAGTTATTGTAATGGAGGCCTCATGCCAGTCAGTCAGTCAACAAACAATTTAACATGCCTACTATGTGCAGGACACTTTGATACATGCTGGATATACCAAAAAAAGCCCCTCTTTTCAAGGCATTCTTATGGTTTAGAGGGGGAAACAACATGCAAACAACTTTATACAAAGAAGAAATAGATGGAACAAAATGGAGATAACCCACAGAGGAAGGGACTACCATTAAGAGGGGGATCCTCTAGCAAGGACTTGAAGGAAGACGGGGAAACGATGAAACAAAGGTGAGGAAGGAAAGCATCCCAAGCATGGGGGACAACCAGTGAAAATGCTCAGAGTTGGAAGGTAGAATGTTTGGTTCAAAGAACATCAAAGAGACATTTGGTAGGATTGAGGAAGGCTTCATAAAGGAAGTAATACCTGACATACATCTTTTTTTTTTTCCTGACATACATCTTGAAGGAAGGGAGAGACTCTTTAATGCAAAGTTGAGAAGGGAATGCATTCCAGACTGAGGACTCAGAGAGAGAAAGTCCCAAAGATGGGAGATGGAATACATGCATGTGTGTGTGTGTGTGTGTGTGTGTGTGTGTATGTGTGTGACATACACACATATATATCTATACATATATAGATATGTATATAGATATGTATACATATACAAATGTGTACGTGTATATGTTATACATATATATGTGCGTGTATATCTATATCAATATATCCTACGGAAACAGAGGGAAAGCCAATTTGGCTGCACTGAAGATTAACTCAAGAGGAATAATACGTTAGATCTAGGGATGGAAAGGACCACAGAGGTCCCCATCATTTTACAGTTGAGAAAACTGAGGAAAAGAGAGGTTCAAAAACTTTTCAAGGGTTCCTCTCCCACTGCAACATTCCATTTCAGTGGTAGATGTGGGACCAGGACTCAGCTCTCAAGGCTCCGAAATTTTTTTTTAAAGGCAATCAGGGTTAAGTGACTTGCCCAGGGTCACTTAGTAAGTGTCTGAAGCTGGATTTGGACATAGGTCCTCCTGACTCCAGGGCTGGTGATCTATTCACCTAGCTGCCACTGATTCCAAGTTTAGTGGAAAAGTTCAGGCAGCCTTTACTCTCCAACCAAATTGTGAGACTGCTAAGACCCATCTTTTCTCCTGTGTCCCCCAAGATTAGCTGAGCACAGAGCTGCCTAGGAGACTCTGATTTAGTAAAGATTTTGAAATGAATTAAATTTAATGAAGGCCTTAGAGAGCCAGAGACGGTGAGAAGGATTCTTTCCTGAGAGCAGAGAAAGCAATAGCCGGGCAGTATCTTTGGAAGTGGAATAATACAACTGTAGAGTATCTAATTGGGAGGACCATATAGCATACTGAATGGAATGCCAGAGATGAAAGGATCTTATTAATGATAATAGCTAACATTTATATGACTCTTTAAAGTTCACAAGATGCTTTACATGTTATCTCTTCTGATTCTTACAACAATCTGGTGAGGTAGATGCTATTATTATCCCCACTTAACAAATAAGGGCAAGTCATTTATTGCTGTTTACCTCAGTTTTCTCATCTGTAAAATGAGATGGAGAAGAACGTGGCAAACCAGTACAGTATCTTTGCCAAGAAAACCCCAAATGGGGTCAGGAAGGGTCAGACATGACTGAAGATGACTAAACTTCCTGACTCCAGTGCTTATCCCGTGCTAGAAGCTGCCTCAATTTCTTCATCTGTCACAAGATGGGGTTGTACTCAGTGATTTCCAAGTCCCCGTCTTGCCTTGACATTCTTTGATTCTGTTATCCCAATGAGCAAAGGGAAAGAACCCTAGTCTGGGAGTTGGGAAATACAATCTGCTGCTGACTCTCGCTGTGCTGCCTTGGATGGTTACTACCCCCTCCTAAAGCCTCAGCTTTCTAATGACCTAAGGTCTCTAAGTCTCTCTCTCTCTCTCTTTCTCTGTCTCTGTCTCTCTCTCTCTCAGTAACATTCCATAGTTCTAGGATCCTGTGACCTCTTAGACCTTGACATCAGCCCACATCTCCCAACACTGCAAAGGAATGAGGCAGGGAGAATGTGACTAGGAATAGCAATTATCAAGGAATACAGCTTCTATTCTATTGATTGGCTGTCAAGCTCTGATTGGGGAAAGTACCAATTAATGCCAACTCAATTGGCCTTCGAGGGATTGTCAGTGTATGCAAGAGAATGATTTTCTGGGAAGACAAGCGTTTGGAGGGGGTTTGGAGGAGGGAGGGGATGAAGGGTGTTATTTAATGGGCTCAATTGAATGAGAATATCTCATTTGTCAAATGAGAAGTTTGGACTAGATGAGGTCTAAGGTTCTTTCCTGCTCTAATATTCTCTATGCAGTGTTCTGAAGTCCCTTTCACTTCTGTCTTCTATGTTTTAAGGTTTCCTTTAGCTCTAACAATCCATTATGTTCTAAGGTCCTTTCTGAATTTGGTATTCTGTTTTCTTAGACCCATTTTAATTTGAACAATGTGTTCTCTTTCTAAGGTCCATATGCATGTATGTATACATACAATACACACACACTTCTACACATATACATTTACATATGTACATACATACATGTGTATGTGTGTGTATATATATATTTATATATATATATATTTATATATATATTTATTTATTTATATTTATATTCATCCTCAAGATCTCTCCCTCCTCTGACATTCACTGTTCTAAATTCTAAGTAAGATTAGAATGGTAGCTTAGTGGTGGCTGGGGTGTGTGTGGATAAAATCCTGACCTGAAGTAGACAAGACCTGAATTCAAATGCTGTCTCTGATACTTACTGAGTGACCTTGGGCAAGTCAGTGAACCTTTCTCAGTTTCCTTATCTGTTATTGTTGTTCAGTTGGCTTGATTGTGTCTGACTTCACGATCCCATTTTGAGTTTTCTTGGCAAGGAAACTGCCATTTCCTTCTCCAGCTCATTTTATAGATGAGGAAACTGAGGTAAGCAGGGTAAAGTGACTTACCCAGGATCACACAGCTAGTAAGTATCTGAGGCCAAATCTGAATGCCCATCTTCCCGATTCCCAGCCTAGAGCTCTATCCACTGCATGACCTAGCTGCTTTAGGAAGACCTGGGTTCAAATCCAGCCTCAGATACTTACTAGCTGTATGACCCTGGGCAAGTCACTTAACCTCTGTTTGCTTTAGATTCTTCAACTATAAAATGGGGATGATGATATCACCTCCCAGGGCTATTGTGAAGAGAGATAATATTTGTAAAAAGCACTTAAAACAGTGCTTGGCACGCAGCAGGCACTAAATCAATGCTTTTCCCCTTACTCTTCCTCCCCCTTCCCGGCTTGAGGCCCAGCAGTGGGAGCACCAAGCTTGCAGCCTCACAGCCACCCAGTGGCATCCTTGAGATGATCTAGCTTTCTTTTAGCTCTGCCTAATGGCCAGTCACTGTTGTGATCATAACAGTAGCTCAAGATGTAATTTGGGATGAATTCAATAATTTGCACAAGATAGCGTGAACAAAACGGAACCATGGTCTTAGGCCACTCCTTTTTCCATCACAAGGACTGCCTCAGGGGAAGGGCACTGCATGGCAGTGCCACATAGAAGATATCATTCTAGACTCAGAGTCAGTGGACCTAGAATGACTTCCTGGTTCTGACACTTGTTCTGTTGCCTTCGTGAGTCCTATGTTGATGTGCAGACCCAGAGTATTCCAAGCCTGTCTACTCCTGCTGCTGCTACTGTCGCTGCTGCTGCTGCTCATTCTCCTACTGCTTTTACTTAAATGAGTTTTTGAGTCTTCCCTGAGGTCCAGATTCCTCATCAGTACAATGCCAACAACCTCATGAGGGCGCAAGGATTTGCACTAGAGAGACAACATAATATGGTAGAAAGAGTACCAAGTTTACAGGAAAGAAGGACTGATTTTCAGTCCTGTCTGTGACACCTACTAGCTGTGTCACAAGGGCAAGAGAGCTACTGTCTCAGTGCCCCAATCGACTCTTCATAAGCAGAGGAAACTGAAGCAGCAGAGTGGCACAGTGGATAGAGCGCTGCACATGGACTTAGGAAGATCTGAGTTCAAATCTGGTTTTTTGTCCTTCATTTCAAAGAGGACCAATGACATCATGGCTGATGACTTGGATGTGAATCGGATTTAAGTGAGGTGGAGTTGCACAAAGTTATCTGCCCTCATACTTTCTTCTGCAGTCACTGAAGTCCAGTGGTAAGAGAAAAGTCAAGATGACTGCTGATGGCCCAAGATTCAGTGGATGAACTTGGCATCTTCATTGTCTGACGAAGCTCTAAGTGTTTCACAGCACCTGCTTCAGTCCCCTTGGTAGCGATTGGAACAAACTGTTCTCATCTGCGCATGCCACCAGGGGAAGTCTTCACATATGTGGGGTAGATACTATCTCCCTCAGCGCCAAGTTTGAAGCCTGTCGGTTACCCTCAACCTGTTTTAGCCTATCTACTGAGATGGTTTTACTGTGGTGTAGCCTTTGTATATGCTACAGCTTCTTGGAGCCAAAGGTGAGAACTGGGTGAAGGTGGATATCAAAGGTAAATGAGCAGCCCTGAAAAGCCTCAGCAAACCCCCACCCCAGAGGTGCTAGTCCTTCCTGAACAGCCCATATACCCCAAATCTGACCTAGACACCTGCTAATTGTATGACCCTGGCCAAGTCACTTAATCTCAGTCTACCTCAGTTTCCTCAACTATACAACGAGGATAATGATCATATCTAATTCCTAGGGTTATTGTAAGTATAAAATAGGATAATATTTGTAAAGGTTTTTATAAACTTGAAGTGGCTATAAAAGTTCTAGTTATTATATATCATATATAATATTATAATTACATATAATAAGTCATATATATGTATATACAATTGTAGAGAGGGGAGGAGTGAGGGAAGCAGCATTTATTAATCCCCTACTATGTGCTTGGCGCTGTGCTAAGCACTTTACAGATATTGTTTCATTTGTTTGTAGACTAATAGGTGATTAACATCAGTGGAGTATGTTTCTGGGCCACAAATTCCACGTGCTAATGAAATCATGGGTCTGGATTTTAAAAATGAAAACAAAAACAATACAACAATAAAAGAGAAATACTCAGAAGTGCGCTACTTCCCTCCTGGGGCTGTTTTTGAAGAAAGTGCTTTATAAACTTTAGACTACTGTTGAAACTGGGGGTATTTTTATTATTGTCCATAAGCCTTTATCGACATTCAATTTGATCGATTTTTAGTTACTAAAGCCCCGCGTGGATGGAAACAAAACCTACCTTTTTTCTTCCTTTCTTAGAAAACGGAGCAAGCCAGGCAGGCCCAGGCGTATGTGTATGCGGTGCGGTTAGCTCCTCAGTCAGGATGGCCGAGATGACGCATTTGTCAAAATTATGGCCCAATTAGGCAGCTTTAACTGGTGTCTAATACTGCAGCTAATGTAATCATGGGGTAATATCACTTAGAGATGTGCTGCTGAGTGATTAGGCAAAGGCCTGGAACAGGAGGGGACCTGTGATGAATTGTTTCCTAGAGGAGAGCTCTTGGAGGCTGGTGAAGTGACTTGGAGCTGTAATCTCACCAGTCTCCTGAGCCCCCAGATGATAACGATTTAAATTAATTCAGCCAGGACCAAATTTGATTATAGTGGTCAAGAGGACAGTGCAAGCTTTGGTCAGAATTCAAAGTTTGGTTTGGGGAGAACCTCTACTCCCTCCCACCTCTACCTCCACATGCAATTCACTTTTCATTTCCTCCTCTATTATTTCAAAATGCCCGGAACCTTCCTACCTTCCCTTTAGTCTATGACTCCACAGTTCTATGATGCTGTCTTTTTTTTTTTTTTTTGCAAAATGGTGGTTATGGTAGTAATGGTGATAATGTTGCTACTGCTGACTGTCATGATCATTATGGTGCTGATGGAGCTGCTAATAACAGTGGAGCCAGTGGCAATAATGATGAGAGTGATGTTGATGATGGATATAACAGTGCTTACATTTCTATACTTTTTAAAGGTTTACAAAATAATACTCACGTGGAAGTGCACATTTTAATATTTTTATTTTATAGTTGAGGAAATGGGTCAGAGAAATGAAGCTACTTCCCGTGATTACAACCTACTAAATGTCCTGCGTTGGCTAGGATGATGCTAATGCCTCCTACTGATAGAATCTAGAATAATCTTAGAGATGGGAGGGGTGTCAGAGATCTTCTTATCCAGCCCTTCAAGAATTGCTTTTATGACATCACTTTAAACAAGACTGTCCAGTCTCCATTTGACTATCACATAAGGGGGAAAGAATGTTAGATTTAGAATCAGAATGACCTGGGTACGAATTTCAGCCCTAGTATTTTTCCAGATGACCTTGGACAACTCATTTTCTCTGAACGGGCCCAAATATCCTGATCTATAAAATAAAAAGGATCGGTTAATTTCTCAAGTCCTTTTTATTTTGAAATCCTATGGAACTTCCAGTAATGGAGAACTCACAGTGTCCTGAGGATACCCATTCCATTTCTGTACACTTCTGAGTGTTAGGAAGACTGACTTATGTTGAGCTGAGATTTGGCTCTTTGTACATAAGCAGACAACGTCTAATCCTCCTTTCACAGGTGAAATAAGGCAAGAAATTTTTAAAAAAAGGGAGTTTGCCAGTTTTGCTGGAGTCTAACAGGTAAGACAGAGCCAGTAGAAAATAAGTTAGTTTGGAGCCAGATTGATTCCCCAGCTGTTAGTGCCTGATCCTTATAATTATCTTATATATGTTTTGCATATACCTATACGAGTGTGTGCTGTCTCCTCTGGCAAGAATGTAAGCACCTTGAGACAGGAACTGTATGCTTTTGTCTTTGTATTCTCAGTGCAAGGCACAAGGCCAGTCATATAATAAGTGCTTTATAAATGCTTGATGATTTATTGGTTGACCTGAAATAATGAGTTTATACTTTAGACTATGGGTAATAGTAAGTTGGTTAATTAACCCTTAGTGTCTTTTTTTTTTTTAAATACTGGTTGTCCCAATCTCACTAAGTCTAGGAATACAGCAATCACTTATGGTCTCAGTTCCACTGCTGATTGTCACAGAAGCTTTGACCTATTCCATTTCTGACCTAGGCTAATTTGTCTCTCCTTAGGTCACCTGGTGGCCCCTGCTCCCAGGGCTTCACCATACTGATGCCAGACTTAAAAGTGGCTAGTTAATTGGCTTAGCCTACTGTAGCTCAAAACTTCCAAGCTCAAGTAATCCACCAACCTCAGGCTCCTGGTAGCTAAGATTACAGTTAGAAGCCATCATTCTTGGCTCCTTGCTGATTCCATCTTATGGAAATCTGAGAAGTTCTCATAACGTAGAGGTGATCATAGATGCCTTAGAGTTACATTAGCAGAATATACATTCTGGCAGCTTTAATTAAGTTGAACAGGCTTTGAATACTGTCCCAGTGACAGGATGTGCCTAAGGATCTGCTTAGCGAATCACTGAAAGGCTCATCATCAATAGTTGGGCCACTTAGTGATGAAATAAAGCCAAACACAAAATTCTCCTCAGTCATGTATGCCCTCTCCCCCCCTTCTACTTCCTTAGGGATTGGGGCAGAAATGGCATCAGATGATGCTAATAATCTTACATATTTACAATAGTTTGTAGATATTAGTTTAACTCTTGATACTCTAAATGAGACCTTTATGCAGCCACCAACAAATGGAAGAACTGAAACATAGCAATATTGGCATTCTTGCAATAAATGAAACCACAAAGCATGAGAAAGGTGTAACTAAAACGGCAGGCTGACTCACAGATTTTTCTCATAGATACAAATAATGGAGTTAACTTCATCATATCCCTTAAAGCCAAAGAAATATAATTTCATGGGATACCTTTTCATTGCACCTTGAAGTGCTCATGGGGAGAATTAATAAGAAGACTACTTTGAAGAAAATTATAGTTAATGTGCCTACAGTCACTGCAGTAAATGAAGAAAGGGAAATTCTACAGAGTTTGATAAGGTCTTCCAAACTGAGTGTCCACGTACCATGATACTTAATGACAATGATTAGGCATATTTCAGAGAGAAGACAATGTGAAAAATATTGATCATGAAGCTTTAGGATTAAGAAGTGAATGACTTCAAAGGCTAGTAGACTATTTAGAAGGCTCATGTATGTATTTTTAAAAAGAACTATTTCTTCAAAAATAATGTCGAAAGGTAACGGACATGGTGACCATCATGTAATATTAGAAGAAATGAAATGTTTTAACTAAGTTGACAGGAAATGACTACTGGCTGATGTGGGAGTCATTTTTTGAATCAGTGATCTGTATACAGTCAGACCATGGACTAGTTATAGCAAATGTCAAAATCAACACCATATGGAAAGAAACGATAAAGATGAAAATAACACATTGCTTTCAACTGGAATAACTTCAACTTGACCTATTCAAACAAAAGTAATCCTTGCTTAAAAATAATAAATGGACAAACATAAAGAAATTGGTTTTAGTCATCATCATTTCCTGTAGAGGTATGACTGATAGGAATCACAAATAACAGAGAAGAAAATAAAGGCCCAGAAATCATCCAAGGCAGCACATTGATTTCCTTGACAAGTGGAGTGACATGACAGTTGAGGTCAGCTGTCAGGTCATAACATACAGATTTTTCTAGAAAACAATATGGTGGATGATGGCAGACATTTATGACAGGTAGAGCCTTACAGAGTAGCAAAAGGCAATGGGGGAGAGAACACATCTTTAGAATGTTTGGCATGAGACATAGCTAAGCAAAATCAACTTAGGAACATTTCTAGAAGGAAAACAAAGAGACATAAAATGGAACAGACTTTTCATAGTCTCCATGACAATCTATTACTATTATCATCATGACAATGGAGTAACAAATGATAAAACTGAAAAGGCACTGAAGAAGTTGAAGTTGGAAAGATGAGTTAGAGAAGAAGAAATCCTTTGGGAAACATTCCAATTTTAAAAGCATTGAAAGAGGCAGACAATAATGTAGCAAGAAGAGTGACAGCTGAGGAGCCCAGAGGTTGTGCTGGTACACAAAATGACTATAGCATGTTTTTCACCCTCCCAAGTATTTTTGCCTCCCTTCAAGGGGGAAAGCTTTTATATGAGCTTTAGGCACATGTATTTATGTGTTTTCTACATATTTATATGTAAATATTGTCTGCCCTGGTTAGAATGTAAGTCCCTTGAGGGCAGGGCTGTTACATTTTTGTCTTTGTATCCCCAGTGCCTAGAGCTCCACAGGATGCCTAGTACAAGCTTAATTTATGCTTGCTTGATGAATTGATAGGGTGCTTCCTCTTTGGGGGAGTTTTGGGAAGATACCTTGGACATGCAAGGTGCCAGGGAGTTTACTATTCTGGACAATGCTTCAAGTTGAGGCATAGACAGCCCTATCAAAACAGTATTTCTGAGAGAGATGACAGTCATTTAAACTCTAGTGGTACCTTGTCTCTCTCTAATACAGAGGTTCTCACACTTTCTTGTGTCATGACCTTTTTCAGTAGTATGGTGAATGGACCCCTTTGCAAAATCAGGCTTCAGGGTGCATAAATTAAATATATAGATTACAAAAGAAACAATTATTAAAAAATGCAGTTGTTAAAATATATATTTTTTAAAAATAGGTTCACATGTCCCGGTTTAAGAACCTCTGTTCTAATCCATCATTTATAACTCTCAGAATAATACAAATAATGTCCACATTTCTCAAAACTCTTTAATGGCACCCTATTGTTTACTGAGTAAAGTTCAATCATATTTGTGTTCATTCAAGGCAACCTTTAACCTTGTGTCTTCTTACCTTTCCAGTATAACTATCTTCTATATGTCCAACAGCCTACCCTAATTTTACAGTTCATTACCCACCCTGCCCTCCCTATGTCCAACCAGGCTCTCCTGCCTTCGTTTTTGTATTTTCCTAGGCCTAGAATGCCTAGCCATCCCTCCTTGAATTCCTGGCCATCCTTTAAAGCCCAACTCAAGTACCACCTTCTGTAGGATATCTTCCCTGGGAAATGGGAATCTGTTTTCAGCAACAGACTACTCCCACGCCTTGGATCTCACATGGCCTTACATGGTCTTTTGCTTGTGCCTCTCACTGGTCTGCTATAAGCTCTATCAGGATCTGGACCAAGTCTTATGTAAACTTTGTTTCCCCTTCTGTTGGGCACAGAGAATGATTAATGACTGTTTGTTTAATAAATGTTTGCTGTATTCATGCATATATGAACAAATGAATGAATGAAGGGATGGATGTTGAATGTAAATCTGATGCACAGTTGAAGGAGCTTGGGATGTTTAGCCTGGAGAACAGAAGGCTCAGGGGGGATATTGTGGCTTTTTTCAAGTATTCCAAAAGCTGTTACAGGGTAGAGGGAGCAAACTTTGTTCTGTGTAGCCCCAAAGGGCATAATTAGGAACAAAGGGTGGAAGCTGCAGATAGGCAACTTTCAGCAAAGAATGAAGAAAGTCTTTTGAACAATTAGAGTCAGCCAAAAATGGAATGGGCTGCCTCGAGCAGTAGTCAGTTCCCCCATTCCCCATCTTCAAGTAGCTTCCAGATGACCACACCGATCAGAGGTGTTGTAGAGAGCATTGATGATTTGGGTAGGGGTCAGATTTCTGTTTAGAGTGGAGCTTGAAATAAATAATGCCTAAGGTTACTGCTGCCTTTAGGAGTCTATGTTTTATGATTCTGACAGAATCCTTTCTTAAAAAGGAGGTTAGATGGAACCAAAGGGCAGCTTACCAGCATCCCTCAGGGCAGCTTGGCTCCCCAGCAATCACTTGACCTTCCCTGCATAAGCTACTCTTCCAACCCCCCTTATTAGTTAGTCCCTGGAGCCCCTGACTCATTGAAGTTGCTTTTCCTCTGAATCCCCTCTCATTTGTCAACAACTTTTCCCTATCGAGCTGTTATTGAATCTCTCTAAGAAGACTCTATGTATGGCTGGAACTAATTACCCTCCCTTACTCCCTCTTCTCCCAGGGAACTGATGCTGAGGAAGTCTTCATTCTGGCAACATGTCAGGTTTTCACTCTGGGAGTGCCAGAGGTCTGTGAGGGAATGTGTCCTACTTTGCAAAAAATGTTGGGTGATGGCAAAGAGAGTATTGGGCCGAGGGGCCAGAATGCCTGGGTTTATTTCTTCACCTTGCCTCACTCTGCCTGCCCTCGGGGAACTTATACTGGGTGGTAGAAGCATCATGGTAGATTAAGATTCTCATGGGGCAAAGAGTCTGGAAGCCTGGGTTCAGTTCCCAGCCCCATGACTCATAACTCTGCTGTTGTTGTTAAATTGTTTCAGTTGTGTCCAACTCTTTATGATCCTGTTTGGGGTTTTCTTGGTGAAGATACTGGACTGCTTTGCCATTTCCTTCTCTAGCTAATTTTTACAGATGAGGAAACTGAGGCAAACAAGGTTAAGTGATTTGCCTGGGGTCATACAGCTGGTAAGTGTCTGAGCCTGGATTAGAACTCTGGAAGATGAGTCTTCCTGATTCCTTCTTCCCTTGCCATCCTTCATATGAGTGCAACTAGCATTCATTTCTCTGTGTTCTATTTTTCTGTTAAAGACTTCCTCTGACTGATCTTATCTTATTTCTCATAAACATTTGCGGTTGATTCTGCCTCTCACATGTCCTTATGTCCCTTTATTCACAGTATGAAGGTGTGGGGCAGTGGTGTGTTGATAAATGTTTAACAACTATGAAGAAAATGTACCACTCACTTTTAAATGGAATTATTAACATTTTCTCCTATTTTCTAAAGTCTAGAACATCAATAAAACTATGACTCAAATCCATATTTATGTTTGTCAATTTCTAAGATGCAAATGCTCACTTAGAAATATTTAACAATTGGCTCTGGTTTGAACTGTACCCAGCATGCCCTGGATCAGGCAGAACCTGCAAGCTGCAAGGGGCAGAGGGACCTTTCCTAGAGCAGGGCTAGGATCTCAATCCTTCAGCCTCCTGGTAGAGTTTCCCCTCTCTAATTGGGTGTATCCTCACAAACTATTCCCATGTTTTGTAACTACATTCCCAAGGGTAGAATTCCTACATCTGGGCATCAGAACATGAGCCTAGTCTGGTGACCATCGGGGTTACATGTAAAATGAGGGAGGTTGGATCAGATGGCTTCTGAGGCCCTCTCTGGCTCTAGAGACCTGGCATCCTATGACGTTGTGCAAATTATTCTACATGCTTTAGTTCTCCCATCTATAAAAGAGTAATAGGATGGTATGGTAGAAAGAGCATTCCACTTGAAATCAGAGGACCCAAATTCAAATCCTAGCTCTATCACTTACTACCTCTGTGACTGGGTAAATCACTTCATCTCTCCAGGCAAATCTGTTTCCTCCAGTGGAAGGTGAACAGGACTAGTCAATCTCAGGTTTCTTCCAGCTCCAAATTCTAGAAATCCTATTTAGTGTCTTGGCCCTAGTTTTCTCATCTAGCTTAGTTGGACTTGGCGATATCCAAGGCCCCTTTTAGCTTGGGAATTCCTTATATTATGCTTTAATTTGCTTCTTATCTCTAATATGCTATTTTTAAAAAAATTTCTGAAGTCCCTTCCAGATTTAACAACCTATGTTCTAGCTTCCAAAGTGGACTTCATTCCTAAAATTCTGTGTTCTAAAATGTTTCCCAGCTCTGAGATTCTATGTTCTATGTTCAAAAGTTCCTTCTTGCTCTGATTATCTATGGTTTTATGATCAAGTTGATGGATGTCACCGGGCACCCAAACAGTAGGAAGTACGATAGAATAGTGAGTCTGGCCTCAAAGCCAGTAAGATTTAATTCAAATTTGCCCTCTGACACATGCTGCCTGTATGACCCTGGGCAAGTCACTTAACTTTTCAATAATCTAGGCAACTCCTCAAGACTATAAGTAACAAAGAAAGTGCCATTTTGAATTGGTAAAGGGACTTTCCTCACTCAGGATTTCCCCTCATCAGTGAAATCATAGGACTACTCCCTCCCCTTCTCCCTATGGTCAAAGGTTGCTCTTAACTCTTGTGATTCTATGCTTTTATACTCCAAAGGTGATTGTGTCACCTGGTACTGAGACAGATGTGAAGGGTTATTATTAAATCTTCTTAGAAGAAAAGATGGCATAAACCAACCCTGTTTTTATCTCTAAACAAAAGCCTGTGGAAAATTCAACCTCAAAGGAGTGTTGCATGGAAGGTAAAATCAGCTACCAAAGGGGAGGTCATTGACCTTAGGAGACCAAAGGCAGGGTGGATTACCACTCTAGGGAAAGTTTATGCAGCAACAGAAATTTCTTGGTTTCTTTGGCTGTGGAGTTTTCAGATAACAAGTGAATCTATGCCCTTGAGTAATAACCTAACAATGTTAAAAATGTTCCCTGGCTTGAAGCTAGAGACATAAACGTTCAGACTTACAAGGGTCCTCAGTGAGCGTTTAATCATCCCCCTCCCAGTCAGTCAGAAGCATTTATTAAGCACTTACTGCATACCAGGCAAGAATACCTCCTATTATACAACACATTGATAGTCGTCTAGCCTTTGGAGATCTCCAGTGACAGCCCATTCCAGTTATGGATGGTTCAAATGATTAGTAAGTCTTTCCTCACATCAAGCTTAAATTTGTCTCCTTACAAATCCCACCATTGCTCCTGTCTCTACTCTCTAACACCAAATAGAACAAGCTTGATTCCTCTCCAACATGACAGCATTTCAAGTGCTTAAAGGAAGCTATCATATTTCCCTGAGTCTTCTCTGACCCAGGCTAAGTGTCTGCATTTCCTTCAGCTTATGTGGCATGGGCTTGAGAATCTTTGCTATTCTGATTGTCCATCTATGGAGGTACTGCACCTTATCTATATCCAGAAAAAGCAAATGGTAGGTTTAACTGTAGGCAGCTAGGTGGTGCAGTGGATAGAGGGATAGGCCTGGATCTTTCTGAGTTCTAATCTGGCCTCAGACACTTACTAGCTATGTGACTGTGGGTGAGTCACTTAATCCTGTTTGCCTCAGTTTCCTCATCTGTAATATGTTGGGAGAAGGAAATAGCAAATCACTCCAGTATCTTTGACAAGAAAACCCCAAATGGGGTCAGGAAGAGTTGGACGTGACTGAAAAATATCTGTACAACAATGAACATTTAACCATGGGGATGAGATTGGAAAAGCATGACTGGTCATTGAGTAAGGAGGCAAAGGATTCAGAAATATAGGATAGCATATAATTGAATTGGTCAACTGGGGGTTAAAACTGATGGAAGAAATAAGAACAGTGGTAATGGAGAGGGACAGCAGGAAGGGATCGAAGAATTGACAGTCATGGTAAAGATGAAGAAGAGGTTTAGATAAAGGGTTGGAGGGAAGGAATAGATAGAATATGGATTTATGCACATACATGAGTATATATACATGCATACCTACATATACACACATATATGTATATAATTAGGAACTGTTATCCCCATTTTACAGTTGAGGAAACTGAGGCAAACAAAAATTAGATGACTTAACCAGGGTCACACAACTAGTAAGTGTCTAGGCCAAATTTGAAATCAGGTCTTCTGAATCCATGTTCAGTTCTCAGTCCACTGCTCCCTCCGTCTGTGACTGGGATAGTGGTAGAAAAGACAAATGCTGAGGAAGCATGTGGGGGCATCATTGTCCAGTGTGGTGCAGGCTGAGAATAGGTTGTTATCTGTGATGCTGCTCCAAGTAGGCTTGATGATATTGGTGTCATTAGACCTTTGGGACTGCCCACAGAGTTAGATTTGGATCCAGCCACATCTCTGTGATGTAGGAAGAGGATGACTACATTGTCTGGGTTGTCAGGAAGAAACCTCCCTACCTTGACCATGCTTTTGCATTTCTTACCTGGGGGCCATCTCCAGTCATCCTGATCCATCTCATAACACTGGACCCAAACGGCTCTGGAGGAGAAAGTGAGGCTGGTGACTGTGCACAACCCTCTCTCACTTAAGTCCAATTTATTTGGAAGTTATGCCATCACCTTCCAGATGTCATGGTCTTCCTTGAGAACGTAGGACAAATAATAGCATCTCTTACCCAGGGAGTGAGCACCAAGGAAGCACCTGTGTGTGCGTGTGTGTGCACGTGTGTTTAATAGATCAGAGTGTCTCCTGTAGGTGCATGCACCATCAATACTCCGGTAAGAGAGGGCTGAGTCTTTGGTGAGAATGCCTTTCAGAGCTTCTAAAGCATTTCTGATGTCTCTCCTCCCCCTGCTCCCACCCTAACTTGGCACAACCACCCTAAAGGCGAAAATGGACTTATTTAGTCCCTGTTATCTCCCTTTTGTGATTTGTTTTTCCACCCCTTCTCTCTACTTGGAAGGATTGCATTCTAGAACTGGGGCCTTAAACCATTTCCTCTCATCTTCAAGAGAGGGCTTATGTTCTAATGTTTTATGTTTGGGGAATTAATAAGCATTGGCTCCCCTTCTTTAAGTCCTCAATGCATTTTCAGCTTTTGATCATGCTCCCCTTCTACTCTTTGTCAATACTCAAAATGCCTCATCATTGTAGCTTATTATGGTCCTCTCTGCCTCTATAATGCTGTGATATAATTAATGATGATGATGGTGCTGGTAGTCATAGTGATAGTGACTAATGAATGAAAAGACGATTATTAAGTGTCATGCCCTATGCAGAGATCTGGGAAATACAAAGACAAAAGTGAAACAGTCAACCCATAAGTAATTTAGATTCCAACAGGGAATAGAAATATATCCTGCCCTACAGGAAAATAGAGGGGGAAGGGGATAAGAGAAGTGGGGGGAGAGATAGAAGGGAGGGAATATTAGGAGAAGGGGTATTCAGAATGCATGCGATTGTGGATGGGGGAAGGATGAGGGATGAGATGGGGAGAAAATTTGGAGCTCAAAATCTTGTGCAGGTGAATGCTGAAAACAAAAAATAAATAAATTATAAAAAAGAAAAAAGCAGAACAAAAAGAAATAGGGACATTAAGAAGAAATGAAGGCTTGAGGAGGAAAGATAATGAGTTCTGTTTTAGATAAGTTCTAAATAATTTCCTACAATTCCTACAGTTTGACATGTCTAATAGGCAGCTGGTTATCTAGAATGCTTTTTCCAAGTGCCCCCAGCTCTAGCTTCTATCGCTATTCTGCCTTTATAGGATACGTACTGATTTATGGACAGTATATACTGTGTCCTCCATTTCACTATAAGCTTCTTGAGGGCAAGGATTGCTTTTTTTCTTTTTTTTTTTTTATCACCAGTACTTAGCATTGTGCCTAGTACATAGTAAGCACTAAACAAATGCTGCTTTATTGATACATTGATGCACTAGAATTCAGAAAAGAGACTAGAACTAGCTATAAAGAACTAGGAATCATCTGCATATGAATTATAAATAAACCTGTGGAAACTGATGAAGTTAGGAGAGAGAGAGAGAGAGAGAGAGAGAGAGAGAGAGAGAGAGAGAGAGAGAGAGAAAAGGAAAGGAGAGGACACTCAGGGCAGAGCCTTGGCATATGCACACACACACACACACACACACACACACACACACACACACACACACAAGGGGTACTTAGGACATGGATAATGATCCTCCAAAACAGACTTTAAAGTAATGACCAGACAGGTAGAAGGAGAACTGTGAATGATGGTGAAAGAAGGAAACTCTTGCTTAGGCAACCTAAGTGATAACTTGGATCATAGGGATCTTGAATGTAGTCATCAGGCAATAGGCTGTTATAACCTTCTCAAGAGCAAAGCTAATGTTGATTTAATTATCATTCTGAGAAAGGTGTGAGGGTAGGGAAGTTTATGCTCCAGGGAAAAGGATGTATATGACCCTGACCGGCTGTTCTCAAGGAAAAGACTCTGACATCTGCTTCTGGCCTCTATAAGTCCTCTGCGAGGCCATTGCCAGGGCCTGATGCACCATAAAGAAACTCTCCACCTCCTGTTTCCCACTCTCACTGGAAGGGACCTCTGCCCTCTAATTAGGCTCACATGCTTCCTCCTGCTCTTACCTGCTATGAAGTCACCCTCTTAGATCTTCACAGGACATAACATCATCATCTACTCTGAGGCTGGACATGAAGTGAGGTCCTAGAATGGTATAATAACATGTCTCCCTCAATGAACCTCTCTCTAACCACTGATACTGTCACTGGATGCACTCCTCAGTGGTTAGAATATACCCAACTCCACAGAGTCTCCCCATCTTAGGGACTCTGAAGCTTTGGGTGTTGATGTACAAACTTCATCCTCTAATACTATCTACTGCCTTCTTACTTCCATCATCTGAAACACAATGTCTTACTCCAGATTAGCCCACCTCTTCTACTGTGCCTTCTAGAAAGTCTGTTCCATAATTATCAAGGTTTATTTATCTTAAACCTCTTCTTGTCTTATTCCTTCCATCCTCTGGCCCTTGAGGAGATGTGGCACTCTCCCAATGACACTGCTTCCCTCAATATTCTTTCTCATACTAGCTACATTTTCAACATAACACTCATTCATTGGTTGAGATGGGGGGTCTGAACAACCTTGTTCCCCACTGCCACTTCTAGATAGTATTTTTTTTTTTAGTGTTGGAACTCACAATTTGCAAATGAGAAACTCTCTCTCTCTCTCTCTCTCTCTCTCTCTCTCTCTCTCTCTCTCTCTCTCATCAATTTATTTTTACTTTTCAACATTCATTTTCACAAGATTTTGAATTCCAAATTTTCTCCCCAGTTTATCCCTCCCCCTTACCCAAAGATGGTGTGCATTCTTAATACCTCTTCCCCTAATCTGCCGTCCTTTCTATCTCCCCATTGCTTCTTTTATCCCCTTCCTTTTCTATTTTCCTGTAGGGCAGGATCAATTTCTATACCGCATTGTCTATATATCTTATTTCCCAGTTGCATGTGAAAACAATTTTTAACACTTGTTTTTAAAACTTTGGATTCCAAATTTTCTCCCTCCCTCCCTCCCTCCCCACCCACCTTCATTGAGAGGGCAAGCAACTCAATACAGGCTATACATGTGTAGTCATGTAAAGCACTTCCATATTGGTCATGTTGTGAAAAACTAAGTATATTTCCCTTCATCCTATCCCATCCCTTGTTGATTCTATTGCTCTTTTGACCCTGTCTCTCCTTAGAAGTGTTTGTTTCTGATTACCCCCCCCAATCTGCCCTCCCTTCTATCAACCTCCTGCTCTCTTATCCCCTCCTCCCCTATTTTTCTGTAGGGTAAGATAGATTTCCACACTCAATTGAGTGTGTATGTAATTCCCTCCTTAAGACAAATCCTATGAGAATTAGATTCATTCATTCCCTCTCACCTTCCCCCATTTCCCCTCCACTGCAAATGCCTTTTCTTGTCTGTTTTATGTGAGATAATTTACCTCATTCTACCTCTCCCTTTCTCCTACTGGTATAATCCTGTCTCACCCCTTAATTTTATTCTCCAGTTATCACTCCCTTCAACTCACCCTGTGCCCTCTATTTATCTGTCTATCTATCTATCTATCTACATTTAATTTTTTTTTCCTTCCAACTACCCTAATACTGACAAAGGTCTCATGAGTTACATTTATCATCTTTCCATGCAGGAATGTAAACAGTTCAACCTTAATAAGTCCCTTATCATTTCTCTTTCCTGTTTACCTCTTCATGCTTCTCTTGAGTCTTGTATTTGAAAGTCAAATTTTCTATTCAGCTCTGGTCTTTTCATCAAGAATGCCTGAAAGTCTTCTATTTCACTAAATTTCCAAATTTTTCCCCTGAAGGATTATACTCAGTTTTGCTGGGTAGGTGATTCTTGGTTGTAATCCTATATCCTTTGACAACTGCAATATTATATTCCAAGCTCTCTGGTCCCTTAATGTAGGAGCTGCTAAATCTTGTGTTATCCTGACTATGTTTCCACAATACTTGAATTGTTTCTTTCTGGCTGCTTACAATATTTTCTCCTTGACCTGGAAACTCTAGAATTTGGTTATAATATTCCTAGGAGTTTTCCTTTGGGGAGGTGATTAGTGGATTCTTTCAATTTCCATTTTGCCCTCTAGTTCTAGAATATCAGGCCAGTTTTCCTTGATGATTTCTTGAAAGATCAAGTCTAGGCTCTTTGTTTGATCATGGCTTTCAGATAGTCCAATAATTTTAAAATTTTCTCTCCCAGATATATTTTCCAGGTTAGTTGTTTTTCCAATGAGATATTTCACATTGTTTTCTAATTTTTCATTCTTTTGGGTTTGTTTTACAGCATCTTGAATTCTCATAAAGTCACTGGCTTCCAATTGCTCCACTGTAATTTTTAAGGAAGTATTTTCTTCAGTGAGCTTTTGGACTTCCCTTTCCATTTGGCCAATTTTGCTTCTTAGGGCATTCTTCTCCTCATTGGCTTTTTGGACCTCTTTTGCCATTTGGTTTAGTCTATTTTTAAAGGTGTTATTTTCTTCAGTATTTTTTTGGGTCTCCTTTAGCAAGCTGTTGACTTTTTTTTCATGATTTTCTTGCATCACTCTCACTTATCTTCCTAGTTTTTCTTGACTTCTCTTACTTGCTTCTCAAAATCCTTTTTGAGCTCTTTCATGGCCTGAGACCAATTCATATTTTTCTTGCAGGCGTCGGATGTAGGAGCTTTGACTTTATTGTCTTCTTCTGGTTGTATGTTTTGATCTTCTTTGTCACTAAAGTAAGACTGGGTGGTCTGACTTTTTTTGCACTGTTTGCTTATATTCTCAGCCAATTACTTGACTCTTTGTTAAGGTAGGTCTCTGCTTCTAGTGCGGGAGATGTACTATCCCAAGCTTCAGGGGTTTTGTGCAGCTGTTTTCAGATATACTTCTAGGAACCTGTAAATTTTCAGTTTTTCCAAGGTAGTATGATCAAGGGAGAGATATTTACTCCTTTTCTGGCTTGTGCTCTGGTCTAAGAGTGACCACAAGTGCTCTTTTCTGCCTTGGAACTGTGAGGAGATTATCTCTTTACTGCCACTATAAGCTCCACCTCTCCAACACTGCCACCCAGAACTGTGACCCAGATCCAAGCATGAACAAAGCAAGAGAATCCTGCCTCAGCACCAGCAAAGACATCCTTGCAATGCCCCTCTCATCAGCCACTCGCTTCCCCCTTAGTCTATAGGCAGAGCTCAAGAAGCAGCCATCTCCCTGGGGCTGTGTGAGGACTGAGGCTAGGACCAAGCTTCTCTATCACTGTGGTCACAGACTGTTCATACTAACCTTCTAAGTTGTCTTTGGCATTTATGGGTTCAGAAATCTGGAAACCACCACAGCCAATCATGATTCAGTCCTCTGCCCCAGGTTCGCTGAGGCCTGGTCTTTGCCTGTATGCCCATGCTGAACTGTGTTCTACTCCCAGCCTGGCACAATAGGACTTTCCAATCAACCATTCAGGTTGTCTTGGGCTGGAAATTTATTTTGCTCTGTCTTTTTGTGGGTTCTGCTGCTCTGGAATTTGTTTAGAGCCATTTTTACAGGTTTTTGGAGGGGTTTAGGGGATACATGAAGCAAGGCACTGCTTTTACTCTGCCATCTTGGCTCCACCCCCTTAGACAATATTTCTATGGATATCACATAGTTATTTCTCCTCCTTTGAGACTCATTCTATACAAATTTATAACTCAATCCAGATCATAACGGGCATTATCAATCAACTCCCAGGACATTCTCCTTCCTTTCTAAGTGAGCTTAGTGCCCTGTTCATCATATCTTCTCCTTGACTCTTGACTTCATACTATGAGCATTTTAACACATATGTATACATGTGTATACATGTTTGTTATCCATATTTTTGTATTCATACATACGTACATATATATATGTCACGTACATACATAGATACGTACGTACACACACACACACACACACACACAAATATGTACATATATTTGATGGGCAACTAGGTGGCACAGTGAATAGAGTGGCAGGCCTGGAGTTAGGAAGACTTGTTTTCCTGAGTTCAAATCTGTCCTCAGACACTTACTAGCTCGGTCACCCTGGAGAAGTCATTTAACCCTCTTTGTCTCAGTTTCCTCATCTATAAAATGAGTTGGAGAAGGAAATGGCAAATCATTCCAGTATCTCTCCCAAGAAAACCCCAAATGGGCTCATGAAGATTTGGATAAGACTGAAAATTGATGGGACAAAATGTATGTGTGTGTGTGTGTGTGTGTGTGTGTGTGTGTGTGTGTGTGTGTATACGTATGCTTCCTCAAATACTCTAACTTCCTAGTTTCTCAATTTACTCAGTCAGTTCCCTGACCTACTTCTCCACTCCAACTTGTACCCTTGATCTTACTGTTAACCACAAGTGTTCCACTTCCATATTCATGTACTGTGAAATTCATTTACCTGATCATAATCTTTTCTCATTTTATCTTTCCTTATGCCTTAGTACCCTTAACCCTACTCTTCAATTTCACTGAGACCTCTGTTGCCTTCTCCCCTTACTTTTTTTTCAAATAATCATCCTTACACTGGCTAGACTCTCCTTCTTTTCTTACCTCCACCCTTTGGTGAACTTAGTCAACCCTTCACTATTCTCTACTCTTGAGTCCTTTGCCCCATGTCCTATTGCCAGTTTGCAGCTAGGGCTTATTCCTACTATTTGCCTCCTTCACTTTTATCAATATGCTACTGAACAGAGATGGAGATCAAGAAACCATTCTGAATGGGTTCACTTCATTTTTTTTTTGGTGGGGGAGTTTTTCTAATCTCATTTGTGCATTTACTACTGCAAGGCAATAATTCCACCCCCTACTTAAGCAATTCACTATCTAACTTCCATAAAGCCTGTTTGAAAGCCCTTTATCCCTCACACCCCCAATTATACCCCCACCCTTCTACCTTTCATCCAAGGAACGTACCTCAGAATTCATCAAAAATATTGAGAACATTCATCTAATGCTTCCTTTTATCCTCTCCTCCTCACCTTGTTTCGCTCAGATACCTTACCCCACTATATCCTCCACTCAATTTTGGATAAAGAAGTGGACCTTCTTTTTGTCAAAACTAACTCTTCTATACGTATCATTGATCCCGTCTACTTGTTTCTGTTCCAGTAGGTCACTATAATCTCCACTCCCACTCTTATTTTCAAACTACCAGCTCATTTTCCAATTCTTATGAGAACTCACACAGGGCAAGCATTCACATGGTGGTCAGAAGAAGTGATACAAGTACACTCTCAAGGTCTCTCTTAAGAACTCTGGAATTGATTGTGTGACATGGGAGACACTGGCACAGGACCACCCAGCATGGGGTGCTCACATCAGAGAAGATGCTGTGCTCCATGAGCAAAGCAGAATTGAGATAGCTCAAGAGAAACACGAGATACACAAACTTGGAGAAGCCACCCCAAAGGCTCACACGGACTATTTGTGCCTGACCTGTAGTAGAATATTGCAAGCTCATATTGGTCCGATCAGCTACAGTTAGATACACTGGAACTTGATTGTCATGGTGACGTCATTTTGGTCCTCTTTGAAAACAAAGGACAGCAACAATGTCTTCCTCATTCTTAAACATTCCTCACTTGATCTAATTATCCTTGTCAGCTATTCTCCTCTATCTATCTATAGAATATACCTATTCTCTATATCTATCCTCTGCTTTGTGGCTAAACTCCTTGAGAAAGTCATTGACTAGGTGTCTCCACTTTCCTCTCACTCCTTCCTAAATGCTCTGTTGTCTAGCTTCCTCCATCTCCATCTCCTCTTCCTCATTCAGCTGAAAATGCTTTCTCGAAAATGACCAATGAGCTCTTATTTGCCGAATGTAAGACCTTTGCTGAATACTTGTCCTTGATTATTCTTGATTATTTGACACTGTTGATTACCTACTCCTCAATATTCTTACCTCTCTGACTTTTCATGACACTGGTCTCTGCTGGTTGTCCTCTTACTCATCTGACTGTTCCTTCTTAGTTTCCTTCGCTTAATCTTCCTTCAGACCACGCCCACTAACCCTGTTTATACTCTAAGGCTTTGTCCTGGGTTCTCTTTTATCTCTATATATCTCTGACTTGGAAATCTCATGAGCTCCCATGGTTTCTATTATCATCTTAATGCCAATGATTCCCAGATCTATATATATGGCCTTAACCTCTCTCCTTAAGTACAGTGGACACGGCCAATTGATTTTTGGACATCTTGAACTAAGTGTTCCATAGGCATTTCAAACTTAGCACTTTCAAGGCAGAATCCATTATCTATTCCCCAAAATCCTTCTCTCTTCCTAAGTATGAAGTTGCACAGCTTTGCAATCTCAATGTTATCCTTAGATGTTTACTCTAACTCATCCCACATCACTGAGACTTTTAATTTCCATCTTCACAATTCTTGGATACATCCCCATTTCTCCATTCACATACTCACCACCCTAATCCAATCCAAGTTCTTATCCTTTTTTTTTTTTTGGCTAGGCAATGGGTGACTTCCCCAGGGTCACACAGCTAGTAAGGGTCAAGTGTCTGAGGCCGGATTTGAACTCAGGTACTCCTGAATCCGGGGCTGGTGCCCTATCCACTGCATCATGTAGCTGCCCCTAAGCTCTCATCCTTGCCTGGACTATGCAATAACCTTTTAATTGATCCCATTGCCTCCTGTCTTGCCCCACTTCAATCCGTATTCCACTCAGCTGCCAAGGTGTCTTATTTAGAGTCTGGTTGTATCACCCTGAGTTCCCCCTGCCCCAAATTAATAAAGTCCAGTGTCTCTCTATTCCTTCTAATATCATTTAAAACTCTTCCCTAGCTATCCCCCTTCCTTCCCTTTCAGTCCCTTTGTACTTTATTCCATGTTATGCCCTCTATGATTCAGCAACATTGCCCTAGTTGGCATTCCTTGCATGTGACACTCCACCTCCCACCTCCTTGCCTTTGCATTGGCCATGTCCCAGGCTGAAAAGTTCTCCTTGCTCACCTTTGATATCTAGCTCCTTCTAGCTGGACTCTTTTAAGACTTAGCTCACAGATTTCTGGTGCCAAGATGGCAGATTAAGGAAGGGACCCTTAGAAGCCCTCCCAAATTCCCCTCCAAACAACTAGAAAACCATTTAAGAATTGATCTAAGAGAAGGGAAGCAGTTTATCAGCAGGATAAGATCTGTCTCCCTAAGGTGGGAGGGGAGTAAGGTCCAAGAGCAGCAGCAGCAGCAGCCAGTCTCACAGCAGGAGGCCTACATCATGGCTCCAAGCTGGGGGCAATCCACCAGTGAGGACCCACTCTTCTGCAAATCAACAGCCCCTTAGACAAGTGAGTAGTCTGCGCAGCACAGTAAGGCCTCACCCCTGTGACCCCACCCGCAGCACAAGGCACCATCCAGGCCTTGACCCTATTGCCAACCAGTAGTGAACCCCCCCCCCCAGTGTGGGCCAACAACAAGACCCTGCCCCTGGGGCCTAGCAGGGAGACCCTGTTTCCACAGCAACCCAGTAGCAAGGCCTCACCCCTGGAGCAATCCAGAAGCTATACCCCACACCTAGGGGAGACCAACAGGGAGGTCCCATCCCCCAGAGAAAGCAAGCAGCTAAGCTTTGAAGCCCAGTGAAAGCCAGCAGTAAGACCCAGAGCCCAAGAATAAAAAGCTTGGGACAGTGTAGGACCAGAGCCCAGCTCTCACATGAAAATACCAAGTCACCAAAAAAAAAAAAGTCAAAAAAAAATGAGCAATAAACAAAAACAGTGGTTGACTACAGAAAATTACTGTGGTAATAGGGAGGATGAAAGCATAAATTTAGAAGAGGACAACTGTGTCAAAGAAAAATGCAATTTGGTCTTAAGGCAAAAAGAATTCCTGGAAGAGTTTAAAGAGGATTTTAAGAAGCAAATTAGAGAAATAGAAGAACAATTAGAGAATAAGAAAAGAAATGAGAGCAATGTAAGAGAATCAAGAAAAAAGAGTCAATAGCATGGGAGAAGATATACAAAAAAATTTACTGAAGAAAATAACTCCCTAAAAAATAGTATTGGCCAATTGGAAAATGAAGTACAAAAGCTCACTGAGGAAAACAATTCCTTAAATTGTTTTGAATTGAACAAGTGGAATCAATGACTCTATGAGACATCAAGAAACAATAAAATAAAACAAAAAAGAAAAAAAAAAGAAGAAAATGTGAAATTTCTTATTGGAAAAGCAACTGACCTAGAAAATAAATCCAAGGAGAGATAATATAAGAATTATTGGACTATCTGAAAACCATAATAATAAAAGAAAAGCCTGGACAACATCTTTCAAGAGATTATTGAAGAAAATTTCCTTGATATGTTAGAAACAATGGGCAAAATAGAAATGGAAATAACTCACTAATCACTGCCTGAAAGAGATCCCCAAAATGAAAAATCTCAGGAACATCATAGCCAAATTCCAGAGTTCATAGATCAAGTATAAAGTATTGGAAGCAGCCAAAAAGGAAAGAATTCAAATGTTATGGAGCTACAGTCAGTATTACATATAATTAGGCAGCTTTCACATCAAAGATCTGGAGAACTTGGGATCTGATGTGCCAGAAGGCAAAGGAGTTAGAATTACAACCAATAATCACCTACCCAGCAAAATTGAATATAATCTTTCAGGGGGAAAATGGATATTTAATGAAATAGAAGACTTTCAAGCATTTCCAACTAAAAGACCAGAGCTGAATTAAAAAAAAAAAGGACCTCCACACACAAGAATTAAGGGAAACATAAAAAGGTAAAAAGGAAACAAGAAAGAGAAAGCATTAGAAATTCAATAAGTTTAAACTCTTTATATTTCTACTTGGCAAAATAATATTTGTAATTCTCAACAACTTTATTACTATGAGAGCAGTTAAAATGAGTATAGGTAGACAGAAGGTATGGATATAAGGCAACTTTGATGAGATGATACTCCCCCCAAAAAATCAAAACAAAATGAAGGATGAGAAAGAAAATTACACTGGAAGAAGGAAGGAGGAGATTGAATGGGGGTAAATTATCCCACATAAAAGAGGCATGAAAGAGCTATTATAATGGAGGGGAAGATGGTGGAGGAATGTTGTGGGCAAAGTTTCAACCTTACTCTTATCAAAATTGACTCCAAGAGGGAATGGCAGACATTCAGATGGATATGGAAATCTATCTTACCCTATAAGAAAGTAGAAAGGGATAGGAATAATAGAAGGTGAAGAAGAGATTGATGAAATGGAGGCTGAATTGGGGAAGGCAGTGATCAATAGTAAAACACTTGTGAGAAGGGAAAGGATGGGGTATAAGAAAGAGGGGAAATAAACAAGCAAAGCATAGCATGGATGGAAATACATAGTTAGTTACCATCACAATAAATGTGAGCGGGATTAATTCACCCATGAAACATAAGTAGATAGCAGAATGGATTAAAAACCAGGATCCCACAAGATGTTGTTTGCAAGAAACACACTTGAAGCACAAATGCACACAGGGTAAAGGTAAGGGACTAGAGCAGAATCTATTATGCTTCAGCTGAAGCAAAGAAAGCAGGGGTAACAATCACGATCTCAGAAGAAGTAAAAATAGATCTAATTAAGAGAGACAAAGAAGGAAACTATATTTTGATGAAAGGTACCATAGACAATGAAATACTAAGTGGCATAGCATCTAAAATTCTGAAGAAGTTGAATGAAGTACAGGAAGAAATAGATAGTAAAACTACACTAGTGGTGGACCTCAACCTTCCTTTCTAAGAACTAGATAAATAAACAAGAAAGACGTTCAGGAGATAATAAAATTCTGGAAAAGTTAGATATGATAGATCTCTGGAAAAAAATTGAACAGGAATAGAAAGGATTGTACTTTTTTCTCAGCAATATGTGGCACCTACAAAAAAATTGACAGTATGTTAAGACAAAAAGCCAAAACAAAACCTCACAACTAAATGCTGAAAAGCAGGAATAGTAAATGCATCCTTTTTAGATCATAGTGAAATAAAAATAGATTCAAGAATAAATAATGTAAGGAAAGATGAAAAATTAATTGGAAATTGAATAATATAACCCTAGAAAATAAATGAGTCAAGGAACAAATCATAGAAACAATTGATAATTTCACTAAAGAAAATGGTGACAATGAGACAACATACCAGACTTTATGAGATGCAGCCAAAGCAGTGCTTAGGGAAAATTTTATATCTTCAATTACTTACATCAATAAAATAAAGAGAAACTAATAGATAAAAAAATAAATTGTCAGTGCAACAGAAAAATAATTAGGAAAAGAATAAATTAAAAATCCTCAATTAAACAGCAAATTGGAAATCCTGAAAATCAAAGGAGAGGTCAATAAAAATGAAATCAAGAAAACCATGGAACTAATAAATGAAACTAGAAGCTGGTTTTATGAAAAAAAAAGTAAGATAGATAAACCATTGGTTAATTTGGTTAAAAAAAGAAAGAAGAAAACAAGATTACTAGTATCAAAAATGAAAGGGGTGAATTCACCACCAATGAAAAGGAAATTAAGACAATTGTTAGGAGCTATTTTGCCTAAATATATGCCAATAAATTTGACAATATAAATGAAATGGATGAATATCTACAAAAATATAAATTGCCCAGATTAATAGAAGAAATAAACTACTTAAATAACACAATCTTAGAAAAGCAAATTGAACAAGCCATCAATGTAATTCCTAAGAAAAATATTCCCGGTACCAGATGGATTCAGAAACAAATTCTACCAAACATTCAAAGAATAATTAATCCCAATAGTATATAAACTACATGGAAAAGTAGGCAAAGAAGGGGTCCTTCCAAATATGATTAATAATTGTATCAACCATGATGCTGATACCTGAACCAAGAAGAGGCAAAACAGAGAAAGAAAATTATAGACCAATTTCCCAAATGAATATTGATGCAAAATTTTAAAATAACATACTAGCAAAGAGATTACAACAATATATCAGAAGGATCATAAACTATAACCAGGTGGGATTTATACCAGGAATGCAGGGCCGGTTAAATATTAGGAAAACTATCAGCATAATTGACCATATCAACAACAAAACCAACAGAAATTATATGATTATCTCAATAGATGCAGAAGAATCCTGCTGCAAAATACGTCACCCATTTCTATTAAAAACATTAGAGAGCATAGGAATAAATGGAGCTTGCCTTAAAATGATTAGTAATATTTATCTAAAACCATCAGCAAGCATTATCTTTAATAGGGATAAGCTAGAAGCCTTCCCAATATAATTAGAAGTTAAGCAAGTTTGCCCATTATCACCTCTATTTCTTAATATTGCACTAGAAATGTTAGCTTTAGCAAGAAGAGATGAAAAAGAAATTGAAGGAATTAGAATAGCCAATGAAGAAATAAAACAATCACTCTTTGCAGATGGTGTGATGATATACTTAGAAAATCCTAGAAAATCAACTGAAAAACTACTTGAAATTATTAACAATTTTAGCACAGTTGAAGGATACAAAATAAACCCACATAAATCATCAGCATTTGTACATGTTAGCAACAAAGTCCAGCAATAAGAGACAGAAAAATAAATTCCACTTAAAATAACTGTAGACAACGTAAAATACTTGGCAATCTACCTGACAAGACAAACCCAGGAACTATATGAAAACAAAAGAAAACAAAACAAAACTATAAAACACTTTTTACACAAAGTCAGATCTAAACAATGGGAAAATATTAATTGCTCATGGGTAAGCTGAGCTAACATAATAAAAAAATGACAATTCCATCTAGGTTAATCTATTTATCCAGTGCCATACCAATCAAACTACCAAACATTATTTTATAAGGCTAGGAAAAAAAAAAACATAACAAAATTGATCTGGAAGAACAAAAGCTCAACAATATCAAAGAAATCAATGAAAAAAATGCTCAAGTAGATGGTCTATCCATACCAGGTCACAAACGATATTACAAAGTGGTAATTATCAAAACAATCTGGGACTGGCTAAGAATAGAGTGGTAGATAAGTGAAATAGATTAGGTACAAATTACATTATATAAATGAGCATAGTAATCTAGTATTTGATAAACCCAAAGATCCAAGTTTTTGGAAGAAAAGCTTATTTTTGACAAAAACTGCTTGGAAGACTGATAAACAATATGGCAGAAACTAGGAATAGACTAGCCTTTCACACCGTATACCAAGATAAAATCAAAATGGGTACATGATTTATGCATAATGGGTGTAATTGAGAGATCATGGAATTAAGAGAACATGGAATAGTTTATCTGTCAGATTTATGGTCAAAGGGAAGAATTTAGGATCAAAGAAGACATAGAAAGCATTGTAAAATATAACATAAATAATTTTGATTATATACAATTAAAAAGTTTTTGCACAAACAAAACCAACATAACAAAAAATTACAAGGAAAACAAAATTGAGGAAAAATTTTTGCAGCAAGTATCTATGATAAAGGCCTTATTTCTCACATATATGGAAAACTAAGTCAAATTTATAAAAATCCAAGTCATTCCACAATTGATAAATGGTGAAAGGATATGAACAGACAGTTTTTAGATAAATAAATCAAAACTATCTAAAAATGCTCTAAATCACTATTGATGAGAGAAATGCAAATTAAAACAACTGTGAAGTACTGCTTCACACCTATCAGAGTGGCTAATATGACAAAAAAGGAAAATGTTGGATGTTGGAGGGTATGTGGGAAAACTGGAACACTAATGTACAGTTATTGGAGTTATGAATGGATCCAACCATTCTGGAGATCAATTTAGAACTATGCCCAAAGGGCTATAAAACTGTGTACACCTTTTGATCCAGCAATACCATTGACAGGTCTATATCCCAAAGACATCCAAAAAAAGAGAAAAGAACCTATTTGTACAAAAATATTTATAGAGCTCAATTTGTAGTGGTTAAGAATTGGAAATCAATGGGATGCCCATCAGTTGGGGAATGGCTAAACAAGCTGGGGTATATGATTGTAATGGAATATTATTGCACTACAAGAAATGACAAGCAGGATGATTTCAGAAAAAATCTGGAAAAACTTACCTAAACTGATGCATAGTGAAGTGAATGAAATCAGGAGAATGTTGCACACAGGAATAGCAATATTATTTGATGAAGAACTATGAATGACTTGGATATTCTCAGAATCTATGGATATTGATCCAAGATAATCCCAAGGGACTAATGATGAAGTATACAATCCACTTCCAGAGAACGAACTGATATTGATTGAATATAAAGTGAAGTATGCTATTTTTCGCTTTCTTTAATTTTTCTTTTATTCAAATCTTCTTGTACGAAATGAGTAATATGAAAATGTTTTACATAATTACACATGTAAAACCTATACCTGATGGTTTACTGTCTCAGGGAAGAAGGAACAGAGGGAGGGATAGAATTTGGAACTCAAAACTTTAAACAAAAATGTTTTAAAAAATTGAAAAAAACTTAGCTCACATCCCATCATCTTCAGGAGACCTTTCTCAGCCCCCCATCCCCAACTCCCCACATTTTCACCTCTGAGACTATCTTCCATCTACTCTGTATATATTTTATACACAACTGTTTATTTACATGTAGTCTCTCTCATTAGAATATGAGCTTCTTGAGATCAGAGGCCATGCTTTTGCCTTTCTTTGTATTTCTAACACTTAGCCAAGTCCCTAGGACATGATAAACACTTAATGCTCATTGATCACATAGCAGGGAATTCCATTCCACTGTGGTATCACTCTTATTATTAGGAAGTTCTTTTATATTGGACTCAAATCTGCCTTTATATGATTGCACCTCCTTTTGGTTGAAGTTCTCCTCTCTGGACTCAAATTCTGCTTTCTGGAGATATTAGTACTATTTGGGAAAGTGTGGACTCCAGAGTCAGAGGACTTGTGTTAAAGTCACTCCCTGTGTGACCTTGGGCATCCCACCTTATATTTCTGGGCTTCTATTTCCTCACCTGTAAAATGAGAGGGTTGGGTTATATATGTATTTTAAGGTATCTTTCACCCCTGGTTCCATGATGCTATGGACCAGATTCCTATGAAGCAGGCATTGGGACTCTAGGTACTAGTTAGTGCTTAGACAGAGGCCACACAGTGAGTCCGTGATTTAATAAATGTTTGTCGAATTGGACCATCAAGGCAAATTCCCCGCCCCCTCTGAGTCTTGGGGATTTTCAAATCCTCAGCTGCTGGGCCATGCGTGTTGTGGCAATCTAGCTTACTCCTGTGGGGGAAAGGTGCTTCAGGCTCTTCTGGGCCTCTGGCTCTAGAAATATCCGGCATCATTATTATTTTAAGTTTTCCTCGGCTGCTTTATTGAATTCTCCAAGTCAGTAAAATTCTGGCAAGATAAGAAGTTGACATTTTCAGAAGCCGTGTCGTAGAGAACTGTGCGGGCGGTGAGGACGAAGCGAGGCCTGCTCGGCATGAGAATGACTCACAGCCTGCCTCCCCCTCCCTGCACAGGCTCGGGCTTGAGGAACAGTGATGGAGAGGGAGCCCACGCCTAGCCTCAAAGGGCCCCCTCAATACAACACACCTCAGCTAGTCTCACGTGGTGCTCTGCTCTGCACTTCTCTCTAAGGCACTGGTACAATTGTGGTATGAGAGTTATCTGTCACCTTGGCATCTAAACATGAGCTATGCCCCCAGTAATACTAAGCTCCTATGTAATTATAATGACCAAGATTGGTCCCAAATTGGAGATAAGACAATGTACTTCTTTCCCTTTCTGGTCAAGGGGGTAGACTGTGGGCATGAAAAACTGCATATACTGATGAACTCAGTTTGTGTGTTGTCTAGTTTTTCTCTGTTGCCTTTTTTATATTTCTTATTTTATTCTTTGTTATAGAAGATGGAAAAGGAGTATATCGAAAAAATAAAGGTGATATAAAAACAAAACATATCTCCTCTCCTCTCCTTTCTTCCTCTTCTCTCCTCTCCCCTCCACTCCCCTTTCCTTCCTTTCTCTCTCTCTCTCTCTTTGTCTTTATCTCCCTCCCACCTCTCTCTCTCTCTCTCTCTCTCTCTCTCTCTCTCTCTCTCTCTCTCTCTCTCTCTGTGTCTTCATCTCCCTCCTACCTCTTTCTCTCATAAACTCCTTGAGGGGAAATACTGTTTTGTTTTTCCTTTGTATATCCCACAGAGTGCCTGGTACATATTACACTTTCAATAAATGTTTTTTGAATTAAATCAAATCAATTCCATGTCTTTTCCTTTTCCTAGACTATAAGGTCCATGAGAAGAGGGGCCCTGACTCATCATACAATCTAAGACCTGGAAGAGAGCTTAAAAGCTTTCACTAGTCCAAATGCCCTCACTTTACAGAAAAAGAAATTGAGCCCCAGGGAGTGACTGACTTAAGTTCACAAATGGGTTCTCAGATCTGACTTTGGGTGGGCACTGGTCGTGTGTAGACATATGTGACAAGGGAACAAAGGAAGAAAACAAACATTTATCAAGCACTTACTATGTACCAGACACTGTGATATATGTTTTATAAATATCTCATTCCAAGGGCTTGGGGAGAGCAGAATAAATCTCATTGGCAGTTTGCCAGTGCATGAAATGTTTTCCTGGTGAACCCCCTTTCAATACTGATTACTGTTGCCTTTTTCCTGACTCCTTGATCAAATCGCTTAATAACTATTCTTGACTCTTTATTCCTTGGTATGACTTGCTTCACCTGCCTCACTTCCTTAGAACAGGGGAGAAGTGCACCTGTTCAGCTGTGTCTGACTTTTTGCGACCTCATTTGAGGTTTTCTTGGCAAAGATACTGGAGTGGTTTGCCATTTCCTTCTCCAGCTCATTTTACAAAAGAGGAAACTGAGGCAAACAAGGTTATGTGGCTTGCCCAGGGTCACATAGCTAGTAAGTGTCTGAGGTCAGAGTTAAACTCAAGAAGATGAGTCTTCCTAACTCTAGACAGTCACTATTCATTGTGCCATCTAGTTGTCTGAGTTAGGATTAATCCATAACCTCTGACTTGGTTTTAGGATTTAGTATAGAGTGGGCCTGTCACTTAGTATATGGCTGAGGTTAGAAGTTACCTTATGATTAAGAAGATTAGATCCCAGCCTATCTATACCATAAGGGCCCAGTTTGGGGTACAGACTCAGTGCTCAGTCTGATGACAGGATTAAGGTTCAGTCTGTGGCCAGCTTTGGGGACTAAGGTTCCCTGTCAGTTTGGGATTAGGGCTCGACCTGTTAATGGCATTAGGATTCAATTAGTGACCCTGGTTCATGTTGCATTTGTGGCCAAAATCTGAGCCAAAACTAATTTGTAATTAGTATCAGGACACTATTGTGGCTGGGGAACCAATCAGCCCTAGAACTATCTCTTCCCACCCCCAGGAGATCATTGCTTTGACCTTGGCTACCTTACTGTCTAATGCTCTTTATGCTCTCTCCCTATGTCTTCCCTCACCTTCATAGCCATTGCCCTAACCCAGAGAGAACAGAAAAAAATAGGTTAAGTGCTACTGGATGCATATTAATATAGATAACCAAAATTTGTACAATGTTTTGAAGTTTGCAAAGCACTTTCCATCATTGGATTAGCTCTAATAACACCTGGGCATAGTAGTAGAAATGGGGATAGAGACTGGCTCTGGACTTTACTGGTATAGGGAATATACCAGATGAGGAAATACACTGTCAGATAAGGAAACTCCCCTCTTCCATTCCCTCCTTCCCCCAAAAAAATCAGGTCAGCACCTTTTCTGGAATTTATAGTCATCAAGAGTTGTCTGGAACTTGAGAAGTTAAATGACTTGGCCAGGGTCACCTAGCCAGTATGTGCTTAGGGGGTGGGCCACTTGAATTCAGGTCTTTCTGTTTCGAAGAACAGCTCTCTATCCACTGTCGGTATTATTACCCTGATTTTACAGATGAGGAAAAGAAGCTCAAAATGAAATCAAGTGATCTACATGGCATGTCTAGCTACGTGGCTATGATACTATATAGCTTGTAAGGAGCAGAGGCAGGATTTGATCCCAGATCTTTCTGATGCCAGGTCTAGGACTCTGTTTGCCATATCACACTGTCTCTGTACTTTTTTTTTTTTAAATTTCATCAAAGAAACTGGTCTTCAGTGTCTCCTGCTAGATGATAGGGCTCTGAACTACTGCTGTGTGTTAGCTATACTAGACCCTGTGAATATCTCCCAGAACACCTAAGTCAATTTGTTGCAGCCTGAAACACACTGCTTATAGAACAGTAGGCCTTTCTGAGTGGCATGCTTGAACTCACACCAGGAAAGACTAAAAAAACACCCAGGGACTGGGGCAATAAAGGCGAAATATGACTGGAATACGGCATGAGACTCCACAGTAAGGCAGCAAGGGATACTTCCAAATCATGGCAGGGAAGGGCTCCATGCAACCAAGGTGCTGGCAGACATCGGGTGCAATGTTTCTCAAGCATGGGTCTGAAAAGCTCACTTTCTTGGCTTAATAAACTCTGGTGGTTCTCTGTTGACTTCAGGATCAAACAGAAAGCCCTTCACAGCCTCACCGCCTTCTGGGTCTGGAGTGTTCCATTCTCCTCCCCGCCATGCTCTCTATAATCCAGCTATCCTGGCCTGTAGCTTTCCTTGCACATGACAGTCCACCTCCTAAAGCGGGGCCTCTGCTCATGCTGTATTCTATATCTGGAAAGCCCTTCCTCCTCACCAGCTCAGTGCATCCCCAGTTTCCTTCAAAATTCAGCTCAAATGTCACCTTCTGTAGGAAACCTTTCCCAATTTCCCTAGATACTAGAGCCTCTAAAGTTACCTTCCGTTTACTCTGTATGTATCTCGAATATGCCTACTTATTTACATACTGTCTCTTCTACCAGGAAAGAAGTAAACAAGCATTTCCTCAGTTCCTAAGTGACCAGTAGTGTGTTAAACACTTTATGGATATTGCTTCATTTGGTCCTCACAACAAGCCTGTGTTATTATTATCTCCATTTTACAGTTGAGGAAACTGAGGCAGACAAAGGTTAAGTGATTTGCCCAGCATTACGTTTGAACTCAGGTCTTCCCTATGAGAGGCCTGTTGCTCTAATCACTGCACCTCCTAGCTGCCTTTGTTCCTTGAGGGCGTGTTGAGAGTTTGTACATGATAAAACAAACAAAACCAACTTCCTAAAAATTAAAGCTGTCCCAGTGTGGCAGCTAGGTGGTGCAGTGGATAGAGGGCCAGGCCTGGAATCAGGAAAACTCATCTTCCTGACTCATCAATCTGACTTCGGACACTTACTAGCTCTGTGACCCTGGGCAAATCGCTTAACTATGTTTGCCTCAGTTTCCTCATTTGTAAAATCTGGAGAAGGAAATGGCAAACCACTCTAGTATCTTGGCCAAAGGAACCCCAAATGAGCTCATTAAGAGTTGGACACAACCAAACAAAAAATGTGGAATAGACTCCTTTAAAAGGTTGTCCTTGGTGATTTTGTGATTCTCTTTTTTTTTTCTCTGATTCTTTAAATATGCCACTGTACCAATTCTATCTGGACATCTTGGTGGTACAGTGGTTAGAGTTCTGGGCCTGGAGTCAGGAAGATCTGAGTTCAAATCTGGCCTTTGCTATTTATTAGCTGGGCAAGTTACTTAACCTCTCCCTGCCTCAATTACCTTATTTGTAAAATGGTGACAATAATAGCACCTACCGCTTAGGGTTGCTGTAAGGATCAAAAGAGATAATATTTATAAATAGTCTGCAAACCTTACAGTGCTGTATAAATACCAGCTAATTATGATGATGATGACACAACAAATTTGAAGTAAAGCAAAGAATGAAATCATTATTTCCCATATCTCCTACCAGGGGGTTGTCTAATACGCTATCCAGACTCATGTTAAATCATTAGCTGATGCAAGAATGCAATTCTTCTGTATACACGCAGGCCCAATGGCTACCTAGGATTCAGGGCTGACACTTTGAAAAGGCCATGTATTGTATATGGAGATCAAAGCTCAGCCCTCCCTCTCCTGGCTTCTGACTTGCCTCCATTTCTGAGCCCTGGGATAGAAAGAGGAGTCTTATCTCAAGGGTCTGTTTCTAAGTCTGATGTTGCCTTGAGATAGTCTCTCCAGGATATTGCCAACAAAGGCTGCTGACTTTTTTAATATCCCGTCTCTGTGGAGGGATGTGATGTATTTTGTTATCTTACCAAGGAGTATCATAATATTGTGGAAAATAATAGTGTGATGGGAGTCAGAAGTACTGTTTTCAAATTCTGACTGCCCTCTTACTTGTTGGTGTGACCATACCACGTTATATTTCCTGGCCTCAGTTTCTGTCTCTGCAAAATAAACGTAATGATTTCTGCCATGCCTACTCCATATGGCACCAGTGAGGGTCATGGGAGATAAAGGAGAGAAAAGTGCTTTATAGTTAAAAACCCTGCACAGGTATCAGCAATTATTTATAATAATAATAATAACATGTTGGGAATAGCAAGGCTAGCATGTACTATTCATTTCCTCCCAGGTCCTCGGCCTGCAATTTAGGAATTTTGCTAGCAAGTAGAAGGTGGGGACTATATGATGGTCCCGTGTTCCTAGTAGGTGGGTTTACCAGAGATATGGTTCATGGGGTCACTAATTAGAGCAGACACTTTTAATTAGGGAGGGTTTTTAGTGCAAAGAACACTGGGCATCACTGCCTGCTCAGGTGCTCAAAGGTTTGCTTTTCTTCCTATTCGGAAGGCCTGGCTTTTAAGGGAGTGATGGAACAAAGTTTGCAATGGCAGCAGGGGCAGCTGAGACAGCCAAAGAAATCTCCCCAAAACACAAGAATAACAACCCTTTAGAAGAAGCCAACTCTCTTCGGTTCACCAAAGACTTTCCCATGCGTGGTCTCGTCAGAGCCTCACAACAATTTTGTGGGAGCAGATTGGGGTGAACTTTACCAGAGGCTGTGTGGGACGGTGATGGAATAAGTTGCCCAAAGTAGGGAAAAGAGCTCTGGTCCTGGAGGCAGAGCCCTGGGTTTGTATTCTGGCTCCAATTAGAGGCAACATACTTCAGTGGAATTAACACTGTTTTGGGAGTCAGAAGACATGGGGTAAAATACCAACTCTCCCACCTAGTATCTGTGTGACCTTAAAAAAATCACTTTCATCTGGAATTCCAAAAACCTGGGTTTAAATCCAGCCTCACATTCTTAAGAGCTGCGTGACCTTGGGCAAGTCACTTAGCCTCTGTCTGCCTCAGTTTCCCCAACTGAAAAATGAAGATAATACTAGCACCTACCTCTCAGGGTTGTTGTAAAGCACTTAGACAGTACCTGGTACATAGTAGGTGCCTAACAAATGTTTGTTCCTTCTCCCTTTTTCCTTCTCCAGGGCTTAGTTTTCTCATATGTAAAATAAAGGTCCTGGACTAGAACAAAGGTTTTAAACCTGGGGACTGTGAACTTGGTTTTTAAATATATGTATTTTGCTAACAATATTTATGTGCGTGTATGTGTGTGTGTATATATATATATATATACACACACACACACACACACACACACACACACACACACACACATATTTTTTTTTAGGCAATTGGGGTTAAGTGACTTGCCCAGAGTCACACAGCTAGTAAGTGTCAAGTGTTTGGTCTGAGGTCAGATTTGAACTCAGATCCTCCTGACTTCAGGGCCAGTGCTCTATCCACTATGCCACCTAGCTGCCCCAACAATATTTTAATATAATGGGCTTTTTTTTTTTTTTGCAATCCCATGTATTTTATTTTATGCATTAAGTACATTACTTTGAAAAGGCACTCAGGCTTCACCAGACCACCAAGAGACCCAAGAGTTTAGGAACCCCAAGATTAGGTGATCTATGGGGAGGTCCTTTCCAGCTTGAGAGCTATGACCTTCTATCAATAAAGTGACAAACATTTATTAAGCACTTACCATGTTCCAGCCACTGTGAGAGTCCTCAGAGATATAAATATAAAGAATGAAACAATCTCTATATACTCTCAGATCTTGAGAATCCCTTCTGTCCTCTGAATCTTTGTTTCTTCATCTCAGTTAGGGCTGATGATAATACTCATATTACCCATATCATAGAGATATGGGAGCAAAGCACACCATAAATGAACAAGCACTTTGAAAATAGATTTTATATAGCATCTTTTAAATACTATTCCTATCTTAATTATGCATTCATTATTAAATAGAGAGCATTAGTGACTTTGTCACAGTTGCACAGGGAGCTAAAAGCAAAGTAGTGAGCAGAATCCAAATCTCCTGACTCTCAGGCCAAGGCTGATTATGCTCCCCCATGTTGACTGCAAAGAAGATATCCTTAGTGAGGCTCATATAATTACCCAAGGCAGGAAGGAAGGACCTAGTGTTAGTGATCTCTTGGGTGTCACCTGTTCCTGGTAATATCTGGAGTGTATCCCAGGTTGGGATGGGTAGAGCTCAATGTATGTCCTCCACACCCCACATGCACACCGTTGTGGTGGGGGTGCTAATAGACTGCACCTGGCAGTTGAGTCCTGCTTAGACAACAAGACCAGTTTTGTGGGTCTGAAGATAATGAGATAATGGAGTGGAAGTTTCGTGGGGTTTTCTTTCCTTTTAAATTCCCGAAGAAATCCTGCACCTGGAGAACAAGAGATCTGGCACTGAAGGGAATTGCAGAGGCTGGTGCCTTTGTCTGCATTGTGCAGTCTTCTGATGGGAAGGGATATTTTCTGAGGTTTCCACCTGGGAATTTTCAATTAATTCAGTCTGACTCCCCTCTTCAGTCCTCCCCCTCCTAACCACACACATACACACACAAAAGACTGGGAAATTCTTTGAGGGTTTCTCCTTTCTGTGTCCTCTACTTGTGGTTAGGATTACGGAGTCCCATTCTATCAGTGAAATGCTCACTACTGGGCAATCTACCCCATGGATGGGGGATTGAGTTTAACTGTGAAACACCTAATCAGTGGTATACATGGCTATTATTTAGGTCCCCTTATGTATATTCCAATTGACTTCTCTCCTCTCTCCAGTTCGATCTCTACACAGCTCCCAAATTTCTATTCCTAAAACACAGATCTAACAATGGCAAATTCTTGCTCTAGGAGCTTCACTAACTTTCTATCGCCTCTAGGGACTTCTAGGAGAACAGATCAACTCCTTTTTGTCATTTGAAATCTTTTGCAACATGGAGCTGATATATCTTTCTAGGTTGGCCAAATGGGATCAGTATGGTGCAATAATAATTAGCAGAGGCTACACATTACACGAAACTAGTTAGAGTAAGTCCAACAACAAGTAGGCTCATAACATCACCCAAAGGTATCAGTGGACTTTAAGGAGAGGTGTTAGTTATGCATGAGTACACACATTTGCTGTATATGTCCACTCTTACTATGGAAGAGGTAAGTATACATGCGTGCATGTGTGTATGTATGTTTAGGGGAGAATACGCCCAAGATTTATGAGGGAAATATTTTATTGCTAAATGTATTACTATGCTATTACCTTATATAATTTTCCTTTTAATTAAATGTGTCCCCTAGCAAATTAGAAAAGTAAATACATTGGAGGGATTCTAAGTTAAGAGTTTTGAATGGATAAGGGTCAATGATGAATCTTGTCTAGGGGAGATAAATACAAGTTGGGGGATGTTCCCTTTTTGTAGGTGATGCAGAGAGTTAATAGTAGAGTCAGGATTCAATATCAAGCCTAATTGGGAAACTGAGGCCCAAATAAGATACATAACTTTCCCAGGATCTCACAGCTAATGTTAGAGTTGAGACTGAAATCCAAGTCCTCTGGCTTCTGGTCTGGATTTTTTTTTTTTTTTTGCTATATCAGTGCTGCCTTTCAGGGACTAGATACCATAGGAATCACAGATTGAGTGAGGGAGGCCATTAACTTCCCCTAGCATCTTTCACCTGGAAATGAGAGACAGAATCCCATTGCTTAATACAAAAAGGTCAGTCAAGGCTCTTCCTGGCCCTTCAGGACCAGCATAACAATAAGAAATCTCTGGGCCTGCTGCTGGAACTACCATAGCAAGAGTTCATATTTTAAGAGCCTGGCAAAAGCCTTGCTCTACCAGGAGCTAGCCAAAACCACTCAAGTTTTAGTGGCTGAGAGGGAGAGAACTCACAGAAAGATCCATCCCTGTCTGTTCCCTGGTGCACAAATCATTCATTCCTGAAAAAAGGCACAGGCCCCTCTGTCTTTAAAGAAGTTCAAGGGGAAATTACCAATGGAGGCTGTGTAAATTTACCCCAAAGATTGGAGTCTGAGGCCTTTTCTAACAGTATCAGATGGCTTACCAAATACAAAGTCAGCCAGTGAGTGGTTGGGTGAATCTGTTTCTATAGGTTGTGAGCTCCTTGGGGTTGGAAGTATTCAGTTAGAGGTTGAATGACCATTTGCCAGCTACCTTGCACAGGACATTCTTGAGCAGGTATAGTTTGGAATATCTCTCCTCTGAGGTCACTTCCAACACTGAGATTCTCTAAATCTTTCTGGAGCATTGTTTGTCACGGTGAGAGTTTCTAAGAATTGTTAAGGTTTAGAGAAGCTTTGGCCATACAGTGTTAGGAGTGTGAATTCTGCATGTCTGCAGATCCCAGGCATTATGCTTATTGTCATGCAGAGTCCACTGGACCTGGAGGCAGAAGACCATTGCCATTCACTGGTGGTGTCATCTTCTGAGCTTGTCTCTTCAATTTAAAAGGTATTCTGTATACTGGAGGATATGTGATGTTGTTCAGTTATTTCAGTTGTCTCTGACTCTTTGTGACTCCATTTGGGGTTTTCTTGGCAAAGATACTGGAGTGGTTTGACATCTTCTTCCCCAGCTCATTTTACAGATGAGGAAACTGAGGCAAACAGGACGAGGTGACGTGCCCAGGGTCACACAGCTGCTAAGTGTCTGAGGCCAGATTTGAACTCAGAAAGATGAGTCTTCCTGACTCCAAAGCCAATGCTCTAACTACTGTGCCACCTAGTTGCCTTCTCATATCTATGCATCCATGTTATCTTCCCTTTCAGTATAGGCACTTAATACATGTTTGTTGATTGATGAATCTGTAAAATGAGCTGATTGAGCTGGATGTCATCCAAAGTTCCTTCCAGCTTTTATAGTCTATGAGTTGGTAAGTCTTCCTTAACTTGTGACCCTATTTGTCTCATCCCCTTGGAGGAATCACTTCTCAATCCTTCATTTTTACATCCAAGTCTTTGTTCACAGCAACCCCACTGCACGGCTTCATCGCTCTCTCCAACTCCACCACAGTCTATTCATCATGGTCAAGCTCAATTCCCACCTCCTACAGGAAGGCTTGTTTGACCATGGTAGTACTCACAGAAACCTCTGAATAAGGTTAGAATGGGAATATCTCTGCGAAAGAAAGCACATTGTCATCTTTGGTCAATACTGTCTTAGAGTAGTTAGGGTGATTTTATCAGAACCAGAGAATCATACACCATTGTGATGTTAGAACACAGTGTCAGACAGAGTAAGAGGCACTTAATTCTCTTAATTCTCCTTCCCACTTTGTTATACAAGCAACTGGTAGTGTAGTAGATAGTGCACTGTGCCTGTGGTCAGAAAGACCTGAGTTCAGATTTAACCTCAGATACTTACCAGGTATGTAGCCCTGGCCAAGTCACTTAATATCTGTTTGCCTCAGTTTCCTCAACTGCAAAATAAAGATAATAATAGCACCTACTTCTCAGGGTTGTTGTAAGGATCAAATAAGATGGTAATTGTAAAAACCTCTTAGCATAGTGCCTGACATATAGTAAGTGCTATCTAATTATCTATTTGCTTCCTCCATGGCCAGGTTTTAGGGTTTCTACTACATTTTCATGATAGCTTCTCATACATTGTCTCCTCTGGAACTGGGGAATCATAGTCTGGTCCACAGTACTTAGGCTTTTCTTCAGAAGAGGAAAGTGGCGATTCCTCAGCTTGCTTGAACACACACACACACACACACACACACACACACACACACACTTTGGGGTTCTCACCAAAGAGGCAATGAATGAGTAAATGAATGAGGAACAAAGTGTGATTTCACCTCCTAGCGCCCCCAGAGAGCCATAATCCCAGTTCTTGCCGGCAATGTGTCTTGCGGCCTGACATGGTGACAAGACACCTTTAGTCACTGGCATAATATTGCACATTCATCTCATGCATTGAAAGCTGCTGGATCCCAAAGCACTTGGCAAATGAGACTTTGAATTCATTGTAATCCTCATAGCTGAAGGGCAGCTTATACTAAGCAGTAGACAGGAATGAGACAGCATGGGGATGATTTTAATTTCCTGCACACAAGTAGGTCAGGGGGCTTGCTTAAAGAAGTATCTATCTATTAAAATATATACATACATACACACACACACACACATATATATATATATATACACACACACACACACACACACACACACATAGTTACCTCTTTAATTTATAAATCATATAATATATATTACATGTACAAATTACATAATACATGTAATTATATAGCATACACAAATATGTTATATATCACACACACACACACACACACACACATATATATACATATTATATATATATAAATAAATAAATAAATAAATAAATAAATTTTGGTTCTTCAGTTGTTTCAGTTGTATCCAGCTCTCCATGACTCCATTTGGAAGTTTCTTGGCAAAGATACTGGATTGTTTTGCCATTTCCTTCTCCAGCTCATTTTACTCATGAGGAAACTGAGGCAAACACGGTTAAGTGACTTGTCCAGGGTCACACAGCTAGTAAGTATCTGAGGCCAGATTTGAACTCAGGAAAGGAGTCTTCCTGACTCTAGCCATGTGTGTGTGTGTGTGTGTGTGTGTGTGTGTGTGTATGTTAAAGCCCATGCTTTGCTATAGCTGAAGGAGGTGGGCTTCTGTTTGGTGAGATTTCAGAAGCTTCAGAAAGACTCATCTTGTTCTGAAATTTCTGCCTCACCTTTCCATTTTTCTGTTGTCCCAGCTCTAACATTCTATATTCTAACATTCCGTGTTTCCACATTCAAATGTTTTCTGGTCTTTGTTCTAACATTCTATTCTCTTTCAAGAAACAGAGGTTTTACATCCCCAATACTAAGTCAGGTTCTAGACAGCAGTGAATTGGGGCAAAGGGCACACAGAAACACGCAGTTACTTGGAGGGCTAGGTGCCTGAGGGCTAAGCCTTTTTTGGAGAGCAACTTTGGATGGGGGCAGGAAGGCGAAACCAAAAAGAACCCAGCCACTAGAAAAGCGAATAGCAGCACCATGGAAGATGAGAAAAGGAAGCACAGAATAAAAACATGACTGATAGGTTGGCTGTGCACAGAATAGCCTGGGATTCCATCTATACCTGGTTATCAGGATGTTGACAGGCCAAATGAGTTATGATAGGGAGACGATAGGAAGATGAGTGGATAAAGTGCTGGGTCTGAAGTCAGGAAGATCTGAGTTCAAAACTAGCCTCAGACTCTAATTAGCTGAGTGTCTTTGAGCAAGTCATTTAATCTCTCTGCTTCAGTTTTCTCAGCTGTAAAATGGGGATGATAATAGCACCTACGTCTCACTGTTATTTTGTAGATCAAATGAGAGAATTGTAAAACATTTGACACAGTGCCTGGCATGAAATAAGTGCTATATAAAAATTAGCTGTTATATGATGATGATTAAAGGTATTTGATATTTTGCTAGAGGAGTGGAAGAACCATGACAGAGTGAATGCTGAGTTTATTTATTTTGTTTTTGCTTTTTGGTGAGGCAATTGGGGTGAAATGACTTGCCCAGGGTCACACAGCTAGTAAGTGCCAAGTGTCTAGGGCTGGATTTGAACTCGGCTCTTCCTTACTCGAAGGCCAGAGCTCTATCTACTTTGCCACTAGCTGCCCTTGTGAATACTTAGTTTAAATTACATCTTCTCCAATAAACCTTCCTTGACTTCTCAGATCTAAACTGCTATTTTCTCTCTTCTCTAAATTCTGGGAGTGTCTGAAACACACACATCTTTTAGCTTTTATAATAATTGACATTTTCTGGTGTTTGATGTTATCCCTTGTTCTCACTTCATGATCAGCCTAGCTCCTTTCCGATTTGTAGTGGAACCTGAAATTCTGCCATGACAGATAACCTGATTTTGAATATCAGCTCTGTCACTTACCAGCTATGTGTGCTCTTTTTCAATAGGATGGAAGCTTCTTGAGAGCAGGAACTGGTTTATCTTTTGTCTTTTGTTGTCCCAGCACCTCTCACATTGGCAGGAACATAGCATCTGCTTAATGAATGCTTATTATTTAATTGATTAGGTGAGTCAATCAATAAATTAATAATCTTGCACTCACCATGTTTTAAACTCTTGGCTAAGCACTAGAGATACAAAGAAAAAGCAATAATAGTCTTTGATCTCAGGAAGCTGAAATTTTAATGGAGGAGATTATACACACATACACATACTCTTACATACATGTACATATGTATGTGTATATATATGTATACATATAATACATATGTTTAAAGTATGCACAAGCTAAATACAGAATGTATGGAAAATAGCTTTACAGAGGAAGGCTAGAAGCATGGAGGACGGGGAATGGTCCCCATTATGAGCTAGCATTTTTTAATAATTTATGAAGGAAGCCAGGGATTCAAAGAGATGAAGGATCACACTCCTGGTATGTGAAAAGCCTGGATAGAGGCAGGGAGATATGAGATGGAACATTACGTGGGGAAAAAGAACACAAAGTTGAACACAAAGTACATAGAGCGCAGTCACATGGAAGAACATTAGAAATCTAGGAAAGAGGCAGGTTTTGAATAGCTTTAAATGCCAGAGGATTTTATATTGAATCATAGAATAGAAAGTCAATGATATTTATTAGGTTGGAGAAGGGTGACATGATCAGGCCTACATCTTAATCAGATCACTTTGGCAAATGTGAGGAGGATGGAATGAATGACTGAATTAAAAGCATTTATTAAGCACTCGGGGTACAAATGCAAAAGAAAAACTGTTACCTGTCATCAAGGAGCTTATATGTTAATAAAGAGAAAAAAATACACATAGGAGAGTGGTGACCAGGAAGGAATTCTTTTGGTTTGGGAAATGTGTGAAACTTAAAGGGAATAGAAATTTTAATTATTTTTCAATGAATATGCATTTATTTTCTTCTTCTTACCTCTCCTACCACTGGAAAAATTAAAACAAAAAATAACAAACAACCTTGATTAAGATGTATAGTCAAGCAAAACCAATTCTCACATTGGCCATGTTAAAAAAATGTGTGTCTCATTCTGAATATAGAATTTATCTCTGAAAATAAGGTATATTATTGTATTGATTAAGTTGTTAAGTCTTTACAATTGATCATTTTTTTCAATGTTGATATTACATTATAGATTCCCCCCCCCCGGTTTTGCTGATTTCAATATGTATCAGTCCATGCAATTCTTCCAAAGTTTCTCTGAAACCATCTTTTTCATCACTTCTAATAGTACAATTATGTTCCATTAAATTCACACACAGTAGTTTGTTCAGTCATTCATTAATTTATGTATACCCCCTTAGTCGCTACTTCTTTACCAGCATATATAATAGTATAAAGCTGCTATGAATATTTTAGTACATATTGGATTTTTTCCTCTTTCTTTGACCTCTTGGCAGCTTGGTGGCACAATGGATATAGTTCTGTGCCAGAAGTCAGAAAATCCTGAGTTCAAATATGGCTTCAGATACTTACTATCTGTGTGACCCTGGGTGAAGCCATTTCCTCTGTCTGCTTCACTTTCCTTAATTTTAAAATGAGGATAATAGCACATATTTCTCGGAGTTGTGAGAATTAGATGAGGTAATATCTGCAAAGTGCTTATGACAGTGCCTGAAACATAGTTGGAGCTTAATAAATACTTGTGTCTTTCCTCCCTCTCTCCCTCCCTCCTTCCTTTCCCCCTCTCCTCCATCCCTCTCTCCTTCCCTCCATCCCTCTCTTCTTTCCTTCCTACCTCCCTCTTTCCCTTCTTCCCTTCCTTCCTTTTTTTGAGCATAAATCTAATAGTAATATCTCTAGTTCAAAGAATATGCACAGATTAGCAACTGTGCATAGTTTCAAATTGCTTTCCAGAATGTTCATACCAATTTACAACTTCACCATCAGTCCATTAATATCCCCATTTTCCATAGGTGAGTAAGTTGAGACACCCTTTCCAGAAAAAAAAAATGACAGAATTTATTTGATTATGGTTCTAGACATGGAAAGTGAAAGAGAAGGCAACTGGGGGTGTGCTGAGCATGCAAGGGAATAAAGTGAAGTAAGACTGGAGCCAGGTCTACATATATGGCTAAGACAATCAGCAATATCAGGGCCCCAGATTGGAACTTCTTAGGCCTAAAAGGGTTAAGACCTCCATAGGGGTCCTCAGAATTATCTCTGAAAACAGCTGCACAAAAAACCCCTGAAGGTTGGGACAGTACCCCCTCCATTCTGGAAGATAAGTCCCACTTCGGCATAGAGTTAAAAGTAAAGAAATAGGCTAGACAAATGAGCAAACAACAGAAAAAGATGCTGACTTTAGAAAGTTATTATGATGACAAAGAAGATTAAAACACAAACTCAGAAGATAACAAAGTTAAAACTCCTACATCCAAAGACTCAAAGAAAAATATGAATTGGTCTCAGGCCATAGAAGGGGTCAAAAAGGATTTTAGAAGTCAAGTAAGAGAGATAGAATAAAAATTGGGAAGACAAATGAGAGTGATACAAGAAAATAATTTTTAAAAAGTCAACAGCTTGGAAAGGAAGCACAAAAATACTGAAAAAAAAATAACACCTTAAAACAGAATAGGTCAAATGATAAAAGAAGCATAAAAATCCAATGAAGAGAATAATGTCTGGAGAGGCAGAATTGGCCAAATGGAAAAAAGATGTATAAAAATTCATTGAAGAAAAGAACTCCTTAGAAAGTAGAATTGGCCAAATGGAAAGAGAGTCACAAAAGCTCACCGACAAAAAAATTCCTTAAAAATTAGAATTGGGCAAGTGGAAACTAATGACTTCATGAGACATCAAGAAACAATAAAACAGAATCAATGGAATGAAAAAATAGAACTTGTGAACTATCTCATTGAAAAAACAACTGACTTCGAAAAGTAGATCCTGGAGAGATAATTTAAGAATTACTGGACTACCTGAAAGCCGCAATAAAAAAAAAAAGAGCCTAGATATCATCTTTCTAGAAATTATCAAGTAAAATTGCCCTGATATTCTGGTATCAGAGGGAAAATAGAAAATAATCTACCAAACACCTCCTAAAAGAGATCCAAAATGAAAATTTATCACCTCATAAAAGAGATCCCAAAATAAAAACCTCCAGCAATATTAAAAGCAAAATTCGAGAGTTCCCAGGTCAAGGAGAAAATATTGCAAGCAGCCAAAAAGAAACAATTCCAGCACTGTGGAGCCAGTCAGGATAACACAAAAACAGTTTCTACGTTAAAGGATCAGAGGGCTTGGAATATGAGATTTTGGAGAGCAAAAGAGCTAGAATTACAGTTAAGAATCAACTACCCTGGGGCAGCTAGGTGGCACAATGAATAGAGCACTGACCCTGGAGTCAGGAGGACCTGAGTTCAAATCTAGCCTCAGACACATAATACTCACTAGCTGTGTAACTCTGAGCAAGTCACTTAACCCCAATTGCCTTACCAAAACAAACCAAAACCAAAACCAAAAAAAACAAAAACAAAACAACAGCAACAGCAACAACAAAAAGAAACAATCAACTGCCCACAAAACTGAGTATAATCCTATAATCCTTTAGGGGAAAAATGGAAATTCAATGAAATAGAGAACATTCTTGCAGCATTCTTGACCACAACTGAATAGAAAATATGACTTTCAAATACAAGACTCAAGAGAAGTGTGAAAAAAGGTAAATAAGAAAGAGAAATCAAAAAGTATTCAATAAGGTTAAACTGTTCATATTCCTATACAGGAAAATGATACTTGAAACTCCTAAAAATATTCTCATTGTCAGGGCAATTAGAAAGAATATACATAGACAGAGGATCTGGATGTGAGTTGAATATGATGGGATGATTATCTAAAAAATAAAATTATGCGGTGAGAAAAAGGTTTGCACTGGGAAAAGGGGAAAGGGAGAGGTAGAATGGGGAAAATTCTCTGATACAATAGAAGCATAAAAGAGCTTTTACAGTGGAGGAGAACATGGGAGAAGTATGGGGGGAACATGTGAACCTTAATCTCAATGGAATAGGCTCAAAGAGTGAATAACTTACATGCACTTAGTTGGGTATAAAAATCTATTTTACCATACAGGAAAGTAGAAGGGGAAGGGGTTAAGAGAAGGAGGGCACTGATAGAAAGGAGGGAGGATTGGGGGAGGTAAAAGTCAGAAGTAAAACACTTCTGGGAATGGACAGGGTGAAAGGGGGGAGAGAGAGAGAGAGAGAAGAGAGAGAGAGAGAGAGAGAGAGAGAGAGAGAGAGAGAGAGAGAGAGAGAGAGAGAAACAGTGGAAAATAGGATGGAGGGAAATACGTAGTAATCATGACTGAAAAAAATGTAGCTAGTCTCTCTGATAAAAGCCTTATTTCTCAAATATATGGAGAACTGAGTCAAATTTATAGAAATAAAAACCATTCCTTAATTGATAAGTGATCAAAGGATATGAATAGACAGTTTTCACATGAAGTAATCAAAGCTATCTATAGTCATATATGAAAAAATTCTCTAGGTCACTATTGATTAGAGAAACACAAATTAAAACAACTGAGCTACCACCCCATGCCTATAAGTTTGGCTAATACGACAGAAAAGTAAAATGACAAATGTTAGAGGGAATATGAGAAAATTGAGACACTAATGCAGTGTTGGTGAAGTCATGAACTCATTTCAACCATTTCTGTAGAGCAATTTGGAACTATGCCCAAAGGCCTATAAAACTATGCCCACCCTTTCACCAAGCAATACTTTCACTATGTCTGTATGCCAAAGAGATTAAAAAAAAAAGGAAAAGACCCATATGTACAAAGATATTTATAGCAGCTGTTTTTGTGGTGGCAAAGATTTGGAAATTGAGGGGATGTCTATGAATTGGGGAATGGCTGAACAAGTTGTAGCATACGATTGTAGTGGAATAGTATTGTGCTATAAGAAATAATGAGCAGGGTGTTCCCAGAAAAATCTGAAAAGCCTTACATGAACTGATGGAAATAGCAGAACCAAGAGAACGTTATACACAGTTAACAGCAATATTATATGATGACCAACTGTGCTTGACTTAGCTGTTCTCAGCAATACAATGACCAAGACAGATCTGAAGGACTTAAGATGAAAAATGCTATCCATCTCCAGAGAAAGAACTGATGGAGTCTGAATGCAGATCGAAGCATACTTTTTCTTTCCTTTCTTTTCCTTTTTTTTGTCTGTGTTTTTTTCTTTCACAACATGACTAACATGGAAATATATTTTGCATGACTGCATATGTATAGTTTGCATAAAATTTTTTCTCTTCTCAAAAAGGGGTGGAGGGGAGTGAGGGAGAGAGAAATTTTAAAATAAAAGAAATGAACATTAAAAATGGTTTTTACAGATAATTGGGGGGAAAAGAAAATATTAAATTTAAAAAAATACCTCCATGCAGTTGGACTGTGGTCCTAGAGGCATGGTGGTGGGTCAGGAAAAGTCCAGAGAGTGAAATGAATCATGGCTAGAGGTAAGGATTCATGGATGGGTGAATAGGGAAACATGTGTGGCAGGGAAACTGACTAAGAGTCTCATAGTCAGGCAAGAAGTGATGAGGGTCTAGAATAGAGTGGTGGTTGTGTGGGTGTAGAAAAGACAGTGTATGCGAGATATATTATAGAGAAAGAAACAAGATTTGGATATTTGGGATTAGTGAGAATGGGGAGTTGAGTGAAGATGACACTAATGATGAAGAGTGAGTAAGCATTTATTAAGCACCTACTATATGCTGAGTACTTCACAATTTTTTTTCATTTGATCCTGTGAGGTAGGTACTATTAATATACCCATTTTATAGTTGAGGAAACAGGTTAATTGACTTGCCCAAAGTTAGTATCTGAGGCTGGATTTGAATAGAGCTATGCCTGTGTCTAGTTAACTGGAAAGATGACAATGCCCTCAACAATAACAGTGAAGGAAAGGGGATGGGTTTTGAGGAAGATGCAATGAGTAATGTTTTGGAAATGTTGACTTTGAGATGCCTGTAGAGCATCCAGTGTGAATTACCCAATAGGCAGTCGGAATTTCAGGAACAGAGTTAAAGAGCCTGGGGCTAGAGCTTCGTAGGGATGCATGTGAAACCCCTGGCAGCTAATGAGATCCCCAGATGAGAGAGTATAAAGAGAAAAGGAATGAAGCCCTAGGATAGAGCCTTGGGGTCTTCCCACAGGGAGAGAATATGACTTGGATGAAGTCATAGAAAAGGAAACTGAGGTGTGATCACACAAGTAGGAGGAGAACCAGGAAAGAACAGTCATAACAATGCAGAGGAAGGAGCGTGTCCAAACAGAGAAAGTGGTCAACAGTAGCAAGCTACAGAGAGTGAAGAAAGTAGAGCATTAAAAAGATTTTTATATTTGGCAATTAAAAAAAACTTTTGGTAACTTTGGAAAGAGCAGTTTCAGTTGAGTGATGAAATCAGAAACCAGCCTGCAGAGAATTTAGAATAAAATAGAGAGGAAGTGAAGTAATTTTGCCCTCTTTGGCCTTAGTTTACTCATCTGTGAAATTATTGTGAATAAAATTCTTTGGAAACCCTAGCATTTACAAGAAAATGGAGAATATTGTTATTGTTGTTGCTGTTACTATTAATACTACTATTACTCATAGATTCCTGGTATATTAGAGCAGAAAAAATATCCAACCAAAAACTTTAGGGACAAACTTTTCCAATTCCCAGTGTTTTGGTATTTTGCCAATGAGTACACTGAGGCCCAGGAGAATATAAATAAATTGCCCAAGGTCACATTGCAAGTCAGTGGCAAAATTTGGACTCAGAACTAGGCCTGCAATGGCTAATTCACAGCTCTTTTCCCTGTTCATCGGATTTTGAGCTCCTTGAGGGCAGGGATGTTTTAGGGATTTTTTTTTGGCTTGTTTTTTGTATCCCCAATGCTTAGCACAGTGCCTGACACAAAGTGGGAGCTTAATAACATTTATTGACTGATTGCCTTGTAACATAAACATCGGCCCCCTAGCAAGGGGGGATGCACTTAGACCCAAAACCAAAGGGAGAAGATGTTCCTTATAGGCATTCCTCTTGAAAAAAAGAGATCAGTGTGTCTCTGTGTGGAGAAGAGCAAGAAGGAGCATGGGTCAGGGAGATATTCAAACCCAAGAAACCTGGATGAGTATCCTGAGTGAGAAAGGTGATAGGCCCACTATACTCAGCTGTGGTCCATGTGGCCCCAGTGGAATTGATGAAGGAAAGTTGGAAGAGAGGAAAATTTTGACTTCATATAAGAAAAGCTTTTCTAACAATCACAGCCATCTTGGGGGTGGGGAATGGAATGTACTGCCTTAAGCAGCAGTGAGTTTCCCATCACTGGAGGTATTCATGAAAAGACTGTATGACCATTTGTCAGTGATGTTATGAAGATAACTACTCTGGAATGGGTGGGATTGGATGTTTTCTGATGTCCCTTCCAACTCAGGGATTTTATGATTCAAGACTCTTTCTGGACCTCAGTTTTCTTCTCTGATGGGGTTAACTGGATGATTCCTAAGGTCTATTTGACTGCTACAGTTCTGTGGCTTCCCATTTTGCTGCAGGCTGGCCTTGTCTATCCCCTTCTTACTCTAAATGTCAGGTATTAAATTAAAACTTCCCTGCAATTGTGTGTGCTACCATTGACTTATGAGATCACAAACAATTTAATAAGCAGATGGGGAAGAAAAGGTCATTCTGCTGTCAGTCCAACTTATCTCATAAATTAGGCATCAGGTGTTAACAGAAGTGTCTTTGACCAAATAGAATTATCTTGTTTGATGAGGGGACCCTGTCCACTGAAAACAGATAGGGAGTACATGTGTAATGCTAATAATAACAGTCAACTTCAGAATGAACAAGGACCTTAGAAATCACCGACTACTGAAATCTAACTGCCCACACTGCACTACATTTGTGACAGTTAGCTAGTCAACCAGCCCCTGGATCGAAAAGCATGCAAAAGTTGTGAATTGTTATTCCTGCTTTCATTTGTCCTGTTGTACCCCACCTGAAGCAGTATTTCTTTCTGCTTTCTTCTGTCCTGATTGCACCTCAGTCTGAAGCAGTGTGTCCTGTTCTGGGTACCACATTTTAGGAAGGACTTTGATAAACTGGAGTCTATCAGTTGACCAAAAAGCACTCTCTGTGTGCCAATCATGATGCTGAATGCTAAGAATACAAATACAAGCAAAAAGAAAGACAGATCCTGCTCCCAATGAGCTTACATTTTAATAGGGGTGGGCAACACATGAAAAGAAACTGAAATTGAGGGTAGGTTGGGGAGGAGAAAGGCAAAGGTACCTGGTTGGGCATGGTAGAGAAAGTTTGGAGTGCAACCTAGAGAGGAATGAGCCACAGATGGCCTGGACACCCTCTTTAAATGGAGGTCCTGGGAGAAGCCATCCAATCAGAGTGAGAGGCCACCCTAAGAGGAGAACAATGAGAATAGAGAAAGGGCTGGAGACCGTGCCATAAAGGGACCCATTCAAGAAACTGGGGATACCTAGAGAAGAGGTTTTGACCTGAAGGTTGGGGAATGGGGTAGATGATGGCTTTCTGACAATTTAAAGGGGTGTCATGGGAAATTCTATTTTTCTCTAGAGAACCCAACTGGAACCAGTGGGTGGAAACTGAAGACAGGGACTGTTTTAAGGCAAGGAATAGCAAGTTGTACATAATAGATTTGCAGTTCCATGTGCAATCATCCTTGTTATTATACTATGTTATAGAAATGCTTGTTTTATTCTACAAAATAAAAAGAAAATAAATAAAATTATAAAAAGCAATGTAAAACAAAAACTTCCCCCAAATCAAGAGATGTCCCCAAATGAAGTCAGCTGCCTTGTCAAGGCATGAGTTGCCTTTCATTTGATATCTACAAGCAGAGAGTCTAGATGACCACATGTTGAAAAAGTTATAAAATCTCTTGAGGTTTGGGTTGGATTAATATCAAATGGAAAACATTTATGAAGCATCTACTGTGTGTCAGGCATTGTGCTAAGCATTGTAGGCCCTGTGTCAAGCCCTATGAGGTGCCCTCAAACCCTAGGATTCCTTGATTCTGTAATTCTTTGACTAATAAGGAAGAACAGCTTGCTACCTTCTGATGTACTCTATTCTTCCATGCAGTAATTACCTGGTAATGAGTGTCTCTGCCTTTAGCCAGTCTGCTACTATAGAACAGGGATTGGACTTGAGATTTTATTGACATATTTATTGGGAGAATTGATCTCCCAATGAGGAAACTCCTTCCAGATTAGAACCTTCTTGCAATTTAGTGCTTTAGAGAGATCCCTGGAGCATCATAAGGTTAAGTAATTTGCCCAAGGTAGTACAGTGAGTCCGTATCAGAAGTGAAACTTGAACTCTGGTCTTCCTGAATCTTGAGGCTTGCTCTCTAGAGATTCATTATCTCACTCTTCGAGTCAGAGTGGAGCCATACAGTTCATTTCTGGGTTTATAGATGACGTCTTTCCAGTTTGGAAGGCCTAGATAAAATGAATGTAGCTTTTGAGATCCCAAGGGCATTTCTACACCAGCATGACTACACTGGTGAAAGTTTTAAGTTGGGGCAATGATTTTAAGAAGCAATATTAATAAGAATGATGACCTAATGATGTAATTTTCTCATAACAGTCTTATGAAATAGCGTAAGTATGATGAGCTTCATTTTACAGAGAAGGAAACTGAGTTTCAGAGAGAAGTTAGTTACCTACCATCATATAGCTGTTAAGGATTGGGGGCAAATTGGAATAATAGTTAGTTATAATGATGTCTGGAATTTACAAATATTATTTCATTTTCCCCCACAACAACCCTGAGAGATGAGTACTATTATTATCTTCATTTTTCACATGAGGAAACTGAGGTAGACAGAGGTTAAGCTACTTGCGCAGGGTCACACAAATAATAAGTTTTTGAGGCTAGATTTGACGCAGACCTTCCTGACTGTAGGTCTAGAGTTCTATCCATTTATTATGCCACCCTTGTCTCTAGGTTTCCTGATTTCAGATAAGGGTCTTTTGCTACAAAATCACAGGAAATAAGCAAATTACGTGATAAACTAAATGTGGCTGGTGAAGAAAATGATTAGCCATATGCATAACAGGACAGTTTCTGTGCTTACCCAGTCACACTATACTAGTTGTCCTTGATGGGGCAGCTAGAAGGCACAGTGAATATAGAGGGCCTGGAGTTAGGAAAGTCTGAGTTCACATCTGACCTCAGACATTTCCTAGCTGTGTGGCCTTGGCCAGGTCATTTAACACCTGTTTGCCTCAGTTTCTTCATCTGTAAAATGAGGATAATAATAGAATCTACCTCTCAGGCTTGTTGTGAGGATTAAAATAAATGTTAGCTATTATTATTATTCTATCCCATGCTAAGGACACTTTCTTGCATTTCTATCTTTTGCAATCTCTCCCTCCCTTGAAAGTCTAGCTCAATTGTCACCTCCTCTGTGAAACCTTTTCTGATCACTCTAGGTGCATGTAAACACTCTCTCTGAGAATCTCTCATTCCATTCTGGATGGACCTCTTTTTTTCTCCCTAGCCTCACTGATGTCAGTTATTTGCACATGTCTTTTCCCAGCTCCATATACCCTTCTTCCACCAACACCCTTTAAGGTGAATATGCTTACTCCCTGCAGGCTGTAACTACAGGTAATGAAATTAGAGCTTTGTAGACATTAAGCATCTGGTTGAAGTTACATTGAACTGTGGTTTCAGCCAGTCAGTCAATAAGCATTTTTAATCACCTACTATGTGCTAGGCACTGTGGTAAGTGATGAGGATACAAAGAAAGGTGAAAAAAAGAAACAGTCCCCACTCTCAAGGACCTCACAATCTGAGGGGGAGACAACAGGAAGACAATTATGTCCAAAAAAGATGTTGATAGGATAAATTGGAAATAATCACAAGCAGAAGACTCTAGAATTAAGAGGGGTAGGAAAGGCTTCCTCTGGAAAGAAGGGTTTTCAGGGCAGCTAAGTGGCACAGTGGATAGAGCACCACCAACTGAAGTCAGGAGGACCTCAGTTCAAATCTGGCCTCAGACCAAACACTTGACACTTACTAGCTGTGTGACCCTGGGCAAGTCACTTAACCCCAATTGCCTAAAAAAAAAAAGAAAGAAAAAAAGAAAAGAAAAAGAAAGTGGAGTTTTAGCTGGGACTTGAAGGAAGGCAGAAAGACCCCTTATATGGAACCATGGTCTTGGGCAAGGTTGGCCCTCTTTCTCCAGACTGCCTATCTTCTTATCATCAGTAAAATTGATCATTTCCTCTTCTCTCTTCTTCCAGTCCCCTCTCAGGGATAGGGATGTTATATGGTCATTTATTGGATGGAAGGATAGGTGGGACATTCAATAGCCTAATAGCTAATAGGAAGCTTCTGATTATCTGAGAGTAAGCCTGGGATTGAAGAATGGGTCACTGAATTTGATCAGCTTATTCAGGGAGGTAAATCTTCATTTATTTCCTCAAGAAAGTACCCTTTTCTGGGAACTCTGAGCAAGAGAGACACAGAAGGCCTATAGAGATCCACATGTACTGTTAGGTTGTGGGAACAATAGTGATAAAGACTCACATAGAATGTTTAGGCAGTATTCTGTGTGGGACTGCTTAGATTTCTTTTACCTGAACTTCTAATGACCTTCCCCTGGGATATCATTTCAGAATTTTTATAATCTCTTTTCCTTTATGAAAGAGCCCCAGGAGTGCCTTCATCGCTCTGAGGTACGCAAAGACAGAAATAAAGGAAAAGATGAAGATACCAGACTTTTGGTCCAATCAAGAATGTGCTTAAGCCAGCTTGGACCAGTCCCCAAGAATCAATTGTTAATTCTCAATGTGGACATTTACTCTTCAGAAATCAGCAAATGCTGATTTTTCAGTAAAAGTAAAGGCTGGTTTTATTTTTGTAAACTATTTATACCTAAGAATACTATGGAGACAATGTTATGATGTAAATTAAGCTTAAAAATGTGATGTGATGTAATGTGGTGTATATATGTGTGTGTGTGTGTGTGTGTGTGTGTGTGTGTGTGTGTGTGTGTGTGTGTGTGTGTGTATTTGGAGAGCCAGATGTTAAATATTTACAAGCAAACCCCTGAGGTCGATGATAGTGGTGGCCACAAAAACAGCAGCAAATGATAGTACTAAAGAGATTGTTCATAGGAAATTTATGAACTCAAAGAACCAAAGAGGTCCAGGTTCTGGAGCGTGAGGGTTCAGGGATATGGAGAGGTTTAGAAAGTAGTAAAAAATGAAATCACCACAGCCTACAACAAAGCTTCTCCAGGACCTCCTCCAAAGAAGAGTTAGAATCTCCAGGAATCTAAAGTAGTTCATTGAAGCTGAAGGCCCAAGGTTAATAGATTCCGTATGAGGATCGGTTCAAAGAGATGTCTGAAGAACAGAAGACATAAGGAAGCATTGCCAGCTGTCCACTAGGATTTGAAAAGCTACCATCCAATTCAATTCAATTAATTGTACACAAAGCACCTCCTCCATGGCAGGCACTATGCTAGGCCACAAGAATACAGAGACAAATGTGAAATAGCCCTTGCCCTCGTAGAGCTGACATTTTACTGGAGGGTGAGGTAGAACAACATATACACAGATGAATGCGTACAAAATAAATAGTGACCCAACAATCTTTGGTGCAATTTTTAAGCTTCAGTAGCTTAAAACCGGCCTAAACCTTAATAGCTTAAAAAAGCAAAAGGCTATTCAAGCTGCACTAAGACTTTTGGGACACCTTGTATCAAGTCATGGTAAAGGGCTTGTCTTGTACTAAGATCAGAGAATCAAGAAATATTTCTTGCAGGAGGTCATATTTGAGCCTCCAAGATGTGTCTGGGCCTGTATAAAGTCGTGGAGATGGGAGATGATACGTCCTGAACAGCAAGTAAATAATCAGTTTGCCTGGAATGTAGAGAGTGGGAGGGGAGTGCCATAGGTAATTAACCCAAAAAGGGCCAAGATAAAGGCTGGGATTATAGAAAATTAATTTCCAAATGGAGAAGTTCACATTTTAACTGAGAAATAAGAGAGAGTCACTGAAACTTCTTAAAGGACAGTTCAAAGTATTTGGCTGTTTTTTAGTGAAGTCCAATTCTCTGTGATGTCATTTGAGGTTCTCTTGGCAAAGATACTGAAGTGGTTTGTTCTTTCCTTCTCTAGCTCATTTTATAGATGAGGAAACTAAGACAAAGAGGTTTAAGTGACTTGCCCAGGATCACACAGCTAGTAAATGTTTGAGGACAGATTTGAACTCAGGAAGATGAATCTTCCTGTATTCTATCCACTGGTGCCATCTAGCTGCCTGGTTTCATCTGTACCTTAGGAATATTAACTGTATGATGGATAGACTAGAGAGGAGAGACACTGGATGCATGACAACTAATTAGGAGGTTATTCTATGAGAGAGAGAGAGAGAGAGAGAGAGAGAGAGAGAGAGAGACAGAGACAGAGAGACAGAAAGACAGAAAGATAGAGAGAGACACAGAGATGGAAAAAGAGACAGAGACAGAGAGAGAAACAGAGAGAGAAAGAGAGAGAGACAGAGAGAAACAGAGAGACAGAGACAGAGATAGACAGAGACAAAGAGATAGAGAGGCCATGAAGGCCTGAATTAATGCAAATGCAATGAGAATAGAAGCAAAGGGATGGCATAGAAATGTCACGGACCTACACTATGTAAGGCTTGACAACTCATTGAACTTGAGGAATGAGAGAGAGGAGAGTTGAGGCTGTTGCTAAGGTTGCAAATCTGGGTGCCTAAAAGCATGGCTATCTCCTTGACAAAAAGGAAATGGAAAGTTAGGGTAAGGGAGAAGAGGGGTAGATAGAAAAGCTCTGAGTTTTGTTGTGGACTTTGCATGGGAAAGAAGGATCAGCTTCTTTAGCAGGATGAAACCCCAGAAGTCAGTCCTAACAGTAATGGGGAGAAATAAGGGGGAGGTCAATCTGGGTTTAATCTAAGGCAGAACTTTCTACTACAGGATATTGGAGCTTCCCTGTTTTAGGAACTGTTGGGGAAGAGTCTGAAGGGCTACATGTTCAGTGATGCTGCAAAGGGAATTTCTACTTCAAGTAAGATCAATTCCAAGGTCTGTTTGAGCTCTAAAAGTCTGCTTCTAAAATTCCCTTTTACATTGGAAAGACTCATGGACTGAGGGTCAAGGCATCCAAGTTCAAAGAACTTCTAACTCTGAGACCTTAGAGAAAATCTAGCCCAACTCTCATATTTTACAGATGAAAAAATGGAGGTTAAGTGACATATCCAAGGTCCCACAGCTTGTTAAGAGCAATGCTGAGATTTGAACTCAAATCCCTTGACTCCAAACTTTTTGCTTTTCCTCCATGCCAGCGCACTGGATTCTTGGCTTCTCTATTTACTGATTCTGTGACCCTGGGCAATTCACCGAACCTCTTGGAAATTCAGTTTTTCATCTGTCAAATGGAGAATAGCAGTTACATCACTTACACCACAGAGCTGTAAGGAAAACACTTTGTAAATCTTAAAACCTATAAAAGAGGGAGCATTTATTGGGGATGATTTTATCATTAATACTATGTCTTCTGTAGGGCACAGGATTTTGGCAGAAGAAAACCTGACAGATCCCAGCTTGCCTTTGAATGAAGCCTCTTACCATGGGTCCCCCATCCTCTCCCCTCCCCCCCCCACACCAGGCTCCCAGATGGTGTGCCTGATGTGAGCAAACTTATTGCTTCCTAAGCCGGATGCAAACAAAGGGCATGGTTGATTACATTAACTTCTAAAAGGCTCATCCATTCTCCTGGAGAGATGCATACAGTAAGTCATATTGGGAACGCAGACGGATGATTTTTAATAAACCTAGCTTTTCGAGGCCTGAATCACTATTACTGCAGAAACAGGAGCAGATTTACTCCTTAGCCCGAACACTCTCTCCAGCCCAGCCCCCCCGGGGAGCCACCAGGCAGCTGTCTTGTTTAGGCGACAATTTGTTTTTGTGGAAACTATGGAATAAACAGAAGCCACGTCTATCAGAAGAAAAGCTTGTGTACGCTAGAACAGGAGGGATCGAAACAGGGTTGAGAGCCTGGGGGAAGGGCACAGTTAAGTTTGAAATATAGGTATATACCTAGGAGCAGCCTCTCCCACACCCAATTCACAGAATGAATCTTCCAGATGAGAGTATTTCAGGTTTAAGGAACTTTGCTTGTCCAAATGCATGCCAAAACCATAGCTCGTGAGCCCCCACCTATATATTTATGTTTACTAATTAGCCAGAGGACACAATCAATTCAAAGCAAAGGTATTTAATAAAATAGCAAAGTATGAAAAATGAAAAGAAGTTATTTCTTCCCTAAGCTCAGAACACACTCTCCCTACAAATGCACACACCATCAGTGAGAGTGGAGCCACATAGGAAGAAGCACTTATGTGATCAGAACACTTACATGGAAAGGCAACACATATTTACATTATAGGATATCTGATGCCATGGGATTGCTCCCCAAAGACGTGTGCTCACTTGTGCCCCAGATACATAATTTCCATTCAACAGGTAATTTCCACTAGACCTTGGTCCTGTGGCCACTAGTGGCCACTACTAACTAGTGGCTACTGTTAGGTGTAGCTCCACTGACTATATAACTACGAAGCTCTCTCTGCTTCCAGCTTCTGTCCTTAGCTGGAACACCATCCAACCTCCTCTATCCCTAGAGTATTGAAAATCAGTATAAATATGGTGGGACCTACCTATTGAAGGGATGGTCCTGCTCTAAATGGACTAGAAGGACTCAAGGAGGTGGGTGGTGGAGAAGTGAAGGAGGAAATATCACAATCTGGTGCTAAAAAGGGTTGTAGGTTCGTATCGATTAACTCAGAACATACCTCCCATCTCAAAACCAACCATACAACAGAGACCCCTAGGATTTCAAGTTGCAATAGACTTTAGAGACGATTTAATTCAAACTCCTCATTTTGCAAAGGGGGCACTGATGCCCCTAGAGGGAAAACAAGCTTTGTACCCAAGATCATACAGATAGTCCAGTAGAAGGGTTTAAATTGAATCCAGGTCTTGTGGCTTTAAAACCAGGGTTCTTTTGTACTATGCCACATTTCTTTTCCATTCACATCTGTCCTCAGGCTGTCCTTCAGGGGCTTTGTCTTCAAGCCAGCTTTGGGTGACCACCAGTTAAGGTGAATTTCACTTGGATATAATACTGTCCTTTTCTTTCTTCTTTCTCCCTCGTCATTAGCTTATCCATTTTTATGCTGCATTATAGTTTATGAGATACTTTCTCACCTAGTGTCTTATTTGATTATTACAGAAGTCTTATGAAGAAGAGAGTACAAAGATTATTGTCTCCATTTGACAAATGAGGAAACTGAGGCTCCGAGAGATAAAGTGATTTGCCGCAGAGCATAAAATAGAAGAGCCAGGAAAAAAGCTTAGATCTTCAGACTTCCAAGGTAGAACATCCTTCTCATTCTCCTTCCATTGTTTCTTCCTCCCTTTTCCTTTCCCCCCCAAAGTGATGAGTAGTTGGAGGAAGTGACTACTGTATCAAGGACTAGGAAGATTACTGAAGTTGGTCATGAAATCTCAGTTTAAATTAGGAGGGTCTGAGGCCCCATCTTCATCATCTAGCAACCATCATCTATCATCCACCATTCACCATCTATGTTACTATCTATGTTACTCAGACTACATCTGGTGCATTGATTCAATCTTGCATTTCACATTTCCTTCCTTCATTCTTTCTTTCCTTCCTTCCTTCCTTCCTTATTTTCTTTCTTCCTTCCTTCCTTCCTCTTACTCTTCCCTTTTTTCATTCCCTCTTTCTTTCTTGCTCCTTTCCTTTGGATTGGGAGAGGCACCACATTTTAAGAGAGACATTGACAAACTGGCACGTATCCAGAGAAGGATAACCAAGGAAGTAAGAGAAACATAAACCAATCTTTACAAAGTTATATTCAGCATGGGGAAGAGAAGACTCAGTGGGGACCCAATAGATTTCTTGGGAAATCTAAAGGGTTATCATGGCAGAAGGAACAAACTGATTCTGGGTTACCTGAAAGGACAGAGTAAGAAGTAACTGGTGGACATTACAGAGGATCTAATTTGGGGCCTATTTTAAGGTCTGATTCCAACAGAGTTTCCCTGCAGTGGAAAGGATTACCACAAAAGATAATAAGCTCCCCATCAAATCTGACCTTGCTGAAAAACAAAACAAAACAAAACTAGATGACCATAGTAGAGTGGATAGGACCCTGGACTTAGAGTCAGGAGGGCCTTTACTCATATCCTGCCTCAAGCAGTTACTAATTGTGTGACCTTGGTCAAGTCATATCCACTCTATGTCTCATTTAGGGGGTTGGATCTGATGGCTAGAACTTAGCACAGTGCCTGGCACATAGTAGGCATTATATGTTTATTGATTGCCTCACCAACCACTCTATGAGGAATGATCTAGATGAAATTCCTGTCCTGGGTGGGAGGCTAGGCTACTAACCTATGGAATCCCATCTACCTCTGAGATTCTATGAGTCCAGAGAAAAATATCTACCTACAAGTTAGATGGGCTTCCTAAGGTAAGTGATGAGTTCCTCATTACTGAAAGGTTTCAAGCAGTGACTAGATGTCCATTTGTCTGGGATATTATAGAGGTGATTTCCAGTCTGGTGTAGGTTGCATTGGAAGTCCTTGGAGGCCAGTTCCACCACTGGTTTTACTCCATTTCTTTAATGGATTCATGATGTTATAGTTACTTTCTTCACCAATATAGTTTGTAGCCTTTCTGTTGCTTTCATAGATGAATTGCTATTGCTGAAAACATCATGTTGCAACCCAAAGCCTCCCAACATTTAGCCTTGCTGATATTCAGATGAATATAGCGCACAGTATATTACAAGAGCCGTATTGAAAATCTGAACCACTTAAGAGGGTCTTTTAGAACTTGAATTCTGTTGGCATAGCTTTTGACAGCCTCATTCCACCTCCATAACAAGGCAGAGGCCCCTCGATGGCATCATGATTGGCTAATGAGCCTGGAGTCAGGAAGCCCTGAGTTCAAATCCTACTTCAGACAAACTTATAGGTATGTGACCTTGAAGAAGTCGCTTAACGTCTATTTACCTTAATTTCCCCACCTCTAAAATGGAGAAGATAATGACATCTACCTCCTGAAGTTGTTATGAAGATCAAACGTGTAAAGTGTATAGCATACTGCCCGGCACATAATAGGTGCTTGTAGTGTATGGGGGTGTTCAGAAGCAGTAGCACCTCTGATGTGAGGGCTTGCTGAGCCCTTTTCAGGGCTGTTTATCCACATCTGGTGTCCACCTGATTCATCAAACTTTCACCCGTGTCTCTAAGAAGCTGTAACATGCATAGCGGACATATCCTGGTAAACCGCCTCAGCAGAAGGGCTAAATAAGGTTAAGAGTAATCAAAAGACTTCAGACCTATTGGTGAGTTACGGAATGTCTATTCCAAGCATGTGAAGACTTTCCCTAGTGGGACAGGTGGACGAGAACAATTTGTTCCAGTGGCCATGAAGGTGGGTGAAGCAGGGACTATGGAGTGCTTAGAGTTTGGTTAGACAGCAAAGACACCAAGGTCCTCCACTGAGTCCCAGGCCATGGCCAGTCATCGTGACTTTTGTCCTGCCACTAGACGTCAATGACTCTGGAAGCTATAGCAACTCTACCTCACTTAAATCCAATCCACATGTGAGTCAATACATTACCCTGTGATGTCATTGGTCTCCTTCAAAAATGAAGCACAAGCAACAACAGAAGGTGCTTAATAGAGGCTTGCTTTCTTCCTTTCTTTTATCTAAGACTCAAGGTTATAGAGTACCTGGCAGACAGAAATGGTGGAAACTCTCTACATGAATAAGATTAAAGTCCAACCTTACTCCCCGCCAACATAGTCCAGTGTTTCTGGAAAATATGGCAATTCAAGAAGACATCTCAAGTTGAATTCAGGACAACAATATTTTATATGTGTGTGTGTGTGTGTGTGTGTGTGTGTGTGTATACCCATATTATACACAGTAGGACTTCAGGAGAGATCTGATTCTACTACTCAAAGCAGAAATATGCTTCTCAGTACCTATGATATCCTTGGGGCTTAAAGAATTATAAATCAGAAAGTGCCCTGGCCCCTTTTTTTGGCCCCCTCAGCCTCCAGAGCTTTTCACAGCCTGCTTTTTCCATAGCTTTATGCCCCCGGGATAAAGCTAGCATTTATACTGCGCTTTAAAGTTTGTGAAATGCTTTATAAATGTCATGTCATTTGATCCTCACAACAACTCTAGGAGCTAGGTGCTATGATCATCTCCATTTTATGCATGAGGAAGTTTGAGCCTGAAGGAGAAGTGATTTGCAACCAGTCACAAAGCTATTAAGTGTTTGAGGTTGCATTTGAACTCATGTCTTTGTGACTCCAGGTATGGTGTCCTTTGCAATGCGCCACCTAGCTGCCAGAGTAGAATGACCCAGCTGAGGATCCCATCAGAACACTGTAAAGCCCTTAGCCCAGTGCCTGGTACACAGTCTATGTAAATGTTAGTTATAGTAATAATAGTAACAATAATAATCATCATCATTACAGGAATAATTTCTAGCTTTGGATTCATAGTCATTGATGCTTTAAACATATGCAGGATCTTAGGAGAAATTTGGAAAAACTAAAAGGCCAGTGTAAATTAAACAGAATCTTCATATAGGAAAGGAGAATGAGTACAGTACTAAAGGTCAGGAGACCTGGGTGCTAATCCTGGCTCTGTTACTCCCTGGCTATGTGACCATGGGGTCACTGTGTTATCAGCTTCACTCACCTGTTTTACTTTGTCCCAAGGCCTCTCACAAAGTGGGAGTAATCTGTAAATGTTGCTCATGTAAAAACAAAACATCAATACAACAAAAAAGCATAAGACTGTGTGATCACTGAAATTCCAACTAATCTATTATTATTTAGGTTTGACCTAGATCGCTAGGTGGGGCAACAGATGGAGTAATGGACCTAGAAAATGTGAAGCTGAGTTCAAATCTAACCTTAGACACTTACTGGTTATCACCTTGGGCAAACCATTTAATCACTGTCTGTCTTTGTTTCCTCATCTGTAAAACAGTGCTAATATGGGCACCCCAAGGTTATTAGGAGGTTACAGTGTGAGAATATTTGTATAGCACTCTGTAAAACTTAAAGCAATTTATAAATGCTCACTATTTATGTATTAATCAAAGGGCTTTCCAGCTCTAATGCTCTCATATTTTATTGTTGTTATTATCAGTGGGGTTTCCTTATCCACTGATCCAAATCTAAACAACTCGAATGTCTTCATAAGGCAGTGACAAGTGTGTTTGTGAAAGATGGAAGGAACTTAGACTGGGTTCTTCCTGTTTCCTCTGCAGAATACTCATCTCCCAACTCTATGCCTCAGCAATACCTAGCTCTTAGAATTCCTTGTTTCCTTCAAAGTTCAGCTCAAGTACCTTCTTCCACATGGGGCCAGTCCGGGTACCCCTATCTGCCTTATCCACAAGACTCACTTGTGTTTATTTCAAATCTATTTTGGATATACTCAGATTTTGAATTAGAAGGGGTTGTAGAGATCTTCAAGTCCAACTTCTTTGTTTTCCAGCCAAAGAATCCAGGCTTCGAAGGAGTTAAATGATTTGCCCAGGGTCACAGGTCTAGTAAGTAACTGCAGTGGGATTTGAACCTACATCTTCTTGATTCCAAATCCAGCACCTTTTCTATTGTATATTTGTTGTTGTTTTTTCAGTCATGTCTGACTCTTAGTGGCCTCATTTGGGGTTTTCTTGGCAGAGATACTAGAGTGGTTTTGCTATTTCCTTCTCCAGCTCATTTTACAGATGAGGAAACTGAGGCAAACAGGGTTAAGTGACTTATCCAAGGTCACAGAGCTAATAAGTGTCTGAAGCCAGTTTTGAAATCAACTCCTCCTGACTTGAGGGCCGGTATTCCTTCCATTGCAACATATACACGTATGTATACATGTGCATCTATATACCTGTACACGCACATGTATGTATATGTGTATATTCATGCATATATACGTGTGCACATATGCATGTGCATGTATATGCATGTATGTGTGTGTGTATATATAGGTGTATACATATATCTATATCTATTTATCTAAAGATATTTCTATAGATATCTCTTGTAGAATATAAACTTCTTGGGGCAGCCAAGTGGAGCAGTGAATAGAGCACTGGCCCTGAAGTCAGGAGAACCTGAATTCAAATCCAGCCTCAGACACTTACAAGCTGCATGACCAGGGGCAAGTCACTTAATCCAATTGTCACCAGAAAAGACAAAGAATATAAACTCCTTGAGGGCAGGGATGGTTTCACTTTTGCTTTTGTGTCCCTAGCACCAGGAAGATACTAAATAAATGCTTGCTAATTGATTGGCCCATTGAAATGCCCATTGTGTGGGGCTGTCTTTCTTGGTAGCCTGGTGAAATGATATGGTCTCTGGTGCTGGAGTTAGAAGGGCTAGGCCAGGACACATGTGGCCCTTTGACTGAATCTAAACTTCATAGAACAAATCCCCTTAATAAAATGATTTGTTCTGTAAAACTTGGACTCAGTCAAAAGGCCACCCCTGAGGACCTAGAAGGCCACATGTGGCGTCGAGGCTGCAGGTTCCCCACCTCTGGCCTAGGTAGTAGTCCTGACTCCCCTACTTTACCAAACTGTGGGACTTTGGAGAAGTCATAAACTCTTGGAGCTCTACTTTGCTGATCCGCGAAACAGGAGCAATGTGAGTTGCAACGTTTACACAGCTTGATGGTTGTGAGAAAACTGAGCTATTATTATCATTATTCTACTCATTAACATTTGGATAGCTGAGTCCAGCAACATAAATCAGCTGCTCTCTGGGGCTCTCCTCTGCTGTTCAGTCACTAAAACAGAAGCCAGATTTGTTTAGAGAATCCTGACTATCAGAGCTGGAAGGGACCTTAGAACACGGGATATCTGAAGTGAAGGGGCCCTTAAAATAAAGGCTGTTGGAACCGGATGGAACATTAGGACATCAAGACAGACTAAGAGAGCTGGAAAGGCCCTCATAGGCAATAGAGCTCGGTGCTCCAATTTTTATGGGTAGCTAAGTGGTACAGTGGATAGGGTATAGTGCCTGAAGTCAAGGAGACCTAAATTCAAATCCAAACTCAGGCACTCATTAGCTGAGTGACCCTGGCCAAGTCACTTAACCCTGTTTGCCTCAGTTTCCTCATCTGTAAAATGAGCTGGAGAAGGACGTGGCAAATCATTCCAGTATCTCTGCCAAGAAAACCCACGTGGGGTCACAGAGAATCTGCCATGACTGAAACAACTCAACAGCAACAGAAAAGCTCTGATTTTTAAACTGGAGAACTGAAGCACAGAGGGAATGGCTTGCTCAAAGTCGCATAACAAGTAACTAGCTATCTCCTAGGATGGAAGCAATTAGAGGACCTGGGTTCAAATATCAACTCTTTGCTTTCTATGTGACCTTGGGCTTCTCATCTATAAAATGAGAGGGTTGGACTTGAAGGTCTCTAAGTTTCTTTCCAGCTTCAAATCTATGATCCCATGCCTCAGTTTCTTTATCTGTAAAATGATAGAGTTGCATTTGAAAGTCTCTAATGTTCTTTCCATCAGAAGGGGCAGGGAGAGAAAGGAGAGAGTGAGAGAGGGAGGGAATGGAAGAGAGGGAAGAAAAGGAGAAGAGAGGTATAGAGGGAGTGGTCAATGTCAGACCAATGAACTTTCTGTTTTACTTTTTTTTATGACCCCAAAGACTGTCAGTATTCCGAAAGACAGTGTTCATATTTCTCCCTTTTATAATACAATAAATTCACCACTAACATCTACTCTGATTTTTCTTTTTTAGTTGTGGGGAGAGGAGGGCTTTGACATATAGTAGATGAATCGTGCTCCACCCGAGGAGTCTGAGAAGTATCTGTCCTACAGGTAGGAGGAAGACCAGGAATGAATACGCAGGGGGAGACTATGGTCATTTCAAGTCTAATTTCTGATGAATGAAAGGTCTACTTGTCCTACTAAAAAACTTTCAGGCAGCAGCAGGAAAGTGGAGGAGGATGTTAGGGAATTAGAGGCTGCCTTTCCTGTGCCCTGAAATCGTATCATGCAGGTGGCTAGTCCACCCACAGGTAGGGCTGGGACTCTTTGCAGATGCCTGACTCCTCTGGTCTCTGGAGTTTTTCCTGCTCTCCCTGATTAATCCCATCCCACTCGGATTACTCAGAGATGAAGGATATTATACTCACAGAAACAGAATGTCAGCAATGGAAGGGGTCCTTATTTTATGCAGCCCCCTCATTTTCCAAAAGATGCCCAGAAAAGGGACACGAGTCCTAAGTCACACAGCCAGGGAGTGTCAAACTCCCGGTCTTGAGCTTCTTCCCTGGCAGCCTTCCCCTTCTCCCTCCTCTCAGCCCCCTATAGATTCACAGCCAAGGCTCAGTTGTGACTGTATCACTGCTTTTATAAATATGTTGTTTGTAATCGTCCCCATGTGGTTTCATGATTTTCAGTTTGTCTCCCCAGCTAGACAGAAGTGGTGATAATACCATCTTACATTTATCCAAGGCTCTTCAGTCCAAAAATCTTTCACCACATCCATTTTTCTCAGGCTTCCCCCCCCCTCCCCAGCTTGGAAGGTCCCTCCTATCCTCCCCCAACCAAACACTCCCCATCCTTTAATGCTGGTCTCAAGTTCCATCTTCTCCTGGAAACCTTCCTAGGCCCCCACGTATTCTGTGCCACCAGCCTGGCACTGCAGTTTATGCTGCATTCTATTTTTAGAATAGACTGATGATTTCCTGTGTTTGCCTTGGACCCACATAGCCTGATTCTAAGTCCCAAGAAACCTTGACTTCTCCAGGATGTCTTCCTTCCCCGATTCCTGTGGTCTGTCCTGTTCCTTCATTCATCAGTAAGAATGAATAAATTATGCAATATTATTAATAAATGCCAATTATTAATAATTCACAGTGACGATCCTCTTGTATTTGCAGAAGGTTGTTAACTTTTTGAAGACCATCCATTTCCTAGCCAGGGCTCCTGAATCTCAGACAACAATCCTGTTTTGGGGTTTTAGCTCTAGGTTCATGGCTTTCTCTACCATTGCATAAAAACATCTCTGGTCCAGGGAGGCCAATCACAAAAGGATATCTTTGTTCTTGGTTCCCTCCATAAAATGAGGAAAGTAGATAAGACCTTCTCTGAGTTCTTGTCTGTCTCTGATAGTTATCATTCTAAACCGACTGTGTCCACTTCTGACTGGTTGCTCCATGAAGGCAGGGGTTACCTGCTCCTTGTCCAGGGGCTCCCTGTAGGCAGGTTTCTCCTTAGACCAGGAGTTTCCCTAGCCCGGACGTCATGCTTCCTCTCCCCTCAAGACCCCTGAAGGCAGGAGCTCTCAGTCTCCTCCTGCCTCTAACTTCCCTTCCAGTGCTCAGTGCCACACACAGGGGGCGCTCAGACCCCATTTCTCACTGTCTGCTGACATTGAAAAATGAAACCTCTTATATGCAAACTCTGTTGTTGTTTCTTTAAGTCAATAGAAGACGCTAGGTCCCAGAAATTGGTGTTGCAAGAGTCCTCACACATCTGCATCGGAAAGATTCCAAACAAGAAGGTTTTTCCTTTGGAAAAACAGAAAGGAAGAGAGAGACAAAGAATTCTCTGACTGCTTGAAATTTTTCACTGTTCCCAGTCCACTTCAAGGGGCTTTTGTTTTAATTTCTTGTGCCCAACTATATAATCTATGGAAAAGAGATAAGGCCAAATTAGAGTGTGCCTATGGGTTATGCATCTCAGCCAGAGAAGATTTCCTTTAGACATGGAATAAGCAGCCCACCTGGCAACATGGGGATGTGGTTTCTGAGTTCATCTCTGCCAGTTTGGATGATCTTGGACATGTCTCATCTCTGGGCCTCAGTTTTCCTATTTGTAAAATTTGAGAAGAGAGAAGGTTTTAGACTAAGTGACTTCTTCTGTCCTTTCCAGCTGAGACATTCTGTGTTCTAAGGTTACTTCCTATTCTAACATTCTATGTTTTAAGGTCAGAGTGCTAGGTTTCCAAAGCCTTTCTGTTCCAGGCCTAATAATCTTCAGTTTGGTCATCACCCAGGGTTACATTATGATTCTATGAGGAAGTCATCTCTTTGATTGTTTCATTCAACAGATACTTATTAAAGCCCCATGCAATGGGAAGGCTCTAGTCTCAGTGCTGTGAGGAGTGCTGTGAGGCAGAGGAGTTAGGACTAGGAAATTCTGATGTCCCTTCCAGTTCTAAATCTGTGATCCCATGTTACAGTAACAACTCTTAGAGAACTTAAAGTTGAGGAAATTAGTCATGGATTCATGCCTTACACAAGCTCCAGATTTCTCATCTATACAATGGGATAATAATACTGCCTTAATCACCTGGCTAGGTTACAGAGACCCAATGGTATGATGGATGGAGATACTTTTCTCCGCATGTAGTATACAACTCAAGTCTTAAGATTATTCATTCGCTATTTCCTTATTAAATTTGAATGTCCCTATTGGTTGGTACTGTGGGGGAGACAGATGCATAAGCAATACCTTGGTACTCAAGAAACTTGCCACTGTGGGACACAATGAATAGAATGGAGTTGGAGTCAGAAAGATCTTGAGTTCAAATAGGACCTCAGGCACTTAGGAAGTTTGTGACCCTGGGTAAGCCATTGAACCTCTGTTTGCTTCAGTTTCCTCAACTGTAAAATGGGGATCATAGTAGTAACTGCCTTCCCAGGGTTGTTGTAAGGACCAAATGAGATACTATTTGTGAAATACTTGGCAAATAATATTTGTAAAGTGCCCAACAGGTAGTAGGGCACTTAACAAAAGCTTATTTCCTTTAATTAAAAAGATCAGTTTATTATGGAGGACAATAGAAATGAGGATCAAGGTCACAAAGTTAACAATGGAAAGGATCTTCCTAGTTTAGCCCTCTCTTTTTTAGATTTTTATTTTAAAATTTACAAATAACTTGCTCAGTGGTATTACAATCAACATTCACTCATTCCCTCTTTTGGTAGCAAAGGAGACATTATGATTTCCTTCATTTTACAGAGGAAGAAACTGAGGCTCAGAGAGGGGAAAATGATTGCCTTAAGGCACACCTATAGCAAATGTCTGAGGTGGGATTTAAATCCAGGTCCTGTGATGACATATCCTTCCCTCTCTCCATTGCACTGACCTATCTCCTTTAGGCTATGTATGCCAAAGGACACACAAGTAATATCAGTAATACAGAAGGAAAGAATCTTATCATAGTGCACAAAGGGCTGATCTGGATATCAGGAAGACAAGTACAAGTCCCACTTTTGACCTATACTGCCCAAGTCACTGCCTTTCCTTGTAGGCTGCAGAATAGTTGCTGATTTGCATTGGAAGAATTTATTCACCAGGAGCACCCTGCACTGTGTGTACATGTGTGTGTGTGTTGGGGGAGGGGGACGAAAGGAGGCCACTCTAGCAGTCATAATATAACTTCAGCTTCTCTAGCCTTTCCAAATCCTTACAACTATGCATGCTGGGTAGTGTGAATATTATCGCCACTGTTTTTACACGTGAGAAACTGAAGTATTACTGTCCTCATTTTACACTTGGGAAAATGGAAAGGAGAAATGTCTTGATAAGAGTCACAAGCTAATAAGTGACATGGGGATATGTAGAACTCAATGGTATTGAAGCCTGGTCCCATGTGCACTATTCTTTGTACCACAGGAGGGTGAGAACACTGTTGTTTGGGGTTGTCAGAGAAGGCATTCTGCAGGAGATGGAACTTGGGCTGGGCCCAAGCCTCTGTGGCTCGTTGTTTAGGTTTTGATGGCCTAGAATGAGTATAAATAGCAATTGTTTTCTGTTCTGACCAAAAACTATAAGGGTCTTCCCCATCCAGACTGCTATTTTGTGATGGCAAATTAGAGCATCTTTTGTCTCATTTCTTGCTCAGCCCTCAGTCACTGAATGGGTGTTGCTTCAGACAGAGACCTGTGAAAGACCTGAGCTTAGAAAGGCCAAGGTCTCCCACTGCATCCGAGGCCCTTGCCAGTCCTTCTGACCTATGTCTTGCCACTGGATTCTGACGACTCTGGAGGAGGGAATGAGGCTGATGACTGCACAGCTCTGCCTCACTTCAATTCAATTCACTTGCTAGTCAAGACATTACCCTGCTGATGTCATTGTTCCTCTTTGAGAACAAATGATAGGCAATAAATAACAATGGCAAAGAAGCTTAAAGGGAAAAAGAAAGAGAGAAGGTTTTTCAGGCTGGGAGGAGAATGTAATTTGCAGCAATGAATGCGCGCTATGGGGTTAAACGCTCTGCACGAATGGTAAGAGGTGTTATCATCATTCCTGTCTAGCTGCGGAGGCCAAATAGAAAATCATGAACTCTCATGGGGATGATTACAAACAACATGTTTATCCTTAGCACACCTGATAGGATCACTGCTGAGCTTGGGTTGTATATCCCAAGGAGACTGGAAGAATGATAAGGGAGGAGAGGAGAAAGAAACTGTGATACAATGGGAAGAACTATAGCACTGGGTATCAGGAGACCCAACTCTACTCCTGGCCCCATCCCTCATTGCCTAATCACCTCCAACAAGTCACTTTTTATCTCTGGGCCTCAGTTTCCTTTCCTTCTCTCTCTAAAAAAGGAGGGGGGGTAATAGTAAGCTCTGCTTCACCCCCGTAACTGGGGTGTTGTGGCTATTGATTGGGAAAACTACCATTTAAATTCTTTGTAAAGCAGAAAATCCTCTACTGTTGTAAGAAATCAGCATTACTAGCTACATTATGAAGTGGTTGGACTAAGGCCCTCTTCATCTCTGACATTCTACATTCTGTATTCTAAATGCCTAGAGCAGTGCCTGGCACATTTTCTTGTTGTTCAGTTATTTCATTTGTGTCTGACTCTTCATGACCCCATTTGGGGTTTTCTTTGCAAAGAAATAGGAGCTTAGTAAATGAATGAATGGATAAATGTTTACTGAATGACTGAATAAGGCCCTTTCCGGTGCTAATATTCTGTATTGTGCATTTTAAGGTGCCTTTTGGCTATAACATTGTGTGCTGTACAGCAAAGGTGTCAGTATTGTTCTAACCAAATTAACAAGTAATTGAAAAGTATTTAACAAAATAAATAAAAATACAATAAAACATAGATAGTATTGGCATATGGTTTTCTAACTCAATATGTAGCCTATAGGCTTATATAAAGTTTAGTGGCCCTCTCTTTTCTATTTGAATTAAACACCATTGTTCTACAGTATCTTCTAAAATTCCTTCTAGTTCCAATATTCTACAGTCTATATTCCAAAGTTAAAAAATCCCAATGACGAGATGATGCATTGGATAAAGCACTGGGTGTGGAGTCAGGAAGACTCATCTTCCTGACTTCAAATCTTGCTTCAGATACTCACTAGCTGCATCACCCTGGGCAAGCCACTTAACCGTGTTTGCCTCAGTTTCTTCATCTATAAAATGAGCTGGCAAAGGAAATAGCAAACCACTCCAGTATCTTTGCCAAGAAAATCTCAATTAGGGTCATGAAGAGTTGGAGATAATTTTATAAAGGGAAGTTGGGTGGCATAGTGGATAAAGTCTTAGAGAAGGAGTTGGAAAGACCTGAATTCAAATCCAACCTCAGCTACTAGCTGGATGACCCTGGGAAAGGTATTTCATTGCTATCTGCCTCAGTTTGCTCAACTTTAACATAGGGACGATAATAGTACCTACCTCCCATGGTTGTTCTAAGGATAAAATGAGAATATTTGTAAATCTTTTAGCACAATGCCTGAAACATAGCAAGTGCTTAATAAATGCTTGAAGTTTTCTCCAATTCTTAGATTATTTGAGTCCATTATTTCACAAATTGACCTATTTCTACTTCCAGGTCCTAGAGTGAAAGGAAGGATCTAAGTTGGATAAGCTGCAAGGTTTAGCAAGTAGAGAAATAGTCTTGGTGTCAGGAAAACCTAGGTTTAGGTCCGTTCTCTTATGCTTATCTGGCTATGTGATGAGTCCTCTGGTCACTCACTAAAATAAGAAGTTTGAGAGTATCTACGTGCATTTGTAACAGGAACTTTTTCAAGGAGAGTTCCTTCTACCTATCAAATCACATATCTGGTCTTCCTCCTCATACCCCTGACCTCCCTGCCAAAAAAAAAAAAAAGGCAGAGCAAATAATCAGATTTAGCTGGATTATCAGTGACCTCTATGGAGCAAGGGGTGCCTGTCATTGAGTCCTTTCAGTTGTGTCCAACTCTTCCTGATACCATTTGAAGTTTTCTTGGCAAAGACGTCGGAGTGGTTTGCCATTTCCTTTTCCAGCTCATTTTATAGATGAGGAAACTGAGGCAAACAGAGCTAAGTGACTTACCCAGAGTCACACAGCTAGTAAGTGTCTGAGGCCAATTTGAACTCAGGAAGATGAGTCTTCCTGACCTCAGACTCCGGCTTTGTATCCATTGCTCCTTACTACCTCTCAAAGAACCCAGGAAAACTCTTCTTGACAAGGAGGAGGCTGCTGGACTTTCTGACTATTCCCATCACTGAGCTTTGCTTCACTCTCCTTTCTACTTCCCCTACCTCCTCCTCAAGCCAAATCATCTCTTCTTATAGTCAAAAGAACAGAAAGTACTAACTGATGAGATGTTGAATGACCTTTATGACTCCTCTGAAGGCATGTACTTCTCTCAAGTTTGCAGCAGTGTTCACTTACAGTGAAGTGATAACACTGGCTTCTGTTTCTCCAACCCTTGAAGCTTGCTAAGGACTTTCCTCATACCAGTCTATGAAGTCAGTAGAGCAAGGATCTGTACCCTATTTGACAGATGAGGAAACTAAGTCTCAGAGAGTGGAAGGGATAGGTCCAAGGTCACATAGAAAGTGTCAGAGCCAGAGCTTGGCTCCAAGTCCGCTATCTTTAACTCATAGCAGCAGTAATCTATTGCCAGAAGGGAAACCCAGCTGACCCAACCCCCTTCTTTTATAGGTGAGGAAATGAGATCCAGAGTGGTATGCCTCAGGCCACAGAGGCAGTAAGTATCAGAAATGGAATGTCCTTGTTGCCTTTAAAACTCATTTCAATAATTGGCCTGGGCATCCCATAGACTCAATTATGCTAATGTTTATGGATTCTTATTTTCAAAATTAGAAAAGGCCTCTTAGAGATCATTAGGAGGCAAGGGAAAGGACATGAATTTGGGGTCTGAGGACCTGTGTGTGAATAATGGCTCTGCCACATACTATCCATGTGGCCTTGGGCAAGTCACTTAACCTTCTGGGCCTCAGTTTCCTTGTCTGTAAAAAAATGAGAGAATTGGCCTAAGTAATCTTTATGGTCTCATTATTCTGTCTCTATAGATAGCCTATGATCTAACCCAACTTCATTTTACCTAAGAGGAAGCTGAGGGACAGAGCACATAGCTAGTAATAATTCCCCTTCCTATAGCATTCCATGATTTTCAAAGCCCTTTGCTCATAAGAATGCTATGCCAGGGGAATCTAGGACAAGACCTCAGGTCTCTGGCCTCTAGTCTAACTCATATCACACTACACATCCAGCCTATTATGCCTAAACACCTTAGTTCTAGTCCTAACTTTCTCGTTGATTTATAATAAGACTTGCACTTTGATTTCCTCTGCTATTAAATGGGGAAGGATTGAACTCTCCCAGAAGTGTTGTTGAGGTGGAATGAGACTATAGATGAGAAAGGACTTTTTAAATAGTCTGGATGTACATGAACAGTAGAAATTAAAAAAAAGAAAGGAAACAAGCATTTATTAAATGCTTCCTACATACAAGGCACTGTGATAAGTGCTGGAGATACAAATACAGGTAAAAGGATCTTACATTCTAACAGGGGAAGACAACAGACAAAAATGGAGCTAGAATTTGGGGAGGTGGGGATGGAAGGTAGGGGGAGGAATGAAGGTACCTGGATCAAAGAAGGGCATAGTTTTGAAGTCCCAGAAGCCAGGTATAGGTCCGGGAGGGGAATGAAGGCCAGAATGGGCTTCTCCACAAAATGAAGACATTAGGAGGAACTCACCAATGTGAGAAGAGGGAGACTTTAGGAGGAACTCACCAGTGGGAGAAGAGGGAGACTTTAGGAGGAACTCACCAGTGGGAGAAGAGGGAGACTTTAGGAGGAACTCACCAGTGGGAGAAGAGGGAGACTTTAGGAGGAACTCACCAATAGGAGAAGAGGGAAAGCCTTCCCTGGGCATGTCCCAGGTTGAGAAGGCTGCAGGGCATAGTTAGTTGTTCAGGGTGAGGAAGTTCCAGGTTCTGAGAGAAGTTCCAAGATGAAACAGTGACAGAGACATGGTTTTGAAGTCTGCAAACCAGAAATAGGGCCAGGAAATGAATGTAAAATCTTAAGGGTTCTGATTCTTATCATTCAGAAAGGTCAAATAGTGTAATAGAAAGAATTATGGATTTGAAGTCAGGAGATCTGGGCTTGAATCCCAGTTCTGACATTTTAGTAGATGTGGAATCTTAGGTGAACCACTAAATATCTCATGGCCAATAAGGTATTTGGGAATTGGAAGGAACCTTGGAGATCATCTTGGATCATAGAACTTAGAACTAAAAAGGACCTGGAAAATCTTGGGAGTCTAATTCATTTCACAGATAGCAAACTGATGTTCAAAGAGGGAGGTCAAGGAAGTTGCCCAGGGTCATTCATATATTAGGAATGGGATTCGAACCCAGGTGTTCATGGCTCCAAGGCCAGTGCTCTATTTGATCTAGCCCAACCCCCTCTCATTTTACAGAAGAAGAAAATTGAGGCCAAAAGAGAAGAATTAGCTTGTCCAAGGTCACACAGAACCAAGATTCCAATCCAGCACTATTGCCACGATCCTGTACTGCTCAAACTCAGTTTCCTCCTTTTGTAAAACTGAGAGCATGCTACTCAGTGCTACCAACGTCTCAGGATTGTTGGAAAGAAAGTACTTTATAAAGTTTAAAAGTGCTATTCTTGTTTTTGCTGTTATTATTATTCTCTCTGGATCAGGAAAGAGGGGTGTGTGTGTGTGTGTGTGTGTGTGTGTGTGTGTGTGTGTGTGTGTGATGTTTAAGGTGAGGGAAGACGGGCCTGCGGAGATGGCTGCCAGGTGGAGAAAGAAACACAGAGTTGTCTTGAGGCCAGAAGTGGGGCAGTTTATCCCATTGTATCCTGTGGTGCAGGGTCCCCCAGGCATAGGCTTTCATATCCACTCATCCACCTGCCAGGAAGATAAATAGCAAGTTAGCAGCTCTGATTTGTTCCTGTCCTTCTTTGCTCAGTGAATGTCAGCTCCATTGCGGGCCCTGGCGTGTCCCCTTCTCTGCCCAGCTCCCCACAGGCAGTTCATTCGGCTCTCCTAATCCCAGGCCAGCCAACTGGGACCGCCTGGCTCACTAGCAATTTGATGTTGTTTTTTACTTTTTTTTCTTCCCCCAGTCCTGGTATTTACATTCATAGCAAAGCTAGCACAGAGTTTCACTCATAATAGACGATCAACAAATGGGTATTAGTGAATGAATCTCTATGTGAGAGGGAGGTTCCGTTTTAACATCTGCAATATCATCATCACCATCATCGCTGTCATCATCATCCTTCATGTGTCTCATCATGTTTACTGACCACTAGCCTGAGACCAAGGTCAGGGCTCAGGCTGGAATAAGCATTAAGATTTAGTCTGCGACCAAAGTGAAGACTCAACTTGCGGTAAGGGTCAAGACTCAGTCTGGGGACATAATATAGTAGCAACAATAATGGTTTTGATGATGATGATAATAATAATAATAATAATAATAATAATAACTAACATTTATATATGCTTTAAGGCTTGCAAGCTTTTTACATGTTATCTCAACTGATCCTCATGATAACCTTGTGAGGTGGACACTATGGTTATTTTCACCCCCATTTTACAGATGTGAAAACTGAGGCTCAGTGAGATCAAGTGGCTCGCTCAAGGCCACACAATCGTGAAGCAAGATTCAAATCCAGACCTTCCTATTTTCAAGTCTAGCATCCCTTACACTACACCATATTCTCTCTAGGGGAGGATAATCTTTCTGTCTTCTGGCTTGGTCAAACCTCATATAGAAATCTGGGTTGAGTTCCTGGTGCCACATTTTTGGAGGGGCATTGATAATTTGGAACATGTCATGTATAGGAAATAAAAAATCATCAAGTGCCTACTATGCATAGCATAAATAATATGAGGAGAGGATTTCAACTCATGCCATTCTAGGATAGGATGAAGAGCTGGGGCTTTTTAGTTCTGAGAAGAAAAGATAAGGGAAAGGAAATAAGTATTTATTAAATAGCTACAACATGCTAAGAATTTTTCAAGTACATCAGTTAGTCCTCAAAACAAACCTGGTAGGTAGGTGCTATTATTAGCCCCATTTCACAGTTGAGAAAACTGAGGCAGAGAATGATGAAGTGACTTGCCCAGGGGTCACACAACTAATAGATATCTGAGGCCACATTTGAACTCCTGTCTTGCTGATTCCAAGCTCAGTGCTCAGTTTGCTGCACCATCTACTTGCCTCTGAGGGAAATGAGATTGTTGTTTTCATATACCTGAACTTACAGGATAGAGGAAAAAGATTTATTGTGGGTGACCTTGCCTGAAAAGCAGAATTAGGATCACCAAGGGGAGTCACAGGGAGGTAGATTCTGGCTAATTCTAAGGATGGAATTCCTAAAGATCAAAGCTCTCCCACTTTGGCACACCCAGACTTCTTTGGGAGGAAGGGAAGACCTCATCTTTTTGCTTGGTCATTTACTGAGTTCAAAAGGAATCAGGAATCTAGATCTTGAAGGCACCTTAAAACTATCTAGTCTAAGCCCCCTCACTTTTCAGGTGAGGCAACTGAGTCACAGAGACAGTCATTGTGTTTCATAAAGCACAAAGGTGCTAAGCAGCAGTTGGGATTTGAACCTATATCCTGACCAGTGTCCCCCTCCCCCTCCCCCTTTACATAATATTGCAGGCTTAATGACCCCTTCCTCAGGAATTCCGCAGAGAGGATCCCCACAGAGAGCAGTGGGCTTGGCTAAATAATCCAACCCTGAGATTCGACAATTCTTTGTCATTGGAAAGTGTTGCTGTGGCTCTGCCCTACTTAAGTGCCCTAAACAGATGATTGCAAATTCATATATTCTGGCTGCCGGTCTCTAATCCGCCTACCATCTCTCCCTCACTCCCTCTAAAATAGCACAGCCGTGACCTGACATTAACTTTAGTCGATATTCCCTGCTCATTATTAAAATGAGTTCTGGAGGCTCTATTTTTCCTGTGATTAGGACAGGGCAGGCTTTTTTTTTTCTTTCCTGTGGGGTAAGTGCATAATATACTAGGCTCTTTCCTCCCAGGTCCTAGCTCCCTCCCTGGTACAGCGTTTCCATCTGTGCCAGGCAGCACAAGGGGCCCCCACAGGTCACATTGAGTAGGTGGCCAATCCCTCCACCTACACCAAGGCCAGTCGGAAGAGCTGAGCAGAGATTGAGCCAAAGTGTTCTTAACCTAATGGGTCTCACCGTCTGAAACAGGCTCAGAGGAGAGGAGAAGCAATATGTTAAAGGTATGATGAAAATGCTAAGGGATGAATCATCAACAAGAATAGAACCTAAGAAACTCCAGAGGAGGGGGTTCTGAGAGCCTAGAGCTGATAGGGTTCTTAAGGGCTGTTTAGTCCAATCTGATGACAGAAGGGGGAAGGGGCTAGCTCAAGGTCACACAAGTAATAAGTAGGAGATACAGAATTTGGATAACAGGTGCTCTCAGAATCCCAGAACTTCAGATATGGAAGAAGACTCAGAGAAAATTGACTTCAAGGGGCATCTGAACAAGAACCCCATCTTGGACACCATCAGATCTCAGAACTAAGTCATCTAATGTAGGGGAATCCCACCTTCTGAGACAGCCCATTCCCCATCATGATAGATCTCATGATTACTTTATTCCTTACATGGAGCTGAAATCTTCCTCTGCAATTTCTACCCATTTACTGCTCCTGCTTCTATTATCTGAAGATAAGCAGGAAAAGTCTAAGCCCTCTTTCATAAGGAAGTCCTTCAAAATGCTGGTGAAAAAAAAATAAGCATCCTTCCCCCATATTCTCTTTTCCAGGATAAATATTCCAGCTTCTTTGAAAGGACTGTCATTTGATCTAGCTCGATATTTACTATGCTGGTCACCTTCCCTTGGAAGTACTTTAGCTTGTCAAGGTGCTTCCTGAATTGAGCAACCCTTCCTAAGAGAACAAAATACTTCAGGTGAAGGTAAGGAGATTTCGGGATGATCACCTACCATATTCTAGATAGATATTATGAGTCCTTTAATGAAATCCAAGACCAAAGCAGCATTTTGGACTGACATGCCTTCTTTTAAAAATCATTTTGAGCCATTGTGCTTTAAAATGTCCAGATGTTTTTCCCAAGGCCTATCATCAAGCAATGCTTCCCTCAGTCTGAACATGAGCAGCTTTTTTTTTTTTAATACAAGTATAGAACTTTATGTTATCTCTATAAAATTCTACCTCAGTGGATTTGGCCAACCAGCCCAGCCTGTCCAAAAATTTGTGGTTCCTAATTCTGTCATCCCATTTGTAAACCAGAACTATAATTAGGGTGGGGAAGTGGTGATTTGAGCTTTGCATCAAAGTGTAAAGGGGCCAATGAGTTTTAACTATCCACCCACCTGGTTCTCCTGTCTACCTCCCTCCTCACTGTTCGTTCAGGTGTGTGACTCTGGGATACATTTCCTCCTCTTCATTCTAAGTGAGTTATGCCTGACACAATTCAAAGAATAGCAAATGGCTAGGATACTGTTAAAGGGAGATGCTGGGAATAGTTGCCCTCACTAGCCTGGACTAATTTATCCTCTCCTCTCTGACGTTGCATGTGCATTCACATACACAACATGCATACTTCTACTCTGTGGAAGGAAGAAGGAATGTAGTGTAGCATAAGTTGTCTTTCCACATGCAAAAGAATCTTAGTCATAGCTGTGGGTCTAGCTAGCTCTGGTTTTCTCTCTATATCTCCAACCAAACACTTTACAAAATGTTGAAAGGGCACAGGATCAATTACAGATCCCTGGGCAACTCCACTGGAAATATTCCTCCAATTGGCATCAATCAATTAATGGCTAGTCTGTGGGTCTGGCTATTCACCCAGCCCTGAAGTCAGAGAACTTTACCTTTATCCCAGGTCATGTATTTCCATCTTGTCTACAACAATAACATGGGAGACTATCAAATGCTTTGCTGAGATGTAGATATGTTACAGTACTTATTACAGTGCTTGGCATAGAGTGATGCTTAATAAATACTTGGTGATTGATTGATACGCTTATCAACTGCATTCCACTGGTCTACCAGACCAGTGATGCTACTAAAAAAAAGTGAAAATAAAATGTTGTTGTTGTTTTTTTTTCCCTGCCTAGATCTTTGTCTTCATGTAGCTAGGCTGGCTCTTTTAATCGCTGCTTCCCTTTCTAAATATTCACAAACCATCCCTTGAAAGAAAGCAGCATTGTATTACCATTGAGATGCCATGGAAAAAAAAATAGGATAGAATAGTAACAATAATAGCTAATATTTTAAAATAATGTTTACAAATATTATTTCATTTGATCCTCACGACTGTGGGAAGTAAGTGCTATTATTATCTTAACTTTCTAGATAAGCAAACTGAGGCATACAGTGGTTAAGTGACTTATCCAGGGTCACACAGCTGTTAAGTGTCTCAAGCTGAATTTTAACTCAGGTCTTCTTGCTTCAAGTTCCAGGGTTCTATCCATTGTGCCTCTCTAGAGCCTCTGGAAGAAATCTCTGGAAGATCTTTTCTTCATGAAACCATGCTGATTCTTTGTAATCACTACTTTCCTTTCTAAATGTTCACAAACTATACATTTAATAATAAATCATAGAATGTATTTCCAGGAATTGAACTCAAGCTGATTGGTTATCATAATTTTCAGACTCCACTTTCTTCCTTTTTAAAAATAGTATAACTTTAACCTTTTTCTAGAGCTGTGATACCGTTCTCATTTTCCCCAAGATTTTTAAGATCACTCACAATGGTTCAACAGTCATATTTGCCAGTTCTTTTGGCATTTTGGAACACAGTTTGGTGACTTGAACTCATGGAAGCCTGAACTCCCTTGATATTTCCTTACTCATCTTGTGATTCAAATCCCAATTAACCATTTTATCCTGTCCTTTCTAGTCCAGAGATAATGCTTCTTGACAGAGAAAATAGAAGCAAAGTAAAAGTTTAGCAGTTGTCTATCTTCTTCGTCCATCATCATAGCCCCATCCACTGAATGGTAATTCTATCATCCATTTTCTGGTTTTTCTTTGTTTCTCAAATGTAAAACTTTTGGGACTATCTTCTGGCTCTGAAAGCTGTTTGCTTTCTGATCCACCATACTCTCTAATGATTGATATAGTGACAAATGGTACCATGAGAAACCTAGGAAGTAATGAGAAGGATTGTGAAGTCCTGGGAAAAAACACGTGTTGTATCCCCGTACAAAGAAAAAGAGACAAAAACACAAACCAAATTAAACCAACCAAATCCGAAACAAACAAACAAAAAACAACTGAAACCTTAGGGATACAGGTGATATATTCATCATTGCCACTGATTGAAGGTAGGAACATTAGAAGAGAAAGACTGATTCTGGGAAGTGAACAAACAGCTAGCTGCGAAGATCATGACTGAGAATAGAATTTGGATTGCTAGAACACAACTTCAAATACAGAAATGAGGTACTCTTGGCTGGGGATGGAGTGTGTTAAGGCAGGCCAGCAAAAATGCAATTCTGAGAATCTGATCAAGAGGGCTTTAAAGAGAAAGTGGAGAAGTAGAGAGAAAACTTCCTACATTTATCTGCCAAGTGAGATACCACAGAGAGTAGCAGGCACAACAAAAGAAGAAATATATAAGGAGAATGAAAAATTCATTAAATACCGAGAAGATAATAAATATATGTCTATTTATGTATATATGCGTACATATATATGTATACACCTCAGCTCTTTGCACATGACTGCAGAAAAATAAAAAAAAATTAACTAATAATTAAATGTGCATCTTGTAAATCAGGTAAAATGGAGATCCTCACATAAGCAGACAAATTTAAGCTCTTTGGTATCACTGAGACTTGGTAAATGAGAATAATGACTGGTATATAGATCAAGAAGGTTGTATTCTATTCCAAAGGAATAGAATAAATAGATACAATAGAATGTTACTATGTACTAAGAAGATAAACTTGTGAGAAAATCCAGGAACCACAGTGGGAAAGAGTAGTAGAGTTACATATATATGTCATGACAGGAACATGGGTGAAGAGGGTAGAGCACAATGACCCTGTCTTTGCTTAATTTTGATCATGTTCAGATTCATTGATCTGGTAATACAAAGACAGTCATGGGAGTGAAATAAGCCTTAAAGTCATACCAAATAGCTTTAGTAGGGTTTATTTGGCAGAGACCTACTTTCTCATGGTTTTAGGGTATATATATGATCTCCAAGAAATGTTAAACAGAAATTCCAATCCTAAGTCAAAGAGTTATATAGCGCAATAGACAACATAATTCCCAGAGTCAAGTGTTTTTTTTTTTTTGAAAGGCAATCTGCCTGGATTTTGTTTGATTCTCCATTAGTTAGTTTTGGTGGTTTATAGCTTTAGCTAATGACTAAAGAGTTATCACTCTGACTTTAGCAGCAGATTCTGTCTTGTCACTGCATCCTGGCAGGCAGAATTCCAGGTGGCCAACAGATGACCCTGAAAAGATGAGGTCTAGGAGCTGATAACAGAAAGAAGGTCTGTGACCAGGAGATCAGTAGGCTGATTGATACCTAGTAGAAATTATTCACCTAGTAGAGATTATACAACCATAAGATCAGAGGAGTGATGCTCATATACGTGTATGTCCAGCAGAGAGCAGTGTGATGACATCATCAAAGGATGTCAGAGATCCTGCTGCGTCAGAGATGGGAGTTGTTCTGACCACTTGTGCACCATGTCCACATATGTCCATTCTATGTGTGCCCTATTTATGTGTTTTTTGGCCATATATGTTCCTGTGGTGTGCCTTTTCACCCACTTATTCTTTATGTATGTGCATACCATATGTCTTCTTTGGTCTCTGTATGTGTACCCTGTCCACTTTTGTTGTGGTAATGTAGTGAAGTGTACCACAAGTGTGCATTGGGAAATTTTATTTTGTCACATAATTTGCTATTTGTTTAAATTCATTTCATTAGAACTAACAACTGGGTAGCCAGATGGTTAAATAAAGCATTTATTAAGGAGTTACCATGGGCTGGGCTACTACTCTTAAGGAACTTTCATTCTAATGGAGGGAAACAATACATTCAGGATTGAGAAGCAGGTGTCCAGAGGGGAAGGAGGGATAGTACTCAATCAGGAGTTATGTGGCAGTTGAGAAGGAGGCAGGGTCCAGAGAGAATCTAAGAGAACGTGAAGTGAAGCTTGACTGAGGTCTTTCCTAAAGTGGTGGTCCTGGGGAGGAAATCACCAATGAGGAGAAAAGGATCCCATGGTCTAGGTTTCCCATGGAAGCAGTATAACAAGTGAAAAAGAAATACACTCAGAAAGTCTTGGTGCAGATGAGGTGAAGCACATCTGGAGTACTTCTGAAAATGATAGTATGGCTAAAACAACCAATGAAGAGAAAAGGGCCTTAAAAATTAGGTTTTCCAGGATGAAATGAAAGTGTCTTTTTGTTATACTAACACACATATATTAACACATATAAGTATACACATGAGTGGGAGATGCTGAAGATCATTGGATCATAAATCTAGAAGTCTAAGAGATCTCATTTTATGGAAATGGAGGCCCAGGAAAGTTAGGTGATTTGGTCAAGCTTACACAGTAACCATCATAAGTGAGAAATGAACCCAGGTCTTCTGATTTTAGTGTCAGTATTCTTTCCACTGTACTATGGCTTTGAGTAGGTATTGATCCATAGAATACCTTGAACTTGGGGTAGCTTTCCTAGGGGCCCCACAGAGGTGGGTACCAGAGGAATTATAAGATGTATTTTGTTATAGGATTCTACTAGAGACTACCTTGACAGAAGAAGTTAATAGGTAAATAATTTGGGACAAAGCTCAGTTCAACAAAAGACTGCAAACTTACTGCAGATAGATGATATAGTGATGATGACAGATTTCAACTATTAATACACCAACTATTAGCTTTACCAAAAGTATAGCAAGTGATAAGCTATTGAATTGATTTGCTGACAATCTCATTTTTAAAATTATGTGCAAAGCAATGATGGAAATTGCTATTAAGGACTTGATTCTTACAAATAAAGAGGAATTAGTGTGAATCAGAAATTATGGGAACCTTAAGGTCAAGTGACTATTTAATCTTAGAATTAATTATGCAATCAATCCTCTACTCAGACCCCACCGGAAAGTTGTACTCTATCTCTGGAGCTACCTCAATTTGAGCACAGCAATCCTTCTTTTCAATATGCCTTCTTTCCCCTTAGTTTTTAATAGGGAATTCTACCTAAAGTGTTCACTCAAGCTTGCCTGGTTCAGCATCTCACACTTTCTCCTACTTGGTGTATTCAGAGTATCCCTCCTGATGTCCAGCTTGATTTTTTCCTTTGACCCTGAAAGGACTCTTGTAGTCCATGGCGCTGGTCACAGAGTATTCCTATCTACTTACCTCTTTTAGCAATTCATTGTAAAAGAGGATGCCCAAATTATAACATTCCAGAGGTGGAAGAGACCTCAGAGGTCATTTAGTCCATTCCCTTGTCTGTTGAAGCAGTAAAGAACAGTGAAGTGGAATGTGGGCTGTATTTGAAGTCAGAGGATATGAGTTTGAATCCTGTCTTTGTTACTTACTCACTAGGTGATCTCAGGCAAGTGACTTAATATCACTGGCCCTCAGTTTTTTCATTTGTAGGATGTGGGGAGTAGGACAAAATGGACTCTGGGACTCCTTCTAACTTTAAATCCACGGTACCATGAATAGTAGTAAAAAGTCATCCTCTCTCTTCTGAAGACTTCTGATTAAGGGAAGCCCCTTCTCCTCTCCCCCTCCTGCTATACTATATTCCACCCTGGATTAGTTCAAATGGTTAGGATGCTTTTCTTTCTATATACCTGAAATCTCCATCTCAGTATTTTTTATCTTTTGCTCATAATTCTACATTCTTGAACCAATAAGAACAAATCTAATTTCCATTGATCAGAGAAACAAGATTTTCTCTCTGATTTCCAATTTTAGAGAATAGATGATTCATACTAGTCCTTCCATTTTGCAGAGGAGAAAATCAAGGCCTTGAGTCAGAGGACTTGTCCAAGGTCACATTGCAAGTTTATGATGGTAAGTTCATTTGTGTAGCACTTTTTAGTTTATTAAGCATTTTTCTCACAGCATTCCTGGGAGGTAGAGAGTTCTGATGGAGAATTCAGGCCTGAGAGCTTAGATAAAGATGTCAGATTTCCAGTGTCACCTTTCCAGGTTTGGGGTTCCCTCTTGTTCCCTAATCTCCCTTCCATTCCCCTTTCACATCCTGTTAGGTAAACCTCAGTTCTATATATTTCTGATGTCAATCCTCCCACCCTTTCCAAGGTCAGCAGAGATGTTCAAGTCCAACATACTCCCTTTCCTAAGTACTAGTTGTTACAACCTCTACCCGCTCCCACATGGAACCATCTGTTGGGAGCTAATCCTAGCATACTGTATGTTTTTTTTTCCCCCAATTGGTTGGTGGTGATGGGCTGCCATACAATTCATTAGTCCCAACCCATAAATATGTACTGAGTCAGTTCCAAGACAGTTTTGACTATAGTTCAATTTATGCTCAGAGTTTCCAAGTTACAAGGTTTCTTATCCTGGCAGAATAGGGTGTGTGTGTGTGTGTGTGTGTGTGTGTGTGTGTGTGTGTGTGTGTAGGGGGGTGGGGAGATATGCAAAGGGCATCATGCCTAGTGGAGACCAATATTGTTTCTTGCATCCTTGACTTTGTATGAATCTTGGCACATGAGCCCTTTCTCCATCCCCTAGGCTCCTGCTAGTGTCTCCCCTGAAAAGTTACTTTGAATTTTTGTTTATTTTTTGAACATGCATTACAAGCACACATATTGTCGCTCCTATATATGGTAAGCTCCATTTTTTTTTTTTGTCTTTCCTTCCTAGCATATAGAGACCTTTCTTCATAAATACTTGTGGATGCATGGACCAACAACAATGGATCCCAATGCATAGCACAATGCCTGGCACCTAGTCTGAGATAAAGAGTTAAAGGGACCTTAAAGCTCATCTAATGACTTGGAGATCTTAACCTGGAATCTATGGACTTTTTTTTTCAATAGCATTTCAATATAATTCATTCCCTTTGCAATCTTTGTGCACTTAAAACATTGCTCAGAGGAGGGATCTCAAAAAGGTCAATGGTTTCTTATAATTATAATCATTCCATCAGGCGCTACTCTGAATGCCTTATGATCATAGGGATGGATATCCCTAATGAATACTTTTCTATTTTGTGTATCAATTGTTTCTCCAAGAGGAATATAAGTTCCTTGGAGGCAAGTCCTGTTTATTGTTTGTTTTCGAGACAGCTCAGTGGTGCAGTTCTGGTCCTGGAGTCAAGAAGACCTGAGTTCAAATCAGGCCTTGGGCCCTTATTGTCTGTGTGACCGTGGGCAAGTCACATAACCTCTGTTTGTCTCAGCTTCCTCAACTACGAAATAGGGATAATAACAGCCCATTCCTCCCAGGGTTGTTACGTGGATCCAATAAGGTAATATTTGCAAAGTGCTTAGCACAGTGCCTGGCACATAGTACGCATTATGTAAATGTTTATTGCCCTCTCATCCTCTTATGTATCCCCAATGCCTGCCATAGAGCTTAAAAGATGTTTGCTGAATATTTAATGCATGAACATTACTCCTCTCTGTTAACTCTCTAATCAAGTCAAACTGGACATTCCGCATGCTCTCTGTCACTCTACTTTTGTTCAGAGTTTTGCTTCTCTGTCTGATTTTCCTTCTTCCATTGTGCCAGTTGAACACCTGCCTAGCCTTTACCTTTTCTAAGAAGTCTTTCCAGTTCTCTCTTCTAGCTACATCCTATTCTGTTATCACTCAGCACTTTATAACACACCTTCTAAGTCATTCATCCTGTGATAGCACAGCATTCTCCAACCAGGAGGATGTTAATATGAACTAAAAGTCTAAAGAATAGAAAGTTAGATTTGAAGGGACCTGAATCTACTAACCTCCCTCACCACAATGCTTGGCATGTAGTAAATGCTTAATCATTTTTCATTCATTCAATCCATTCATTAAACACTGAATTTCAAAGATGGAAAGGATTTTAGATATGGAATATTAGAAATAGAAGGGGGCTTAGAAATCATTTTGTCCAGTTTCTTCATTTTATAGATGAGGATGCTGAGGTCAAGAGTTAAGTGAGTTCCCTGGGTCATCCACGGACTCCATAAGAGGCAGACTTGACTCCAACCTAGGCTCATTCTCCTCCTCCATATTGCTCCCTCTCTCCTCCACAGTCATTATACAGCCAGAAACTTGGTGTATTAAAGGTTCCATCCAATTGCCTGCCAGGTTCTTAATTTTGCAGAAGGCTGAGCAGGATGACAGACAAGGGAAAAAAAAAAAAAGAAAGAGGGAAAAAAGCCCATGACAGCTCAGCCCCTTTCCTAGATGGATTATGTACCCTGTTCAACTCTAACTTCATTTTAAAAATCCATTCTTGATCCTCTTAAAGTATTTTCAGAGTGAATGGGGGATGTAGCGCGGGTGGGAACGGGCTGAGCTGCCTTCACTGGGCAAGCGGGGCCCAGGCAATCTACATATTTATGAAATTGTTTCCATTTTGTTGGGTTCCCTTGAACACAGTCAGAAATGTTGCATCTCATTTCTATCCAGGAGGCTGAGCTCTCAGAGAGGAGGTCAAAGTAATTCCCCAGCCTAAAAGGACTATGTGAAATGGACTTGAGCTTGAGAATCACATCTCAGTTTTTGTCTGACCTTGGCTACTGAACCTCAAGGTGACCTTAGCCAAATCACTTGCCTACTCTCAGCCTCAGTTTCCCCATCTATACATGGTAGGAACAGGGAGGAAAGAGAGGATTAATCTATCTTTAAAATCCAGCTCTGAATTCTATATTCTATTTTCCTTTTTTTTTTAAACAATAGAATAATGGGTATTGTCAAATGCTTTGCTGAATCTGTGAAAGGTCTTTCTGGGGCTTGAAAGGATCGCAGCATTTCAGAGTTGGAAGGGACCCCATCAGCCTTCTGGGCTGACGACTACCCTAAAAAGAATATTTTGGACAAGTGGTTAAGCCATTGCTTGAATACCTCCAATGAGAGGAAAGCCATTGCCTCCTGAGGCAGCCCATTCCATTTGAGGATTGCTCTAGTCATTAAGAAATTTTGCCTTTAATCAATCCTAAAAATGCTCCTTTGAAATTTCCAAACATTGCTGCTATTTCTGCCCTCTGTGGTCAAGAAGAGCTAACATAATCATTCTTTCACAATACAGCCCTTCAAAAACATCAAGATCACCATATGACCCCTTCTTCATGACCTCCCCCATAGTTTTATCATCTCTAGCTTCCATCCCTTCTCTTGTGTCATGATCTTCAAATCCTTTACCCTCTTGGTTGCTCTTTTGTGAAACTCTCTAACATCATTATTTTTCTTAAAATATAGTGCTCATAAGAGAGCACAATACTCTGGATATAGTCTGTAGAAGATAGAGTACAGTTGCATTATCTTCATTCCTAGACGCTATTCTTATTTTAATATGGCCTGCGATTGTAGTACTCTACTCAGAACCCCAGATTGTTTTTTGATCAATTGCTATCCACTTATCACTCCTGGGACTGCAGGAAATTTAAAGTTACAAGACTCGGGAACAAAATACTAGGCTTTAAGTCATGTCTCCTTATACTGTTATACACACACACACACACACACACACACATATTTACATATATATTATATTATGTGCTTATTATATACTTATACTAACACGCATGTCAATGTTCCCTCAAATGTCTTAATCTTACAATTCCTCACTCTCTTCAGACTTCTAATGACTTCCATTCCACCTCTACCACAAAGAGGAATGGGCAAATCCCAGGTTTCACTATTACACACATTTTTTGAACTTCCATAATCTGTGACATCCCCTGCTTGGGCTGAATAGGGGAGGGATTAGAGGTCTTGCACCCTCCTATAACTCCTCCCCCATTCAGCCCATCAGCTCTGTGTTTACTTCCCTTCCCTTCCTCTGTATGGTAAATAAGATTCAATTCTAAACTGTCCTTTCTGCTCTTGCATCCTTTGTCTCCGTGTGTCCTATTTCCACCTGTGCCTTCCACCCATTGCTTCTCATTCTTATGCCTGGACCGAGAAGAACAGATCAAGGGGGCAGCTAGGTGGCTCGGTGGATAGAGCACCAGCCCTGGAGTCAGGAGCACCTGAGTTCAAATCTGGTCTCAGACCAGACATTTGACACTTACTAGCTGTGTGACCCTGGGCAAGTCACTTAACCCCAATTGCCTCGCCAGAAAAAAAGAAAAAAAAAGAACAAATCTAAATGTTCATCTTCGTCTTCAAGGACCTGATAGGTTATGGCTATTGTTTTCATTATATTTGGACACTGAGAAGCTGATGTCTCATGACCCCGAACAAAGTAGAATTTCCGTAGGATTCGAGAGATTATGTTCATTCCAGTGAAAGAAAAAAACTTGACCAGTCAATTGGATAGTACAGATAGGACATTAACCATTCATTCAAGGAGGTTTACAAAAAGGAGTCAAGACTAATTTATAGTTTAAAAAATTACACTTTTTCTAGTAAATTTCACTGTGATATATGAGATGCATATCCATATCATAGATCTTAAGCTATAAGGGATCTCCTAGGTCATCTGTTTCCACTCCCCTCATTTTATAGATAAGGAAAAAGAGATAAAGAGAAGGCAAGTGATTTGCCCAAAGTTAAACAGATGGCAAGCATTTGAAGAGGGATTTGAACTCATGTTCCCTAATTCCAGAGTCAGGGCTCTTTCTACAATATCGTGTTGCTATTAGGCTTCTTTGTGTTCCCTGTAATTTCTTTTAATTAATCATGATGACAACAGCAACTTCTACATCTCTAGCACTTTAGAGTTTACAATTTTTTTTCAAAACAACTTATTGAAGTAGGTAATGTAGGTACATCTATCTATTTATCTGTCTATCTATACCTGTACCTGTATCTGTATCTATCTCCATCTCTATCTGTCCATTTCTCTCTATTGATATCTATACCTATATCTGTATCTGTATCTATATCTATCTCTACCTATCCATTTACCTATCATCCATCTGTATCTATATCTGTATCTATCTCTGTCTCTACCTATCCATCTATCAATCTACATGCATATTCTCCCCACTCCCCACACCCCTGCACTGAATCCAATCCAAATCCAATCCTAATCACTCTTGCCTTAATTGAGGCTAATTTCTTCTTGCTAAATGTAATCTCAGGCAAAATCAAAAGGAAGGTAATATGGTACCATGACAAAAAGCTGGACTTGAAGTTAAAAACCTTGGATTTCACTCCAAGCTCTCTTACTACTTGTATCACCTTGGGTAAGTCATTTAACTAAAGTGGGCTTTAGTTTCCTTAACTGTACCACATGAGGGTTGGAGTCAATGACTTCTAAGATCTTTCCCAACTCCAAATCTGTAAGCCTGTGACTAGATTGCATAGGTCACAGAAAACTGCTTGTCAGATTTGTTAGAATGAGGATTACTTTTCAGGTATTGGATAGATTAGATTGCTGCTAAGGTCCCTTCTAACTCTAAATGGCAGCTAGGTGGTACAGTGGATCAAATGCTGGACCTGGAGTAAAGAAGAACTGAGTTCAAATTCAGCCTCAGACACTTACCAGCTCTGTGAGCTTGGGCAAATCACTTACTCTCTGCCTTAGTTTCCTCATCTGTAAAGTGAGGATAATAATAGCACCTACCTCCCAGGGTTGTTGTAAGGATCAAATGATATAATAATTGTTAAGCACTTAGCACAGTACCTGAAACACAGTAAGTGTAATATACATATTAAATATTTATTATTATTATTATTATTATTGGCCATTGATTTAGGGATTCTGTTCCTTCTAGTTCTGACATTCTGTGATTTTATTATTGCTTTTGGATTACTATACATAATGTCATAAAATATTTAAAGCTAGAGGGTGTCCTAGCCCAAATAGTCATAGAATTGGTATGAGAGATCATCTGGTCTGCCCCATTCATTGAACTAAGGAGGAAACTGAATCTCAGAGAGGCAAAGGTTCCATAGAGTGTTAGCTGCAGAGATTCTAATATCACCTGACTCCCACACCAGAGCTTTTTATACCTTCATGACCCTCAAGCTGCTGTCTCAGGCTAGGATGCCACCCCTACTCTGACCTGTGAACATAAAGACTTAATTTCACCATCAGTTATTGGCCCCTGTAGTACATGCTCTGTAATGGGCCTGCTGGCATTAACAAGGCTACCCAGGAGAGCAGAGATTGATTTCCTTTCAACAGCCTTAATGTGGAAAAGGGATTTATTTTAAAAGGGGCTGATGAATGACTAAACATGGGAAGAGTAAAAGGGCCTTCCAGAGGAGAGGGGGTCAGAATGCCAATCAAGGTGTCAGTAGGCTCAACTTCCCTTTGTTGCAGACACAATTTAAAAAAAATTCTTCCACTGGTCAGGGTTTTAAATCTTAGTAGCTGTCTTGGGCTATAGTTGTCAGCAGAAACAGTTAACAATGTACATCCTGCTGGTTACTGAGTCCACTGGGTCTACAAGGCCCCAGAGCAGTGGAATGTAAAAAGGCAAAGGAAGAGCCCTGGGTTGGGAGTCAGAAAATAGTGATTCTTTAGCCAAGCTCTACCAATGACTTTTTGTATGACCTGCAGTAAATCCCTCTTCCTCTCTGTACTTGGAAAAAACACCATGAAATGAGCATGAGATGTAGTGCCAAAGCCTATGGGTTCAAATCCCACATCTACTGCTTCCCACCTACACAACTCTGAGTGGATTATTTCCCATCAGGCCTCCATGTATAATGATGGGGGTCGGATGAGATGAATTAGACCTTCCATCTCTATATCCTATAATCTTGTGCTAGGTGGTCTTGAGGGTACTTTACAGTTATAATGTTCAATGGCTTTACATCAAATAATCACATCACGTTTGGGGACTAGCCCCCACAGTGGAATAGGCCGCCTACTTGGCATGATCTAAGGATGTGGATAATAATAATAATAATAATAATAGCCAGCATGTACATACTAACACTTTAAGGGCAGCTAGCTGCTTCAATGGATAGAGCATCGGGTCTGGAGTTGGGAAGACTCATCTTCCTGATTTCAAAGTCAATCTCTGAGACTTACTAGCTGTGTGACATTGGACAAGTCACTTAACCCTGTTTGCCTCAGTTTACTCATCTATAAAATGAGCTGGAGAAGGAAATGGCAAACCACTCTAGTATCTTTGCCAAGAATCACTCCCGCCCCTCAAATGGGGTCATGAAAGGTCAGGCATGACTGAAAGAACTGAACAGCAACATGCAGCAAACCTTAAAGGGTTGTATAGTTGGTATCTGAAGCAAGATTTGAATTCAGGTTTACCTTACTCCAAGGCCCACCATATCACCTAAGGACAACAGAGAGAAATAAGTATTTTTCTCTTTTTTATTTAATGGCTAATTATTCTATTAGAACCAAGGTTTTTCACCTTTTCTACTTCTTCATCCAGAAACCAACCAGTGTGGGAAATCTTTGGCAGATATTTACCCAGGCCAAAATCTCATCAGACAGTAAAGGAAATTCTAAGTTTGGGTTAATGGGTGCATTACTGCTCAATGTTTGCTCAGACAGGTCTGAGAGGTGTTGATTCTCCCTTTTGTCAGGCTGGAGATATGGAAATTGCTAAGTCTATTTACCAAGATTTGAGTGACCCAAATCACTTACCTGGAGACCTTGACTCAGCCTCTCATAATATCCATTTTCTCATTAATTGTGATCCAATGTGATTGTCACCCTCAGAAACATCTCCTTTTCTAAGGGTATATAAACTGTGAGCCCACCACCATGAAGGGTGTTTGGTCTAAGAGATAGATGGCCAAATGACCATCCTTTTATTAATAATCTACTGGCCTTATTAATAAAATGATTAAATTACCCAGAAACAATGTCTCTTGGAATTTTTTTAATCATCACACAACTTTAACCAAATTGCAAGAAAATTACTATCCAAATTGAAAAGGACTTCGGAAGCCATGTGTCCAGTTTCTATTTGAAGAGAAATTCCTTCACCATGCATGATTGCTGTTTATTCAGCCTCAGTTTGATCACCTCCAGTGAGCAGATATCCTCCGTCTTCTCCAAAAGCAGTACACTTCACTTTTGATTTGCTCTAATTTCTGGAAATTTTCCCTTATCCATGGTTGAAATTTACTTCTCTGTGCCTTCCTCTCATAGTTGCTAGTCTGCCCTCTGGGGCTAAGCAGTACGCATCTAATCCTTCTTGAACATGACAACCTTTCAAATATTTGTAGACAGCTCTTATGTCTTCCCCTACCCCTGGTCCCACAATCAATATCTTCTCTTTCTTCAGGCTAAACATACCCTCTACTTCAAACAATTCTATATAGCATATTCTCCTTTCAGCTTCTCAACCTGGCTGTTTTTCACTAGACGTGCTCCAGTATATCTACAATCGCTCCAAAAGATAGCACACAATTCTCCAAGTAGCATAGAAATCATGATATTTGCATTCATATCGTGCTTTAAGGTTTGCAAAATGCTATGTATACCATCTCATTTGATCCTCACAAAAACTGTATAAAGTTGGTGCTTTTATTAGCCTCACTTTCCATGATGAGGAGACTGGGTATGAGATAGGTTAAGTGACTTGGTGAGCATCACATGGCTAGTGAGTCAGTATTCTAACTCAGGCCTTCTTAACTCCAAGTTCAACACTTCAGCTACTGCTATCTATACCTACTGCTCATTCTGGGCATTATGACTCTCTTCATTCTGCATTTTTCCCCTGGCATACACCATTACTAGATAATGTTGATGTTTCAGTCAATTAAAACACAATGTTCTTTCCATCAAAACAATTTCTAATCATCTGTCCTCTCTTCTATACTTTACATATAAGAGACTTGAAGCCTCTCTGAGATTGTAAATATGTTATTTTAAAATACTCGTTCATTCATCCATTCATCCAATCAATTGTTCCTTCATTTGATGCATCTATATCTTTCTTGCCTTTCATTGGTATTATCTTTAAAAAGTATTCTACACTCCTATAACCACTTCCTATCAATTTACACAGGCTTCAGCCCCTTACAGCTGGCTTCTGATTATACTTTCCTCATCTCCCACGCATTCCCTGAAGCTGTTCTCTGAAGAGGTACAGATAACTCTCATTTAATTAATCTGAGATTGTCTTTCTCAGTCAATCCTCATTCTTCTTGAATGGTCAGGAGTTTATGACATTGCCAATCACTCTTATCTTGGATACCCTCTCCTCCACTGGCTTCCATGAGACTCTTCTTCATTCTCCCACACATATTATTGCTCCTTTTCGGCTTTCCATCCTCTCAGCATGGGAAGTGTATCCAGGAGCTCTATGCTGGACCTTTTTCTCTTCTATTTCTATACTTTCTCCCTCAGTAATCTCATCTGCTCTTATGGGTTCAATTATTCTTAACATATAGTTAACTCTGAATAAAAAAATATTCAAATTTCATCTTTCTCTTGTGGGACATTTTCACTTGGAAACATAATCTTAAAATTAATATGTCTCACATTGAACACTGCCCTCCTCAATACTCTCCTTCTTCCTCAGTGAGTTCAGCACTTGGCTCATTTTTTTCTCTCCTTCCTAACCTCTGCCTTATATCAGGGGATTTTAACATATGTGTTGCTATTCCTTCAAACATCTTAACTTTCCCAATCAATGAATTGATAAATAACTATTAAGCACTTATTATGTTCCAGGCCAACCCTCCTTCCCCACCAATCTCTGCCCTCAAGGAGCTAACAATCTAAAACATACATACATACATATATATGATAAATAGAAATAATTAACAGAGAGAATGATCTAACATTGAGAAGGGCTAAGAAAGCATTTCTGTACAAGATGAGACTTTAGTTGGGACTTAAAGGAAGCCAGTGAAGCCAGTAAGGGAAGAGAAGTCAGAGCATTCCAGGCATGGGGTCAGCCAATGAAAACCCCCAGATCTGAGAGGTGGGTTTGGGGGAGAGCAAAGAGGTCAATGCCACTGGATCAAAGAGTAAGTTTTGGGAAGTAAGGTGTAAGAATAGAAAAGTAGGAAGAAGCTAGGTTCTGAAGGGTTTTGAATGCTAAGGACATGATTTTGTATTTGATCCTGGAGGTGATAGGAAGCCCCTGGAGTTTATTGAGGAGGGGGCATGATAAGATTGGACCTGTACTTTAGGAAAATCTCTTTAGTGGCTGAGTGAAGGATGGACTGGAGTAGTGAGAGACTTGAGGCAGGAAGATCTACCAGTAGGCTATTGCAATAGTTTAGGTAAGAGGTGAGAAGGGCTTTCATCAGAGTGGTGGTAGTGTCAGAGGAGAAAAGGGGGCATAATTGAGAAATGCAAAGGTGAAATCTATAGGTGTTGGCACCAGCTCAGATATAGGGGATGAGAGATAGTGAGGAGTCAAGGATGACTCCTAGGTTGTGAGCCTAAGGGACTGGAATGGTGGTGTTACCCACTACAGAAATAGGAAAGGTAGTGGGGGTGGAGGGTTTAGGGAGAAAGATCATGAGTTCAGTTTTGGACATGTTGCATTTTAGATGTCTACTGGACATCCAATTCAAGGCATCTGAAAGGCAGCTGGAGGTACAAGATTGGAGGTCAGAGCAGAGAGGTTGGAGAAGGAGGGGTAGATTTAGGACTTATGAGCATAGTGGTGGTAATTAAATCCAGGGGAGCTGATGAAATCACCAAGTGAAGCAATATATAGAGAGAAGAGGAGAGAACCTAAGACAGAACCCTATGAGACATCTACCATTAGTGCATATGATCTGGATAAGGATCCAACAAAGGAGACAAAGAAGGAGTGGTCATATAGGCAGAAGGAGAACAAAGAGAGAGTGGTGTCCTGAAAACCTAAAGAGAAGACAGTATCAAGGAGATTGCCAACAGCATTAAAGGCTGCAGAAAGGTCAAGAACAATGAGAATTGAGAAAAGGCCATGGAGGCAGAGTAGAGAAGCAGTCAGCTGAGCTTCCTCCAAACAACTTTAAAATAGCACCTCAAATTGAATTTTGGAGTGGCAGAGCCAATCAAAGGTTAGAGTGAAACTTTATTTCAGCCCAAGACACCACATGAAGTTGGGAAGAGATATACGTGACACAGTTTTACATGGCACCTTCACAAAAATTGACCATTATTAAGGCATAAAAATCTCACAAATACTGAAAAGCAGAAATATTAAATGCACTCTTTTCAGACCATAATTCAATAAAATAAGGGCTTTGGAAACATAAATTAAAAACTAAATGAAAATTAAACAATCTAATCCTAATGATGGGATCAAAGAACAAATTATAGAAATAATAAATGATTTCATTAAAAAGAAGGACAACAATGAGACAAATTTCCAAATTTGTGGGATGCAGTCAAAGCAGTACTTAGGTGAAAATTTAAATCTCTAAATATATACATTGATTAAAGAAAGAAAGACCACATCAATGAATTGGACATGTAACTAAAAAAAAAAACAAGCCAGCAAGAGAACAAATTACATACCCCAAATTAAAAATCAAAAGGGAAATCCTGAAAAATCAAAGGAGAGATTAATAAAATTGAAAGCAACAAAATTGAACAAATAAATAAAACTAGGAGATGTTTTGTGAAAAAAAAACATTAAATACATAAACCATTGGTTAATTTCATTTAAAAATGAAAGAAGAAATCCAAATTACTAGCATCAAAAATGAAAAGGATGAATGGACCACCAATGAATATGAAATTAAAGCAATTCTAGGAGTTATTTTGCCCAATTATATGCCAGTAAAATTGATAACCTAAGTGAAATGGATAAATATTGACGAGAATATAAACTCCCCAGATTAACAGAAAAGGAAATGAAAATTACTTTAGTAATCCTATTTTAGAAAAAAAGTAATTGAATAAGCCATCAATGAGCTGCCTAAATAAATATCCCCACAGCCAGATGGAATTATGAAAGAATTCTACCAAATATTTAAGGAACAATTAACCACAGTACTAGATAAGTTATTTTAAAAAATAGGTAAAAAAGAAAGGAGTCCTACCTAATTTTAATGACATCAATATGATGCTGATACCTAAACCAGGAAGAGCAAAAACAGAAGTAAAACTGTAGATCAATTTCCCTAATGAATATCGATCCAAAATTTTTAAATAAAATACTTGCAAGGTGATTACAGCAACATTTTACAAACATTATATACTACGAGCAGGCAGGATTTATGGAATGTGGGAATATAGGACTGCTTCAGTATTAGGAACACTATCAACATATTTGACTATATCAATAACAATAACAACAAAAAACATCTGATTATATCAATAGATGCAGAAAAATCCTTTGACAAAATACAACATCCGTTCCTATTAAAAACACTGGAAAAAGGGGCAGCTGGGTGGCTCAGTGGTTAGAGCACTGGCCCCGGAGTCAGGAAGACTTGAGTTCAAATCTGACTTCAGACATATAATACTTTCTAGCTGTGTGACTCTGGGCAAGTCACTTAACCTCAATTGCCTCACTAAAACAAAACAAAACAAACAAACAAACAAAATGATGGAAAGCATAGATATCAATTGAACTTTGCTTAAAAGTACAAATAATAGCTATATAAAACCAAGATCAAGCATTATCTATAATAGGGATAATCTTTTTTTAAATTATTTTTTATTTAATTAATTAATTTATTTTGATTTATCAACAATAATTTCCATATGCTTTTGAGTTTAAAATTTTTCTCCCCCTCCCTGCCTACCACCCTCTTGAAGACGGTGCACAATCTGATATAGGCTATACATATACATTCCTATTAAACATATTTTTACGGTAGTGATGTTGTAAGTAAGAATTAGAACCAATAGGAGGAATCACCAGAAAGAGGAAATAAAACTAAACAGAAGAAAAAAAAATAGCAAATAGTATGCTTTGATCTGCATTCAAACTCCATAGTTCTTTCTTTGGATGTGGATATCATTTTCCATCACAAGGTCTCTGGATATGTCTTAGATCCTTGTATTGTTGGGAAGGGTTAAGTTTATTAATATTAGTCATCGCACAATGTGGCTGTTATTGTGTACAATGTTCTCCTGGTTCTGCTCACTCCACTCAGCATCAGACCATACAAGTCTTTCCAGGTGTTTCTGAAGTCAGCCTGTTAATCATTTCTTATATAATAGGGATAATCTTGAAGCCTTTCCAATAAGATCAGGAGTGAAGCAAGGATGTCCATTATTACTACTATAATTCAATATTGTATTAGAAATGTTAGCTATAGCAATAAGACAAAAAAGGAAATTGAAAGAATAAAAATAAGCAGTGATGAAACAAAACTATCACTCTTTGCAGAGGATATGGTGGTCTATTTAAAGCATACTGGAGAATCAACTAAAATGTTAGTTGAAACAATGAACAATTTTAGCCAAGTTGCAGGACATAAAATAAACCCACGTAAATCACCAGCATTTCTTTAAAATACTCACAAAACCCAGCAGCAAGAGATAGAAAGAGAAAGTCTATTTAAAATAACTGCAGACCATATAAAATACTTGAGAGTGTGCCTGCCAAGACAAACCCAGGCATTATATGAACACAATTACAAAACATTTTTCATGCAAATACAGACAGATCTAAACAACTGAAGAAATATTAATCACTTATGGGTAGGCTGAGGCAATATAATAAAAAATGACCCTTCCACCTAAGTTAATTTACTTACTCTGTGCCATGCCAATGAAACTCCCAAAAATTATTTTATAGAGCTAGAAAAAATAGTAACAAAATCATCTGGAAGAACAAAAGATCAAGAATATCCAGGGAATCAATGAAAAAAATATGTTAAGGAAGGCAGCCTAGTAGTTCCAGATTTCAAAGTATATAACAAAGTGCTGATCTTTAAAACAATCTGGTACTGACTAAGAAATGCAGTGGTGGATTAGTGGAATAAATTAAGTACACAATACATAGTAGTAAATGACCATAGTAATCTAGTGGTTGATAAATTCAAATATCTAATTTTTGGGGTAGGAACTCACCATTTGACAAAAATTGCTGGGGAAACTAGAAAGCAGTTTGACAGAAATGAGGCATAGATAAACATCTCACACAATATAGCAAGGGAAGGTAAAAATAGATAAATGATTCAGACATAAAGGGTGATATCACAAGCAAATTAAGAGGGCATGAAATATTTTACTTGTCAGATCTGTGGATAAGGGAAGAAAATTTATGACCAAACAAGAGATGGAGGAGATTATGGGAAGTAAAATAGATAATTTTGATTATATAAAATTAAAAAGCTTTTGCACAAACAAAAGTAATGCAGCCATATTAGAAGACTTTCCTGGAAAGCAGGTATCTTGGGGAAAAATATTTATAGCAAATTTCTCTGACATAGGCTTGACATCTCAAATATATAGGTAAATGAGCCAAATTTACAAAAATAAAAACCGTTCTTCAGTCAGTAAGTGGTCAAAGGATATGAACAAGCAGTTTCAGAAGAAGAAATCAAAGCTATCAATAATCACATGAAAAGCACTTTAAATTACTACTGAGTACAGAAATGAAAATTAAAATAACTTTGAGATATCACCTCACACATATTAGATTGGCCAACGTGACAGATGAGAAAAATGACACGTCAGGGGATGTAGAAAAATTGGGACACATGCATTGTTGGTGGAGTTGTAAATTGATCAAATCATTCTGGAGACCAATTCAGAACTACGCCCAAAGGGTTATCAAACTATGCATACCCTTTGACTCAGCAATAACCTTACTAAGTCTGTACCCCAAAGAGATCAAAGAAAAAGAAGAGGTGCCATGTGTACGAAAAGATTTATAGCTGCTCTTTTTGTAGTGTCAAAGAATTGGAAATTGACAGGATGTCCATCATTTGGGGAATAGTTGAATAAGTTGTGGTATATGATTGTGATGGAATATACAATACTATGCTATAAGAAATGGTAAGCAGAACGATTTCAGAAAAGCCTGGGAAGTCTAATATGAACTGATGTAAAGCAAAATGAGATGAATCAGGAGGACACTATACACGGTAACAGCAATATTGTAAGGATGATCAACTGTGAAAGACTTTGTTACTGTGATCAAGACTATGATCTAAGACTAAATGACTAATGATGAAAAATGCTATCTGCCCCCAGAGAGAAAGCTGATGAACTCTGAGTCCCTTCTTGCTGTCTCTGTTTCTCTGTCTCTCTTTCTGTCTCTCTCTCTCTCTCTCTCTCTCTCTCTCTCTCTCTCTCTCTGTCTCTGTCTCTATTTCTGTCTCTGTGTTTTCTTTTCCAACATGGCTAGTATGGAAATATACTTTGCATGACTTCACATGTATAATCAATATCATGTTTCCTGCCTTCTCAAGGGGTGGGAGTTAGGGATAGAATTTGGAACTCAAAAATTTTTAAAAACAAATGTTAAAATTTTTAAAAAATGTTTAACACAATAAACAAAATGTATTTTAAAAATGATTTTCATGTTATCTCATTTTATCCTCACAATTACTTTGGGAGGTAGGTGCTATTATTATCCCTATTTTACAGATGAGAACACTGAGGCAGACAAAAGCTAAGTCCCTCAGGATCACACAGATAGTTAGTGTTTGAAGCTGGATTCGAAGTCGAGTATCCCTGATTCAAGGTCCAGTGCTCTATCCACTGTGGCACCTAGCTGCCTAATATCTATACATTCATTTTTATTTTTTATTTTTTATGCATTCATTTTTAGACAATTCATTTCTTTATTCATTCAAAAATAACTTGCTGTCTTGCATATTCTGTGCAAGGCCTAAAGGTAAACACTGTTGGGGAGACACATAAATAAGAGATAATCCCTGTCTTCAATGAGTTTATGATCTAGTCAGGCAAGAACACCTATCAATAACCATTAAAGCTATAAGAGAAATGAATTGATTAGATAATCCCTGGAAGATGACCCTGAAGGTATGGGAAATGGACCCGGCATTTTGAAATGATATTAAATTCCCTTTTTCTCTCCAACACCCAGCTAGTCACATGGTAGTCATTGAAGAAGTAGTTGTTCACTCGAGCTGAAGGCAGATGTAAAGTAATTGATTGCTCTAGGAGCTGGAAATGATCTTAGAACTTAGGCTTTTAGAATGTAGACTAGGGTCTGCCAGAGTGAAAGAAAGACCTTAGAACAAAGAATATAGATTGTCAGAGTTGGAAGAGGTCTTAGAGATCATTTAATTTAAGTTGTTCATTTTACAGAGGAGAAAATTGAATTGTAGAAAGGGGAAGGGGGCAGCTGTTATCATAAAACTATTTAGTGGCAAACCTGGGAATATCCATTTTGATTCTATTCAACAAACATTAATTAGACTAGAATCTCAATCTCCTGACTCCTGATTTAGCTTCTCTTCAATGGTGTCTTGGGAAAGGATTGGGACTCAGCAAGAAAGGGCTCATTTTGAGCAAAAATGATTGTTCTTTAGCAGGTGTGATTCAGGTAGCTATAAGGGAGTACTGGATTCACCTAGGTCATGAGTATTTTTGTTCTAGTTGGAACAAAGAACGAGTCCCATCTTTTCAAATATTCTATCAGCTCTTTCCAAGAAAGCTAAAAATAGTTTGTAGCTTATTTTAGGTAGAGGAATAAAACTGACTGGCCTGGGAGGGATGGGCAGGAGTTATGAAAGGCTCTTGTCTCTTAGAGAAAATTCTCCATCTGTCCAAGGGACTTTGCTTGAGGGAAGGAAAATTCTTGACTCTTCTCTATTTTTAACAGTGTTTATCTTCAGATTTGTGAAACTCCAAGAAATAGGCAGGGACAAATATGCACTCATTACCTGACCTGCTTTTTAATTGCAGATTTATCCTGTTCCACAGCTCCCTGAATGGGGACTTATGAACCATCAAATTAAAGAGGTTGAATGAAGTCTTTTCAGTATGCAAATAGAATGATGAAGAATTAACCATCATTTTTATCACTATTAGTGCCATCATCCCACTGTTAGCACTATTACCAACATCATCATCACCATCACCATCTTCATCACAATCACTTTCATCTGCATCAACATTGCTACTGCCACAGATATCATCGAATCTTAGATTGAAAGACGGATGGGATCCTTGAGACCATCTAGTACAGGCCTCTCCTTTTACAGTTGACAAAACTGAAACCCAAAGATATTGTGTGATTTGCCCAAAGTCATGGAAGTAGCAAGTGGCAGATCAAAATGCCTATGATTCAATTTAATACCCACTATGTGCAAGGTACTGAGTGAGGTATTAGGGATACAAAGACAAAAGACCAAAAAAAAAAAAACCTCAGAGATTTTATAAATGGCAAAAGCATTGCCTCTTTGATCCCTGGTTTATTCATCTGTAAAATGAGAGATCTGAATTAGATGACTTCCAGAGGGCCTTTCATTTCTAAATTTACGATTTTTTTTTTTTTGGCTAGGCAATGGGGTTAAGTCACTTGCCCAGGATCTCACAGCTAGTAAGTGTTACGTGTCTGAGGTTGGATTTGAACTCAGGTCCTCCTGACTCCAGTGCCGGTGCTCTATCCACCATGCCACCTAGCTGCCCCTAAATTTATGATGTTTTGATAGTATTATTTTAATGTGTGCACAGTTAAATGAAGGGGGTGAGGGAAAAAAGAGAAAAAACATTTAGGAACTACCTAATATATGCTAAGCATGCAACTAAGCACTATATATACATATATATATATATATATATATATATATATACATATATATATATAAATATATGTGTATATACACATACATGTATGTGTATAAAATATATGTGTGTGTGTGTGTGTGTATGCACAATTTAATCCTTACTGCAACCCTATGAGGTAGGTACTGTTATTATCTATATTTTACTGCTGAAGAAACTGAGACAGACAGAGGTTGTGACTTGCCCAGGGTCACATATTTCTGAAGTGTTTGAGGTCAACTATGAACTCATGTCTTCCTGAACATTTGAAAATGGAGACATTGCTAATAAATGAAGGAATCAAGGAAAGCTTCTCAGAGGAGGTGAGATAAACAGAGCCTTGAGGAGGATTTTGGAAAGCATAGTTGATGAGGGAGTAAATTCTACATGTATTTCAGCTGTCCAAGTGGATGAATTGTTATAATGATAGACAAGTTTGACTGGAACATACAGTAGAGTTCACAAAGAAGAGTCACATGAAATAATGCTAGAAAAATCAGTTCAGCCGGATGGAAGGGAGGCTTTAGTACTAGGTTGAGTTTAGGCAAGAAATGATGACACCTTTAATCTGGGGGTGGTGGCCTTATGGGTAAAGAGTCTGTTGCAAGAAATGTCAAGTAGGTAGAATAGACCAGAATTGATAACTCATTGAGTATAGAGGGTGAAGGAAAGGGATAAGTCAAAAATGACTCTTAGTTGTGAAACTGAATAACTGGGACAATGGTGGAGTCCTTAATGGAAATTTAGCATTTAAAGGAAAGAGGATGAGTTTTATTTTTAGCATGCTGAATTTGAGTCGCCTATGGGATATCCAAGTGGACATTTCCAGCAGCAGTTGGAGATTTAGACTGGAACTCAGGATAGAGTTGAGGCATGATTATGTAGATTTTTTATGTCAAATGAACAGAAATGAGAACTGAAGGTAGGGAATTTAATGAGATCACTAAGAAAGTATAAAGATTGAGGACAATCAATGAATACTGGCTTTAGGTTAAACATATTGGAGAATCACCTGCATAGGGTGGTTTCATGGTCTCAACTGATACCCTCCCAAATATATACTGACTATCCCCCCCCCCCCATTCTGGGAAATATCTAGAAGACTCGCAGACTCTTAAAGCTAGAAATACCTTAGATAACATCATGCCCAAGTCCCTTGTTTTTCAGATGAGGAAACAGAGTTTCAAAGGTATTTTAAGAGCCTGGGCTAGAACCCAGTTCTCCCGCACAGTCTTGTCCTATTTCAGCCAAGTTGTTGAAATCTGTCTCTCCTTGGGAGCACTGGCCTTTCCAGAATATTGAATTCTGGTCTAATAGTTCAAGACAGTCATCTGAACAGGAAAAGGAATCACTTGTCCTTTCTACTCTCTTCACTCCTATCTCAAGCCTGTTCTTTCAGAAAGTTTGCGAAGATTGAGAGAATAAAGCTTCCAGGGGGTGACAAACTCCCTGCAATGAGAGGCAGAATCTCTAGATTGCCAGGAATGTTTGAAGGGCCAACTTTTATCCTGGCACGTTCCACTTGAAGTATTACCATCTCTTCTGGGTGTAGATCATGTTAAAAAGAAGCCAGGAGAAGCAAATTCTTGACTTAGTGAATTATCTACCTCTCACTAGCACAATCCTATTTCTTTTCCAATACCTCACTGTGGGTTCACAGGGTAATCTACTTCACTTTCAACCCAGACTTCCTGCACATCCTTTGGTTCCTGGCTACAGAGAAGTTTGAAGAACTAGGGAAGGCAAAACTTTGAAGAAAAGAAAATGTGTCTGATATTGGGGAGGCAGAGAAATCCCTGAGAAAGCGTGGTTTTCCAGCAGGTATGAAACTGTTGCCTTAAGGATTTGGCTCACTTCTTTCTTTCTAAGGTACCGTGACGGATGGGGGCTTATTTCCTAGACTGCTTCTGGTCCTTGGGCTTTCCCCACTAAGAAGTGTGAGATGCGCTACAAAGCTGCTCTTGTAGGACCACAGCTGTTAGCAGTAAAGGCGCTAGTTTGCTGGGCAAAGGACAGAACTGGTGTCCTGCCTAACCTTTCTTCCCCGTTGTCCAAGAAGCCCAATGATAGTCAAATTGCCCTCCAAGAAGGAGCCCGCTCCATCCTCTACTTTTACCAATTTTCTACGGGCTTCAGGGCTCTGTCTTGCCAAAGCTCTACCCCAGCTTCCTCTTTAAAGGAGAAATGAGAGCTGGAGAAAGCCTTTTATATTGCCCTATGGAGGAAATTATCCACGTTTGGACAAATTTCCACCCTGGGGTAAAACCCTGATTGCCTCACCTTAGCTTAGGCTTAGCAAATGACCGTTTTCTTAGCTCTAATTGTTGAAGAACTCTTCCTTGGGTTGAGCTGAAACTTACCTCTTTGTTACTTTCCCCATTGGTACCTGGATATTCTTTATATTAAAGCAAATGAAATCTTGTTCCCAGGTTTTTTCATCTGTAGTCATGTATAATCAATGGGCACAGCTGTGCTGAGTTGCCAGTCAAAATGTCAGTAATAACAGCATGTATGTATATGTGTGTGTGTGTGTGTGTATATATATGTACATATGATATATATGTATAATATATGTGTGTGTGTGTGTGTGTGTGTGTATGTATAGATTTAAGTTTTGCAAGGCACTTTACCAGTATTATCTCATTTATAATAACCTTGGCAGGCTGTTTTTGATCAGTCATTTTCAGTTATGTTCTACTCTCTGTGACCCTTTTGGGGGGATTTTCTTGGCAAAGGCACTGGAGTGGGTTGCCATTTCCTTCTCTAGATCATTTTACAGGTGAGGAAACTGAGATAAACAGGGTTAAGTGATTTGTTCAGGGTAACACAGCTAGTAAATTTGGCTAGATTTCAACTCACATCTTGACTCCAGGTCCAGTATTCCATGTAATTTGTCATCCAGGTTCCTCTCTAACCACATCCCTTTTATCTTGCCTGAGAGGAGGTAACCTTGGCACAGGAGGTTTGATTGAAAGAAATTTGAATGCTTAGCCTGAAGAAGAGAAGACTTAAGGAGGCCAAAGTGTCATAAGATGATAGAATTTATTACTGAAGAAGACAACAGAAATGAAGTCCAATGATTCTTATCCTGGGGTACATGAACTTGTTTCGATAATTGCATATTAATATAATTTGTTTCCTTTATTATCTTATGTTTTGCATAAAACAAAACAAAACATTTTTCTAAGAAGGGCTCATTAGGCTTTCTCACATGCCAAAGGGATCCATGACACTCATAAAAAGGATCAAGAACCGCTTGAATTTGGAATTTAAAAAAAATGAATGTTAGAAATAAATAAATAAATAAACAAGCAAATAAATAAATAATTGCATAAATAAATAAATCATTTTAAAAAAGAACCCTTGGGTTAGTCTGACCCCCTGCTGTAAGACCTTTAAACTGTGACTTAAATTGCAACAATTCATTTCATCATGTCTGGTTTGTGGTTTCTCTGACTTTTCTTATAGTGTGTATAAGGATATTTTTTCTTCTTGGGATTTTATAACTGCAAGTATCATCCTCCCTTTGGGGAATATAAATCAATTGATGTTACTTGCTGGAAAATGAATGAATGCATACACACATTTATACACAGCCATGCCAATAATCAAGGCCTTTTATTCCCTTTATTGGGATCCTTGTGTATTGAAAGCTCATACTTCCCACTCCCTTCTATCCCAAGGAATGTGAGTTAGCACTGACATGTAGGAACCCAAAGGAACAATTCCAAGCTCCTCTTTCACAGGTCTATGATCCTTGCTTGAAAGAACACCCTCAGGCCATCCTCCTGGCACTTGCTAGGGAATTTAGAGGCAGAACCCTTGGGAAGAAGGCTCATGCTTGTATTAATTGGTTACCATCCTGTATATCTGTGCTATTCTTATTGCTTCTCAATTTGTTTTACTTTTACCCCTAAATCCAGCCAAGAAGGTCTCTCCCAATTCCCTAGTTATAACTGCATATATAGATATCTCTCTGGGCCTAAATAGCTCTATATCAAGTAAGATGACAGGTGCAACTTGCTGCAGTCTAGTTGTTAATGATTTTTTGGTAAACTGGGAAACACCTCATAATTGTGTGATTAGCTCATGGAGGTCCACCATTGGCCAGTCCTAGTACACCTCCGTCCTAATGTTCTCATTCCCTTTATACAATGACTGTACTCAAAGATCCCAAAGTGTAATCTGGAAGTTGAGGTTAACAGATGGAACCTTGATCCCAATCAATTGCCATCCTGGAACTTCTGAGAAGAAGGGAGCATCTCTAACACACCAAGTGTCCCAGAAGTCTTAGTGCAGTTTAAATCTATTAGAGCTTTACTTCAATTCTTTTTAAAATTATAGTAATTGTATGTATTAGAGATGTTTCTAAAACCCTCTATATCAGAAATGGAACTTTCCTATATAAGAAGAAAAAGCTGGTAAACCTTCTTTGAAGCAGCCACACAACTCATTCAGTATGGATGCAGATTTGGAGGACCACGGCATCCCACTCCCATCTGCAACTTGCTGAAAGGAGTAGAAAGAGAGACAAATGAACAAACAGATAAATATACATATGTGGATATATATACACATATAGAGTCTTTACTAAGTTTTTAATATTTTTTAATATAAAATATATATATATATATGTATATATATATATATATTTCTATCTACCTACCTATCTATCTCTATTCCTTTCAGTAAGTTGCATATGGTAATGTGATGCCATGGTTCTCCAAATCTTTATCCGTTTTGAATGAGTTGCATGGCTGCTCCAAAGGTGGCTTTATATATACGTATGTATACATATAAGTGTGTATACATATATCTATATTTATATTTATATATACATGTAATCATATATATCCACATATATCCATATTTCTTTCTATCCGTCTGTCTGTCTGTCTATCTTACTTATCAAATCTCTTCTGGACACATAAGTCTTACGCAAAGGGTTCATTTTTTTTTCCCTTCCCTGGTATGGATGCTTACTTAATAATAATGATTATAGTTAACATTTCTATTTTATTTTAATGTTTGCAAAATACCTCATATAAGTTATTTCAATTTATGCCTCAAACCGGCTCTGTGAGGTAGATGCTACTATTTCCCCTCATTTTATGGTTGAGAAAACTGAGACAGATTAAGTGACTTGCCCAGGGTCACATAGCTAGTAAATATCTGAGGAAGGTTTCAAGCTCAAATTTATCCTGACTCCAAGTCCAATGCTCTATTCCCTGCATCACCTAGTTTCCCAGGTACCAGCTAATAGTTTATTTGAAGAGACTTTGATGCCAAATGTAGGAAGTTATACCAAGAGTCCTCCGCTGCAGTGGAGCAGCCTTAACTTACCCCATCATTGTACAGATAAAATGTGTGGTGAGGTGCAGTTGTGTTTAATGACTTGTTTGTGAGTGACAGCTATCTTCAACTATCTAAAAGTCTATCATCGAGATCAAGGATTAGATCTGCTCCTGCTTGACCTCAGAAAGCAGCAATTGGACTCATAGCTAGAAGTTACAAGAAGGAAGATCAAAGGCTTATAGATTGAGGGCTCTGAGGTCATTGTATCCAACCCTTTCATTTTTCAGATGAGGGAATGGAGCCTCAGAGAGGTTGAGTGATTTGCCCCGGGTCACACAGCTAGTAAGATTCTAAGCCTCTCAAAGACTGTAGCTATGTGTAAAACAAACAAACAAACAAACAAACAAACAAAAACTTACTAGCATTTCATGCCATCCTCGAGTGAAATGGGCTGCTCTTTGAGATCATAAGCTCCCCATCATTGGAACTCTTCAAGTAAAGAGGCTGAATGACTGCTCACTGGGGATATTATAAAGCATTCCTGTTTAGGTACGCATTAGACTAGATGTCCTCGAAGGTCCCATCCAGCTTTAAACTTTTATGATTTGATAGGTTCTCACAGATGAGTGTGACCCCTCCCTAGAGCCCTGCCTTCCCTGTGCTTGGAGTAAATTATGTTCAGATACCAGCAGCCTTTGTTCCTTCCCTCTGCCTCGATACAGAGAGGGACTCGTATCTATTACATTTCAGTAAATAATGCCATTCAGATCAGAAAGATCACTGTGCTCATAAAGGCCTTCTGGACCTTGATAAAAAGAAAAAGCTTTAGTCTGGAGGAGGCCTAGGTGGCAGGGGTGGCCCCTGAATCAGATCACAGATGATAACTGAGACCATGAAATAGTTATCTCTGCTCTTTGTAGAGAGCTGCTGACCGGAGTGTGAATGGTAGCTGCGTTAGTACCGGTATCTCTTTCTTTTCTTCTTAAAAGTGAGCTTGACTTCCTAGTTACCAAAGGAAGAAATAAAGTTTTAGGAAACTATTCAGCTCAGGGCTTCTGTCTGCCCAGCACTGGATTCGGCTGAGGGTGAACAGGGCATGTTCAATAGAGAGCACTTATTGAATAGATACTATCCACAGAATACTATATTAGGCACCTTAGAGTGTGTGGGGTATATATATGTATGTGTATATGTATATGCATATTATACACATATATGTGTATCAATATGTATGCATATGTGTATAATAATATATACATATGCCTATAAATGTGTATATATATATATATGCATATATTTATGTTGATTTACCTACTGATCTATCATCTTAAATGTTGAGGTAGCTAAGCAGCAACTGGAGAGAGGACCGGGCTTGACATCAGGAAGGCCTAAGTTTAAATGCTGACTTAAGATACTTACTAGTTGTGTGACCTGGGCAAATTACTTAATTTCTCTCTGCCTCAGATTCCTCATCAGGAAAATGGGGGTTTTAGTAGTGCCTACCTCAGAATGCTATTGCGAAGATCAACTGTGATAACATTTTTATAAAGATTTGCTTTGAAAACCTTAAAACACTCTATTTTCTCTAATGGAATGCAAGTTTCTTGAGGGAGAGCTCTATTTTTTTTTTGTCTTTTCATATCCAGCACGATGAAGTGCCTGGCATAGGGTAAGTGTTAATGAATGCTGACCGACTGATTGATTGATTGGCATGACACTGAGCCTGCTCTTAACAGAGCTTACCATCTGATAGGGGAATGAGATACAAAGAGGCCTAACTGCAGTGTATACTACTACCTGACAAATACTTCAGAGAATTACAAAGTCAAAGGTGTGGAGCAGGTTGGTATGGTGGAGAAAACTGGGCCTGGAATTGGGAAGACGGGGGTTTGAGGCCCTATTTTTATTAATTGATGAACCAGAATCTCTGGAGCAGTTCTCTGTTACATCTCATGGTGTCCCTCTCCAGATAAATTATGCATTGTGCGCCTTCCATCCCCCTATCTTCATCACCATACCTTCTCCTCTACCTCCCAACTATGGGGTCCCCTTCCCATCTCTTGCCATCAAGCTGTCTGAGCTTTCCCAACTATGATATCCCTCCAGTCTCTGCCATCACAATACCTACTCTGAACTCTCCCATCCATGATGTTTGGAATTCCCTTCTGTCAATGCCTCCTGTCAAATGCTTGCTGATGTCATAAAGCTCAACTAAAATGCCACCTCCTCCAGAAGGCCTTCCCTGGTTGCCCCTATCAGTGATGACTCCCCTGTCCCACTCTGGGCAGAGCTTACCTAGCACTTTGCACCTCTTTCATTTGTTTATGATATTCTATTCACTACGCTAGTGATCAACGTGCATGTTATAATCCTGTATTTGTAAGCTCCATAAATGCAAGGGACTTGTTTTTTAAACTCTGTCCCCCAGCAAAGGGTATAAGACTCTACACATAGGAGGAGTATGAGACACTTAGTAAGTATCTTGTATGAACCTGTTTGCTTACATGTTGTCTCCTTAATTAGACTATAAGCCTCTGGAAGGCAGGGATGGTTTTTGCCCTTTTTTTGTCTCCCCAGGCTTAGACCAGTGCCTGGCACACAGCAGTCACTTAATACAAAAATGTGTGTTGACTGCATGAATTCAGAAAATATAGAAGCTCTCTGGCATATAGGAAAGAGTCCCAGGGACTTGGAATTGGTGGATTGCTAGTTGAATCCTATTTCTGTCACTGTCTTGATGTCTGGACTTTAGCAAGACCTTTTCCCTCCCTAGACCTCTCTCTAGGCCTCAGTTTCCTCCTGTGTAAAATAAGGGTCAGAAACATGGCTAGAAATATGTTTTGCATGACTTCACATGTATAATTGATATCATTGCTTGTCTTCTCAATGGGTGGTGAAGAGGTGGTAGAACTTGGAACTCAAATTAAAAAAAAATAGTATTAAAAGTGTTTTACATGTAATTGGAAATTTTTTTTTTTTATGAGAAAGCAGAGGAGATGACTTGACTGATATAGTGCCTTCCATCTCTGACATACTTCAATTGTAATTCTGTAAATTGGTTCTGGAAGGCCCATTGCAGGGGCCTGAAAAGCTGGGGCAAGAGACTGATGGGGTCTCAGTCTCATCAAACACTCTCTCTATTTTCAACCCTCCAAATCAGCAGGGATGAGGCTACTCTGTGTTGGGGGTCTCCATCCTATTTTTGAATGCAGCGGCTACCTGATCTCTGGGTTTGCTATGTGTTGGCCCAGGGTTACTCAAAGGAAGAATGGAATGGTGCCATCTCTTGAGAGAGAGAGAGAAAGAGAGAGAGAAGAGAGAGAGAGAGAGAGAGAGAGAGAGAGAGAGAGAGAGAGAGAGAGAGAGAGAGAGAAGAGCACTCAGGTAGAAGTTTTCTTTAAAAAGTAGTGGAAAGTTACATCTTAGCAAGTTTGACAATGACTAGGATAATCCAACAGACCTGCCTCTCTGTGGTAGAGGAAAGGAGAAAGTGGGTAAGGAGTCAGGCAGAATAGATGGTCTCTAAAGTCCTTTTTCGCTTAGATGGTTTATAAATCTATGACATCAGCTTGGCAGTATTTGGGAAATGCCATGGACCCACAGTGGTTAAGGAGTGGGATGTCTTCTCACCTCAGACCAAGGACTCTCTAAAGTCAGGAACTGAGTCTCTCTGCCAAATTAAGGGCTCCAGGATGCCTGGGGCTATATATTCTGACCACTGTTCAAGGCTATTCCCATCATACTGGTTTAAATCCTGAGCAAATTTAGGTAAATCTCAGCTCTCCCTTGGAACTCCTTATCACTTGTTCTCTGGAAAGCATGATACTTTTTGCTGGACAGAGAAGAGATGTTACTGGGTTTGAACAACTTCCAAGGAAGACAGAAGACACTCCACCCTCCTGGTCTCTGCTCTTGCTCCTTTCCCTAAGCTCAGCCTCCCAAGTCTATTATTTCTATAACGTGTGACTAATGACTTTTATCTACCACTCAGTTCTCTCACTCCTGTCTTGGCAGCACTTGGAGATAAATAACAGGTGTGATTAACTACTCTTTTTCTTTGTTTGCTTCTGGGAAATTTTGTTTCTATCAGGAACTATTAGAATACCCAGGGATAATAGTAAAGCTATTAGAAATCCCTGGGATGAGGAAAAGAAAGGGAAATGATTATGCCCCCTTGGTCAAGGACACATATAATTCCAGAGAACAGTCTGGCCATCACCATAAGGGGCAGGGCAGACTCTTTGTAATAAGTCCCTGTCAGTTCAAATTACTTAATAAATTGTAAGTTCCCCAAGGGCAGGATCTTTGTTTGTTTTGGTGGCATACACATCACAGAGCTTTGTACACAATAGGTAATAACAGTTTGTTGAATGAATGAATTTGAATGAATCTCCTTTTTCTATTCCTTTTCCTTTTTTTTTAACCTGTCTGAGTTGTATAATGCAGGAAGTATTATATTGGGAATCAGAAGATTTGGTTTGAACTCTAGACCTTATCTCTGTGGGTTTTTGTGAGGCACCTTCCCTCCCTAAGCCTAAATTTCCTTCTGCGTAAAATTTGGGGCATCATCTCTATGATTTTTAATGTCTCTGATTGCTCTAAAACCTATGAACACATTGTCGTTTTTCTCAAAGCACCTGATTCAGGAAACATTTATTTAAGTATCCTGTGCTTGGTGCAGAGAATGCAAAAGTGAGAAATGACAGAGTACTTATCCTCAGAGAGTTCTAGTCTAATAGCCGGGAGAAAACCTGCATCCAACTAATTAGAATGCAAATTTCAATGTAATCAGTTCAGAAGATGTGCCCCCATCACATGCAATGGGGGATTTGAGAAGGGGGAGAGAGCACTTATGCCTGGATCATCAGGGAAGACATCACAAAAGTGGTGTATATGAGCTGGGCATTGAAGGAAAGGACAAATTTGTACAGGCTGAGCTGACAGTAGGAGAGAAGAGGATATCATTTCAGACATGGAGTATGGTGTCTTCAAAGTTTTGTGCTGAGGACAGGGTAGGATCAGATCAGTCAAGGGTAATCAGTTAATCAAGGGTAATCAGTTAATCAAAAGACACTTATTAAGAGCTTATTATGTGCTGAGGACAGGGTAGGATCAGATCAGTCAAGTGTAATCAGTTAATCAAGGGTAATCAGTTATCCAAAAGACATTTAAGAGCTATGTGTCATTTGTTTGTTATTCAGATCAATCCCGACTCTGTGACCCCATGGACCATACTGTCCATGAGGTTTTCTTGGCAAAAATATTGGAGTGATTTGTAATTTCATTCTCTAGTGGTTGTACTATATGTTGGAAATAGAAAGACAAAATGGAAAGGCTGCCTTGCAATCTAGACAAGTCAAACAACATGCATATATATAGGTACATGCAAAATAGAAACTAAGTGATGAAGAAGTGGAGGGAGGGCAGCACTAGCAGAGGAGATAAGGAAAAGGTGTCATTTAAAAGAGAACATTCCAACTGATCCTTGAAATAAACTGGGGATTCCCAGTAATGTATATTGAAGATTCTTTCCTTTCTTTTCTTTCTTTCTTTCTCTTCTTTTTCTTTCTTTCTTTCTTTCTTTCTTTCTTTTCTTTCTTCTTCTTCTTCTTTTTCCTTCCTTTCCTTCCTTTCTTTCTTCCTTCTTCTTCCTTCCTCTTCCTTCCTTCTTCCTTCTTTCTTTCTTTCTTTCTTTCTTTCTTTCTTTCTTCTTTCTTCTTTCTTTCTTTCTTTCTTTCTTTCTTTCTTTCTTTCTTTCTTTCTTCTCTCTCTCTCTCCCTCCCCCCAGCTGTAAATTGACAGCAATGTTTCCAAAGCAACTCTATTACATCCAGACAAGCAGATTCAAGTAACCATTATACCGCTGTGTGTCAGTGTCATTGAATTTTTTTTTTTTTATTGCTGAAGTGACACTGTACAATTGTGTTGTGGTGTACTGTATAATTGTGTACATTAAAGTGACATTTTTGAACTGACATTACACATCGCATACTTGAGTCCTGGGCTGAATAATCACCATAGTCATTCAATTATTAGAGAATAATTGGACAGAGCACAACTTGACCTAATGGAGAGCTCTTGATTTGGGTCTCCTTGTTGACTACAGTCATCATGTTGATAATGAAAAGTCTTTCTACCATACTGTGAGTACTTGGGATTGCTGAAGAGGAGGGGGATGTCAAGTATTAGCTAATGATGTCAAATATTGGCTAAGGTATACCAGAAGGAAGAAGAATCAGTAGTCTTATTACGTGAACTTCCTGAAGTTGTGGGACATCCCAGCATCCCCAAAGGGTTAATCACTGGTGGACTTACTTATGAATTAGTTATTAAAAATGTTATTGATAACCAAGAGCTGGTGATCAAATGCAAAAATCTTCATAGTGAGAGAAGGATGGTCTGAGGGTGATGGAAAAGGCTTATTGCCTGGAGGGATCCCATCTCCAATACTAAACCAATGGCAGCTGGTGATCACAGCTTCATCAGATATCATAGATTCTATGCAAGACATAGTTAGGGGAGGGAGGGACAGAATGTCAGCCTACCAGTATTATTATAAGGAACCATAGATATGATCTTTCTCAAGGAGCATCCCCAGTAACCCAGTGAGGGTTTTTTTTTTTTTTTAGAAATTAATGCTGCTGAATTAATGGAGGAAGGGCAAGGGACAGATAGAAAGGAAATTTAGAAGACTAATAGATAGGCTCAGGTTATCAGCTTTTGACCTCATATGCTCCCAGAAAATGTGAAATCCTGAAATCTCAGTACCTGATTGCTTACAGAGGCCAGATGGACGTTAGGCAGGTGGAGAGGTTGTACAAAGACATCTGCTGCAGGTCCAATTTATGAGTATCATCCAATGAGAGAAGGACTCTAACTCTGTGGTCTTTCCATTTTGGAAAGCCTGATTCAGAGGGTTGGAATTGAAGAGTCAGTGGCTGTGGGTTGGATAAATAATTTGAGAATTTTTGTTGTTGTTCAGTCCTGTCTGACTCTTTGTGACCTCATGAACCATAGCACATCAATGCTGTCCATGGGATTTTCTGGGTAAAGATACTGAAGTGATTTGCTATTTCCTTCTGCAGTGGATTAAGGCAAATAGAGGTTAAGTGACTTACCCAGGGTCACACAGCAAGTGTCAGAAGATGGATTTGAACTCAGGTCTTCCTGACTCCAGGCCTAGTGCTCTATTCACTAAGTCAGTCACCTAGATGCCTCCACTTGAGAATGGAAAAAACCCAAAGAGATATTGATGACCAGGCTTTGAAAAGAGGGAGCAAAGGTTGGTCAAATCACCATGCAACATGGTTAAAATTCTCTTGTTGTCTGGGATTTTTAGTGTTGTTGCAATCATATCCCCATTGGGAGAAGGATAAAGAAAAGATATGAAAAAGACAGCCTTTATCACTCCAGTACTCTACCAATTTGAATGTATGCCCCCAAGGTATTTCTGTACCCACTCTCAATTTTCAATGGCTCCCGGTAAAAGATTGTTGATGATATGAACTACTTGAAGGTGTCCATGTTTCTGGATGATTTAATTATATCTGCAAAGTTTAGGGAGATGCATGGGAGGTGACATACATTTTATGTATAGATCTAGAGAAAGTTTATTACCTGATTTACTTTTTTTGGTTATTAAGCTTCCCCTTCTATCTTGATTAAATGCCTTTTTCTTTTGTATTTGTTTGCCTGTTGCATGTGCTGTCATAGACATGGCATTGTTGGGGATTCTGGCAGAGATTAGGATAATTGATAACCATAAACTATGCCTGTGGGGGCCTAGAGCTACAACAGCAACACCAACAATAACATCAAATTTCCTTAATATATAACTTTAAGGTTGGCAAAGCACGTTACAGATATTATCTCATTTTATCCCCAAATTATCCTGGGAGATATGCATCCTTATTATTCTCATTGTACGGGTGAAGAAACTGAGGGGGGGGGGAAGAAACCTCTTAACAAAGGAAGGTTAAGCTCAAGGTCTTACAACTAGTTGAGAATTTATGCTTTCGTGCAGTCCTGTCAGGACCCAACAAGAGCCAGACTTCACAAGTTGTTTATCTGACACACAAATAACTCAGGCCAGATCTAAACTCTGGTCTAACTGCTTCCTAATCCAACACCCTATGAGTTTAGTCTCCTAGTTGCCTTGCTATTGTTAATATTATTATTCTCTAGGGGAAAGCTCACTGGGTTAGGAGTCAAGAGATATGCCAGCTCTGTCTCACATTAGCTGTGTGATCCTGGGCAATTCTTTTAGCTGAAATTATTATGACAGCTGTGCATGTGTGTGTGTGTGTGTGTGTGTGTGTGTGTAGAGGAAGGGAAGTCATGGGGTAGGAGTAGAGAGTGGGGAAAACCCATAAGGACAGCACCCTTACAGAGTAGAAGGAGGTATATTGGGGGACAGTTCATTCTTCTTTTCTTCCTGGAATTAAAAATTAAAACAAAAATAAAAACACTCCTTTGGGATTGAAGCCAACAAGGCACCCTCTGTGAGACATGGCACTTCCTGGGCAATTGAAAAAGTACCAGACTGGAGCCTTTGTAAGTCAGCCTTTTAGAAAATGCAATCAATTCTGAGGTTGGCGTCTAATTGGTGGCAGGTAGCTGTGGTCTTGGAAAAGGTTCCCTTTGATGCTGGAGGTAGTGGGGGAGGAGCAGCCCGTAATCCCAAAGCACCTTCCCTTTAAAGACCTTCCAGGCTGGAAACCACTGATTAGATATGAAAATACCCAGAATTTAGTAGCAGGGGAGGGAGGTGAGGATCTTATTCATAGAAACAGCTTGGCGGAGTAGTTAAGAGTTGAGGGACTTGGAACTTGGCAACCCTAAATTCTCTGTCACTGACCCACTGTGTAACCATGGGAAAAATCACTTCATCTCCTTAGGCCTTAGTTCCTGTCAAATCGGGATAACGCTTGTGCTACTTACCTTACTGTATTATTGTAAGGATGAAAGAGCTAATGTATACAAAGAGCTTTCTAACTGTGAATAACCATATACAAGAGACCCATTAGACACAGAGGTGGGGCGAGCCATAGAGCACGTGTAGAGGTCTGGCAGTGGAGAGAGCTTAAAATAGAATGCAGAGGGAGAGGGACTTTGGAACAGACATATTAGGGCATCAGAGTGGGGAAGAAACAGTGGCTCCCTCTCACTTTGATGAGGAAATAAAAACTACTGGCCTTGACTTGTGAAACCCTTCAAAATCCAGATACCCCATCGTCCGACACTCGGCATTTTCAATGGCTGGTCCCTCATGTTCTCCCTCCTCATCTTCACCTCCTGGCTTCTCTGGCTGTTTTCAAGTCTCAGCTAAAATCCTAACCTCTAGGGAAAGACTTTTCTGATCCCTCTTAAATCTATTGTCTTCCCTCTGATAATGATTCCCAACTTATCCTGAATAGAGTTTGTTTGCAGAGACTTGTCTGCAAGTTGTCTAACTCTTTAGATTGGGAGCTCTTTGAGGGCAGGGTCTGTCTTTTGCCATTTTTTTTGTATCCTCAATGCTTAGCACAACGTCTGACATATATATAGTAGGCGCTTAATAAATGCTGGTTGACCTGACTGACTGACTGATTGAATCTATATCAATCCTTCCAGACTTTCCTCTATTCACTATATAGTAGCCAAACTAGGCTACTTTCTTTTCTCTATACATGACATTCTGTCTCCCATCTCTATAATGATATCTAACATTTATATAGTATTTACTGTATGCCAGGCACTGTGTAAAGCTAAGTGTTTTACAGTTATTATCTCATTTAATCCTCACAGTAACCCTGGGAGGCGTTATTATTATGCCTATTGTACAGGTGAGGAAAATGAGCCAAACAAAGTGACTTGCTCAAGGTCACACAGCTAGTAAGTATGAGATCAAGTTTGAACTCAGGTCTTCTTGACTCCATCTCCTATGGCTCCCAGCTTGTGCCTTTTTACAACCTGTCCTTTACACTGCTGTCTCATAAAAATCCTAGCTTCTTTCAGAGTTCACATCCTACCGAAAGTCTATCCTGATCTGTCCCTGCTCCCTGTTGCTAGTGCCTTCACCCTAAAATGACTTTGTATATATTTTGGGTTCTCTTAGGTTCATGTTGAATTCCCCCATTAGACCTTAATTTCCTAAAGGGGGAATATTGCTGCATTTCTTTTTTTTACTTTGTTTCCCCTAGTAGCTGCTTAATAAATGCTTGTCATGTGAATTCATGAAATTTAGAATTTGGAACCCAGAATGTTAGAGCTGGCAGTACGTTTAGAACAGGGGGACCTAGAATAGAGCTCTAAGGGGCTTTATGATACAAAACACAGAATGTTAGAACTTGAACAACTTTATCATACAAACCAGAGAATGTCAGAGGTAGAAGGGACACTGAGACAGAAGTGTGTTAGAATAAAGAACAAAGAATGTTAGCCCTGGAAGGATCACTGGAACAGGAGAAGCTGGACCATAGAAGGTTTGGAGCCAGAAGTCAACTTAGAGATAAGCTAAATCAAACCCTCTCTCACTCCTCCTTCATTTCTCATGGAGGTAAAGCGAATTAGATTAGGTCATATGGCAATTCAAGGCCAGAGTTGCAACATCAACCCTGGTTTCCTGCTTCCCAGCATATGGCTCTTTTATCCAAACTGTGTTACTGTGGTAGGTTTCTTTAAACCTGGGGCTGCCTGTTTTAAGCTGGCCATGGCCTCTACTCCCTAGGCCTGTAATGAAGCCTGATTTCTAATACCATACAGGCATAGTGCTTCATCAGCAAAGTCTCCCACAGGATGCTGTAGTGACCTTCTGGGTGAATTTTTCTGCTGAGCTGTCAATCATGCTGTTACTTGTAGTAATATTTTTGTACCAAACCTACACGTTATATCCCTGTATCAGCAAAATAAACAATGGAGATTCATCTATTATTAATTTAAGGAGATGTGTTACTGAATGATTTCAAAATGGTTTGTCCTCTTCAAGGAACCTACTTCCTCTTGTTTCTCCCCAGGGCTCCTGTGTTGAAGAAATCATTTTCTAACAATCACAGTTGTTGAATAGCAGAGGTGGTGAGCCTCCCATGACTGGGTGTACTTAAATAGATGCTAGCTGGCTAGCTTCCTGTCAGGGAGGCTTTGGGGAAAATTACACGATGAAGTGAGAAACTGGAAGAGATAACTTCTAAGGCCCTTTCTAGTTCTCACATTCCATGATTCTTCCTGTTCAAGTCCCTAAGAAAAGTTTGTTCAAGGCAAATGTCTTAGGTAGGTGAAGTTTATCCTCACTATGTATACCTTCCTATATACCTGGCTTTATATTGGTGACCTAAAGATCCAGGATCCACCCTGAGAAGTCTATGTCTTTCCCATCCCACCAGACTCATGCTGCCCTCTATCTTCCCAGCCACTGTCTTCCTCCCTCCCCAAAATATACACACTTGATGATATCTCCTTCCACCCCATTCAAATATGGATAACAATTCAGATCAAACCATTCCTTTGCTAGGTCACCTTCAGTGGTTTCTCTGGCTTACAGGGTAAAGTCCAGAATCCTCAGCCTGGCATTCGAGGTCTTGTCTTTAAGATATTATAGTAATAGTATATATAGTATAATAGTAGCCTGGTGATCCAGAAGCTGGGGCTTATATTCTTTGACTCTGTCACTTACTACTGTAGGCATGTGACTCTGGGAAAGCTTCACTTATCTTGAGTCTCAGTTTCCTGATCTTTAAAATGAGAATAATGATGCTTGGACTAGCCTCTTCATCTAGTTCTAAGGAAGATAATTCTCACCTCTAAAGGACTATATAAATTATTCTTTTTCAGTGTAATTTGACCCACATTTAGCAAGTACCTACAACACACAAAATCCTATGCTAGGCAGTAGGGATTCAATGATGAAAAAAACAAAAAACAAAACAAAACAAAAAACAGCATCACCCTGTGCTAAGTCAATGGAGGACTTTCAACATTTAGATAAGGTGCAGTCCCTGACTTTAAGGATTTTACAAAGTAGAGATATACGACAAGGCAGGTAGATGGCATAGTGTGCTGGCCTGGCAGTCAGGAAGACCTGAGTTAAAGTCTGGCCTCGGACATTTACTAGCTGTGTGATCCTGGGCAAGCCACTTGACTGTTTGCCTCAGTTTCCTGATCTGTAAGATGAACTGGAGAAGGAAATGGAAAACCACTCCTGTGTCTTTTCCACGAAAAACTCAAATGGAATTACAAAGAGTCAAGCGTGACTAATTAACTAAACAGAAACAACAAAGAGATAAGACACAAACATAGGAGACTATAATATAACATATGTCATGATAAGTGTATCAGATAGTTGTGAGATATCTCAGTGATGGAGTAAAAATATAGTCTAATGGTAGGATCAAAGAGGGGCAGCTAGGTGGCATAGTGGATAGAACTTTCAGCCTGGAGTCAGGAAGACCTGAGTTCAAATCAGGCCTCTGACACTTACTAGCTGTGTGACCTTGGGCAAGTTACTTAACCCTGTTTTTCTCAGTTCCTTATCTATGAAAATGAGCTGGAGAAGGAATGGCAAACCACTCTAGTATCTTTGCCAAGAAAACCTCCAGAGGGTTCATGAGGAGTCAGATGTGACTGAAAAATGACTAAACAATGAAAAAGGATCAAAGAAGACTTCCTGGAAGAGGTGGTATTTGAAGGATGGGTGACAATTCACCAGACAAAGATAAGGAAGGATTATATTCTAGGAAGAATCAGTCCTTTGAGAAAAAAAAAAGAGTCAAGAGAATTCAGGGCATGTTCAGGGGCCAGAGAATCATGTAGTATGAAATATGAAATAACGGCAGGGAAGACAGGTGGGTGCAGACTCTGAACAGCTTTTGCCAGGTTTGGGGGTCTGTACTTGAGTTGGAAGGCAATAGGACATTACTGAAGTGTTCTGAGCAGAAGAATGGAATGGTTAGAGCCATATAATACTAATAGCCTTTCTTAAAGGCGACATATTTACACTTTCACTTGAGACAACAGCCTCCTCTTTGGCCATCTAACCCAGCAGAGTCAAACTCAAATGGGGCCATTAAATCATACATAAAGATCCCTATGGGCCGGATACTGATTTAGAAAACCTCATATTAACATTATCTATATTTTATTGTATTTTAATTTGTTTTATTAAATATTTCCCAGTTACATTTTAATCTTCTTTGGGCCCACTGGGAAATGTTTGCAACGTGACCCGCAGGCCTCCTGTTGTTTGATGCCTCTGATCTAATCAAGCAGTCAGGTTACATAAGAACTAAGATTTCCTGTCACAGGAGAGGAAACCATGGAGTGGGAATGGAATATTTTGGGCCAGGCATAGCTTTGAGGTAGCCCTCCGATAATACCTTGCAGGCAAGAGCCTATCTCTCCTATGCATATGACTGATTCTGCTAGACACTAAGGGAATTCACCTAGGCTGGTGGCCATCTGTGACCTGGCTTTGAATGCAGGTGTGTAATGCCTCTCTTCTGCTCAGTGCTGTCTCAAGATGCCACAGGATGGAAATAATTAAGCAGCTCCCTGAGTGTCCCAGAAGCAATTAATGATGGGATTGGTGAGGTAGGGCCCAGGCAATTAGGTCCTGAACAAACACTATTCTGGGAGGTGAGGATAATAACTTCATGGGTCAGAGTTCATCTGCATTAATAAGCGTTTGGCATTTGGACAGCACGCCTGGGTTTCAGACTGCTCTACACACTGGAGTTTCTATCCTCAGGGAAACTTCCTGGGTATAGGTCAATATGACCCTATTTATTGGTAGATCCATCCTTTCTGCTTGTATTCTGCAACTGTAGCAGCTGTGGGTGGGAGAGAAGGGATAGTGATAATCTGGGAATACAGACCAAGCCATTGCAGGGCCAGGGTTACAACGGCCCCCATCTCACCCTCATCTTCACCTCTGAAATAGCCTAAAGCAGATTATTATAGAGTGTGAGAAGGACTAATACGAAGCGGGGAGGAAAGGTACGTTAGAGCCATCTTGAATACTAATAAAACCATTTCTATGTTATCCTAGAGGAAATGAAGGTATTTGAGCCAAGGTGGCTCAGCAAACCTCTGCCTTATCAAGATTATTCCAGCCCTTGTGTGAAGGATGGAGAGGAGAGAGAAGAAGCTGGAGCAGGTAGGCCATATAGAGGTTATTATGATAGTTCAGAAAAGAGATGATAAGATGATGGTATAAACTAGAGTGCTGGCAATGTGAATGAAAAGAATGAGAGATATGGTGAAATTAGAATTGACAGATCTTGGCAACCAATTAGACATAGCGGTGAGAGATTAGCTAGAAAGGATTCTCAGGTTTTGAAACTGAGTTTCTGGGAAGATGCTAGCATCACCAAAAACACTAGGAATATTAGTGGGAATGGTGGATTTTGCAGGTGGGATGCCGAGTGCGGTTTTGGACATGTTGGATTTGAGTTGCTAATAGTGTATATGCCATTCATTTCAATATGTGGAAATGGGGCTCAGTGGAGAATTTTGGGTGGGGTTTACAAATCACAAAATCATCAGCACGAGCAAGCTCCTCAGGGAGAATGAAGGAAAAGGAACTAGAAGAAGAGAGATGGAGCTGGGCATGCTCATTGGCCTCTAGCTGTGGGACATGCTTTGTGTTTTGTAATGATGGAGCATGGCTGAGGAATGGGTTGAAGAGAATTAGCCACTGAATTAGGAATGACCATTCCCTTTGTGGACTATGAAAAAAATGAGGAGAGATGGCTTTTTTCGTTTGAGGTGGCCCCTCCCCACCCTTGGCAACTATGGTGGCTGTAAGCTTGAGCATATAGCAATGGTAATCAACATATGCTTGTGTAAGTGAGCCTGAGACAGGACCTCAAGTCCCCAGCAGCCTCTTCTGCTTTGTGTTTCTTTCCCTGAACATAGGTTACCTAATTGCAATCTTGAAACCATGGTTTTCATCCTCTATATCTATCTTTAAGTTTGAGGGTTTGAATTGAGCATGGCTTATTTTGTGGCTGATCTTTCCTGCAACCAAATCCTTGTCAAAGAAGGAAATGACTATTAGTAGCCAGCCACTACATGTATAAGCATGAACTAAGGGAAACTTTGAATATTATCTGTAACCCATCACCTCTATTATACTCTCCTTGGAGGTAAAGGCTTTCCAGAGATGTATTGGACTGCTGGATAAATATTTTGCATTCACTATGGATCTGGACTGTAAAGCTAAAATATTTGTCTTTCCCAATCATGTATTGTGTTTTCTTACTCCTTTCAACTGTAGTCTCTACTTGAGAATACTCTTAAGGGACTCTGTCTCCAAAGAGAGGGAGACGAGCATAGTCCACAATCTCTGGGTCACTATGCCTCCACTGCAAAATTTTGTAGAATTGTTCTTCAAACAAAGCTTAAATATGACTCATGTCTAGATCTCCCCCTAAAAGGGATGAACAGAGTCATTTTTAGAGAGGTACTCATTGTATTAAGTGGTAGGTAGCAAATATTGTATAGCTACTTATTTCTTTTTCCTCCACCGAAGTCTCCACCATGGAACATGGTCAATGTGAGCCCAGAACAAGAATTCCCACATGGGAGAGGACTGAGTCCTTGGTCACAGGTGACAGAAGCATGTAGAAAAATGAGCCTTGGCAAAGGAGAAGGATCTGTTTATACTAAAACTGAAGAAGAGATAGACAGAGTTGGAGGGGGAAGAAATAGAGGAGTTTGGAGGTGTAGAGGTTTAATGATGAGGGTCACTAAAGGATGACTTCACTTTTCTCCATTAATTAGAAGGTGAGACCGGTAGTGCACAGAAGGGAGATGTAATTTGGAGGTCTAGGGAGAAAAACGTTTGGAAGAGCCACGGTAAGCAATATGACAGAGAGTCTATCAGAGAAGAAGGATAGCGTTATCATGCGGCAGTGAAGGTGTGATTGAGGTTAGCTAATATGGATTTGTAGTGGACACAATTGGCATGGGTTTGCAGTTTGTTTAGTGGGGTTCGGCAGGTTGGGAGTAGGAATAGAGAAAGCAGATGGCAAGGTGATCCAGGGACAAGGACTGAAAGGGAGGGAGTAGAAGAAAGGCAGGAGGCCAAGTGCCTCAGGGTTGGGAGGATAGTGTCTTGTCTAAGCTGATTAGCTGCTGGAATATGTCTAAGGGAGGAAAATTAGCCCAGAAAGCAGTAATGGACTAGGAAGCACAGGAAGAATGGAAGGGCTAGAGTGCAGATTCTTAACCTATTCCGTATCACGGACCCCTTTGCCAGTCCGGTAAAGCCTATTATCACAACTTCATCTCCGATAACGTTTTTTTAAATACATAAAATAAAATATTTAAGATCATGATGGCAACTAATTTTACTGAAGTTCACTAATCAAAATATATCTTTGAAAAGCAAGTTCATATGTCCCCTCCCCTCAATTCAAGAATTCTTACAGAGGTTGCTATGTTGTGAGTATAAAACACAAATTTGAAAGATGAGAAGACATAGAGAGGGACAATTGTGTGGAGGGAGGAAGGGAGAGAGAGTGAGGGAGAAAGAGAGAGAGAGAGACAGAGACAGAGACAGAGTGAGACAGAGACAGAGACAGAGAGAAACACACACAGACAGAGACAGAGACAGATAGAGACAAACAGAAACAGAGAGACAGACAGACAGGAAGGGAGAGACAGAGACAGACAGAGACAAACAGGGAGACAGAGACAGAGAAAAGAGATAGACAAAGAGACACAGACACAGACACAAAAACAGACACAGAGATAGAGATAGAGAAATTTTTGAGCTGAAAATAATGGAGGTAGACAAGTTCAGGACGATGGTGAGGACTAAAATATTAACTGCCCTGTGAGCTGTTGACATAGAGAGGAGAAATGAGGTATGAGAATTGAGAAAAATTGAGGCCCTTGGAGGTCGGGATGTTTGAGGAGAAATAAGAGGAACATTGACAGTTCTAGGGATGAGAGCACAGTTTAGGATTGACAGAATGTTTTTGCCCACGGAGCTGGGATTCTAGTAATCGCTCTGACTCTGGTGATTTGTTTTCTGGGATCTAGACTCAAATTGGGCTTGACACTAGTTCTGTAGCCTTGTTCCAAGTTAGCAGGGGGAAGAGACACATTCAAAGATATCTTGAACTTGGAGCAAGTACCTGTCTCTCAATCTCTAAGTCTGTGACAGCATAGACCATCTAGTGCCTTCAGTCCATGAGGTTTAGGATCTCTTATGGAGCTGCTAAGGGCTCCAGAAGGATGTGGGAGCCCTTATGTGAAGGCCCTTGGCATTCCCTACATGCGTAAGCTTTATAGGTACCCCCTCTCTTTCAGATTTGCTGAGAGCCATGTTGATTATCACTGATTCACAGGCTCTGAGAAGCAGAAGGGACCCAAGTGGCTATCTTGTCCACTCATACATGAAAGAATAAGAAAAATGTTACTCGACAGATGTTGACATATGGAATACTTAAGTAAGAGTGGAGTCGAAATTATTCCCTTTGGGTTCCAGTGAGTTGATATGGAAGATGATGAATGTAATAGTAATAATAATATTATTTACTATTATATAATAATAGATTTTAGGTTTGCAAAGTACAGATATCTTATTTTATCTTGACAACAACATTGTAAGGTAGGTGCTATTATTATCCCCATTCTATTGAGATTAAGATTGATCCTGTATCATTTATTTGTTGAACCTATTTATAATTAATCGATTTTATTCTGTAACTGATTGTCATGGTTCTTTGTCTCTGAACTTTGTTCAGAATGTAGTTGGTCTATAAATAGGTAAATCAGTTATTACACTGACCTATTCTTGCCTTAAGAAATTAGCTAACCTTGGGGGATGTTTGTGAAAAAGGAGTTGGGTCTAATATTTTTACACCACCAAGCTATCCTTTAAGGAGGTCTGGTTTGCTGTCTAAAAGTCTGGACCACTATCTTGCACTTGAACTCAAACAACAAGTACTTCTTAGCCACAGGGAAGAAGCAAAGAATCATTGATGTCCCCTCATTACCAAACTTCTGATCAAGCACATTGTTCCTCGTGCCTCAGTTATGCCATGAAATCACCTACCTTTTTCTGCTCTTTGTCCTGTACTCCCCAAAACCTATTAAAGAAAACTGTCCCTCTCATTTGGGGTCTCAGCTTACTGAGGATATCGATATCGTATTTATTGGTAGATTCATTCTTTGCCAATTCATTCTTTGCTCAGAACTTTGTGCCTCAGTTTACTTTATTTCAACCACTACACTACATAGTGGGAAAGCAAGGCAAACAAAAGTTAAGCGACTTCCCCAGGGTCACATAGCTAAAGCAGTATTTGCGCTCAGGTTTTTCTAGCTCTAGGTCCAGCACCCTTTCCACTGTACCCCCTAGCTGATGTGGTACAAACACATTTTCTAAGTACATGGAAAGAAAAGCTTTCAAAATATAGAGATCTGGTAGAGAAAACATAATCAAATGAGAACAGGATGAAGTACGTAACATCCTTGCTGCCTGTCTGCCACTGTAATTATACCAGTGAGACCAAAGATAAACTTACATCTTCATCCTTTTATTCAGCCACAATCAGTTTTCTGTTTATTTTCTGACCTTTGAATTATCCTCAAAAATTCACTCACTCTAATTCACGCTATACATGTAATAAGTCAGTAGCCACATTCTATCACTTGTAACTCCAAAGTATCTCTCATACACGCTCTCCCTCTCACCACTATGCCCAATCATACAACCAACAATTTGGCTCAGAATGTTGTCACTTCTTCCCTGGATTACTGAAATAGTCTCCCATTTGGCATCCTTGCCTCAAGTCTCTCTCCTCTCCAATCCATCATTCACACAACTGCCAACATGATTTTCCTAAATTATAAGTCTGGTCATGTCACTCCGCAATTCATTAAACTTCAATAGTTCTCTATGACTTCTAAGATCAAATTTATACTTTTCTAGGTATTTGGATATCTGCACAACCTGGTTCCTCTCCATTCTCTCAGTCTTTGTACACATTATTGTCTTCCATGCACTCTGTGATCCTTCTATATTGGTTTATTAGATGTTCCACTTACAGGACACTCTATCTATCACCTCTATGCCTTCCTACTGGCATCGACTTTAAATCTAGCCCATATCTACCACACCACAGTACCCTCCAATGTCCCTTCCAACTCTGAGAAAATAGGATTTTATGATGTGGAGAGGTGGAGTTGATCAGGGAAAGTCTTGCCAGATTGCAATGAAATTGGTTTTAACTGAGGAAAATGAATCTCACTCTCTTTCATGGGCAGTTCTAAACAGGCACAATTACCCAGATAATTCAGGAAATCCGCAAATTTTGTCAAATCTGGATACTTAAGATCTGGCCACCCTAGCTCTGTCACTAAATTGTTATGATACCTGGGACAAGTCCATTGACATTACTGGGCTTGACTTTCCCTGCCCACAAAATGAGGGACTTGGACTTTCTGGTGCCTGTGGTCTCTTTTAGCTCTGTCATTCTGTGAATCTATGCATCTAATGGGAAAATTATAAGCATGGATTCTACCCTTCCAGGTATTGGGTCTGAATAATATCTGGCTAACAACAAAAAGCTGGACATTTGAAAAATCCCATTCTAATGGGATGGGCATCCCATCATCCATCTGGGCTCCAAGCATTGGCTCTTGACTCCTGACCTCAATTTTCATGAGCTGTCATAGAGTCTATATACATCTCACTTCCCTATTGTCATAATATACAGACATTCAAAATCGATCACCATCTGCTTCTCCTTTGGCCTGATTATGGATGGAATAAAACATCAGCGGTTTATTTGCGGCAGGCAGCCTTCAATAATATCTGTGCATTGCTACAGACATATCAGACATATTCATGGCCCGGGATCAGTAATTTTTTTATGCAATAATGCATTAGAAAAACTCAGCTCTGGATCAGGGTGTGAAACACCATAAAACCCCAATCAATACAGTTCTGAGAGAGGGAACTCTGTTTCAAATATAAGCTGAGCAAGATCAATAGGGCAGACATCGCATAAGGTATTCAAGAGCTACAGTTTATGAGTATTCCAATTTCAAGCTGCACCAATTGCCATTTCTGTTTTTCTTCTTGGTGGAAAATAGCTCCTCATAGCTTGCCACCCTTTTCCTCCTTATCATTGCCATCAGTGCAGCATAGTATAGTGGAGAGTGTACTAGACCTATAATTAAAAAGACTTTGGATCAAGTTTGATCTACCTTTACTATTTGTGTTGCCATGGGCAAATCACCTCAACTCTTTTAACCTTAATGTTCTCATATGTAAAATGAGAATAATCGTCTTCACTATTTCATAGGATTATTGTGAGGAACAAACAAGATTCCTAGAATTCTAGTGCTAGAAGGAGTCTTTGATGTCACCTAATCTTTCCCTATGGAATGAGATCCGGTAAAAACAAAAGAAAATCCACAACTGAATTCCCCAATGACTCAGAAAGTTATTAGTGAGCTAGGCTTGGAACCCAGGACCCCTGAGTAAAGAAGGGCTCTTTTGTCACACTGCACTCCTGTTTCCTCAGACTTAGGACTTTGTTAGGATAGGAAACTCCCTCTACCAATGCAGATTGCCAACAGCTCTATATAGAGTCTTAGGGAGTTTCCAGAGTAAGTGATTTGTTCCTAGTCACACAGCCAACAGGTTACAGAGACAGAGGTGAATCTCGAACTCTGGTCTACCTGACTCTGAGGCTAGCTCGATATCCACTCATTATGCCAAGCTAACTTTCTATGTTGCCTCCTTTTATTGTAATTCTGTTGCTCTGAACCTTCTGTGGTATAGTGGCTCTTTATTTTCCTAAGGATAAAGTCCAATGTCTTCACCCTGATGTTACAGGCTTTCCATAATTTAGCTGCCACCTTATCTCCCATTTTTCTCTAGTTTAAAGTCTCCTCCTCTGGTGTCTTTTCTGTCTCTCAACCAGCCATTGATTTGATGAGCATTTACTGAGGATCTCATGGCTGTTTGGGTGGTGTCTTCACCTATTAGACTATAAGGTCTTTGAGGGTAGGAATTGTTTTTTCCTTACTTTGTATCCCCAGTAGTTAGCACTGCCTGGCACATAGTAGGTGCTTAATAGGTGCTGGTTGACTTGATCTGTTGACAACTAAAATGAATGGGTTAGAAGAGGTGAACTTTAAGGTTCCTCATCTCAACTATCCTACATTCTGTGTCCTAGATCCCTTTTAACTCTGATGTTCTATATTACAAAGTCCTTTCTAGTCTAAGACTATCTAAATATTTTTCATTCAATACACTTTACAATGGGGAAAAGATAAGAATAACTAAATGTAACATTTGTTGTATGATCATAGGACCATCAAGATGCTTCTAGTCTAATAGGCTAGATAAGTTCTTAGATGGAGTAGTAGAACTGGATTGTGCACAAGAGGAGTACAAATTTCTATCACATCAGATTAGAGGGAGATCATTTTCAGATAGAGAGATCAATGAATAAAAGTTAGTATTAATAACTGATATTTATATAGTACCCTTACATTTTACCGGTTACTTCATTTGATTGTCACAAAACCCCTGTGAGGTAAGTACTTAAAGGTATTGGCCCCATTTTCCAGATGAAGAAACTGAGAACTAGAAAGTTGGTAAGTATTTGAGGTGGGAGGCTCATGACAGAAGATCACATTTGAAAAGGACTTTGAAGAACTTAGGAGGTAGGTGGGAGGTGGTTTTCCTAAAGCACAATTCCAACTATGTCATACCCCTTTCCCCCCTCTTCCCCACTCAGTAAACTTCACTGGTTTTCTATCACTTCCAGAATCAAATGTAAAATTATCCATTTGGCATTCAAAGCCATTTATAATCTCACCCTTCCAGTCTTCTTATAACTTTCACTCCAACATGTACTCTGCAATTAAGTGACACACTCCATACTATTCCTCAAACAAGACGCTCCATCTTCTGACTCCAGGAATTTTCTCTGGATGTCTCCAAAGCCTGGGATGCTTTCACTCCTCTGCTCTACCTCCTGGCTTCCCTGGCTTCCTCTTAAAATACCACCTTCTATCTAAGACAACTGCAAAAGACTCATGATGGAAAATGCTATCCACATCCGGAGAAAGAACTATAGAGTTTGGATGCAGATCAAAGCATATTATTTTCTCTTTCTTTGATTGTTTTTTGTCTTTTCTTTCTCATGGTTTTTCCTTTTGTTCTGATTCTTCTTCTACAACATGACTAATGTGGAAATATATTTAATATGGTCATACATGTATAACCTATTCAGATTGCATGCCCTCTTGGGGAAGGGAGAGAAGAAGGAAGGGGGAAAATTTAGAACTCAAAATCTCATAAAGTGAGTGTTGAAAACTAAAATTAAATAAAAAATAATTAATAAAAATAGCAACTTCCACCAGAAACCTTTCTCAATTCCTTTTAATTCAAATGCCTTTTCTCTATTGATTATTTCCAATTTATCATATCTGTAGTTTATTTGTACATAGTTTTCTGTAAGTTGTCTCCCCATTAGATTATGAGCTTTTCTAGGGCAGAGCCTAGCTTTTGCCTTCCTTTGTATTTGCAGTGTTTAGCAAAGTGCCTAGTCCATCATAATCACTTAATAAATGTTTATTGACAAACATCATAGAGAAACCCTTGACTAGACAGAATTTATTCCAACAGTCACTCAAACAGGTAAGATCGATCTTCTGTTGGAAACTTTCGGGTTCAAGTCCTGGTTCTGGTAGATATTATCTGGATGACATGTGGCAAGCTTATTGTGCCCTTTGGTCCTCAGTTTCCTCATTTATAAAATTGAGAGAGAGGGTGGACTGAAAGATTTCTAAGGGTTCTTCAGCTGAATATCCTATTGTCCAATTATCCTTTCAAAGGCCTGCCCAGACCACATTGATCTCTCTTTTCTCTAATCTGTTTATCTTAAGATGCTCCACTTCCAAAAACCTTAGAAGGATCTCATAAAGATGAAATCACATAATAGACTGCAAAAAGGGGAAATACAGACCTACATAAACAGAAGTATTTAAGAATAATAATTTATAATTACATAGTGCTTTTGCCACATTTAATATCCACAGCATTTAGCACAGTGCCTGGTACATAATAGGCACTTAATAAATGTTGATTGATCACTTTAGTAATTGATTGCTTGACTGATTAAAATTGGTTATGGATCAATTGACTGAAATTGATTATTGATTGCTTTAGTAATAACAAATAAGAGCATTATTTTCTATTCATTCATTATGCCACGTGTTTGATTTTATTTTCTCTGTCAGCAATCATGATTTTCAAACTTGAAAGGACAGAATAGGAATGGTTAATGGGGAGCTAAAACCCACAATAAATGAGAGACAGGAAGAGAATTCCAATCTAACCTTGATGAGTTCTGCTCACCTAGGCCATATGAACTCTATTCTTGGGTAATGAAAGGATTGGTGAGTATAATTACTGAGCAATTGTCATCTTTGTCACCATCTTAGAAAGATGATGGGAAATTGTTGGGAGCCACAGGGATTAGAAAAGAGTAAATGTCCTAGTCTCCAATAAATGTATGAGTCTACCAATTTTAGAGCTTAAGTTTGATCTACGTTTCCTCACAATTCTTCTATCACTCTGAATCTCTCTTTCACACATCTTATTCTTTCTTGTTATTTCTTTGAATGGTTTTTCTTTGTTATATTTTTGACTCCTTAAGAACTAGGCTTTTGTGATTGTTGATAAATCAAAATAAATTATTAATAAAAAAATCAAAAAATTAAAAATGAAGAATCAAAAAAAAAAAAAAGAACAAGGCTTTCACAGTATATACCTCAATTTCCTGAGAGGCAGCACTGTGTTTTGTACATACATGGCTATGTGAAGGACATGTAACTTTGTCAGTGTGGGTAACTTCATTTCTGGGAACTCCCTCTATTACAAGTCCTAAGGAATCCCTTGAGACATTTAGGGATTAAAGGTCTCTCCCAAGATCACACAGCTAGCAGGTATTAGTAGCTAGTCTTCTTGATTCCAAGCCCAGCCCTTTATCCACGATAGCATGCTGTATTTTACATTGTTGTTCAGTCATTTTCAGTCATGTCTTACTCTTTATGGCCCCATTTCGGTTTTTTTTTTTTGCAGAGATACTAGAGTGATTTGCCAGTTCCTTCCCTTCCTTATTTTGCATATGAGGAAACTGAGGCAAACAGGTTTGAGTGACTTGCCCAGGTCACACAGCTAGTAACTTCCTGAGGCCAGTTTCAAACTCATGAAGATAAATAAGTCTTCCTGATTTCAAGCCCAGTGCTCCATCCACTGTACCACCTAGCTGCCCACTGTATTTTATATATAATACATGATATGATATGATATTTGATATAATGTAATAAATATAATGTAAGGTAAAGTAATGTAACATAACATAACATAAGTAGAATGTTTGAATGCATTAATCAATGAATGACTTTATACAACGTTTTATTGTTTTCAAGTTGGTGGTGCATCAGATAAAACACTGGTCTTGGAGTCAGGAACACCTGCATTCAAGTTCTTCCTCTGTCACTTATTATCTATGTGACCCTGGGCAAGTCACCCAGGTACTCTCACCCTCAATTTCCTCATCTGTAAAATAAGAGGGTTAGACTTGATGACACCTGACATCCCTTCGAGCTCTAAATCTCTGGTCCTATCATTCTAAGTACTTTCCTCAAAAAATTCTCTGAGGTTGGTAGTTCAAATATTCTCATCCGCATTTTTACATGTGAAAAAACAACAAGTGACTTTAAGAAATGAAAGGAGTTGTCCAAGATCATTTACCTAACAAATCAGGGGCCTCAGAAAAGAAAAGCAATTTTCAAATGTGAATTAACAGTTAAGAATATGGTCTCTGAGAATATCATTTGGATTTCTGGGCCATAGGAATGATAATCTCTTGCCCAGCATGGAATGCATCTAACGAGGGCCAGTAAAATTATGTGTTTGGAGACTTGAATTCCAAAATGACTTTAAATTGAAAAGGCAGGAAGAGAGATAAAAAATGTTGGCATGTGTCTGTAAAGCTAGTTTCCACAAAGAGTAGCAGTTATAATGGAGAGAGTAGCAGAGAGTGTATGCAAAAAGCAGTTATAAATCCTTGGTCTCAGATATCAATCAAAAGGCAATTTTGATTTGATTTGTGTCAACACGACTTGGGTTGGGAGGAGGAAGGACATGACTTAATGATTAGAATATGGCAATAAAAGTCTGTTTTCTTTTTTTTTTTTTGGACCAAACCTATAATTTAATTGGTATAGGGAACTGCCAATGAGGAAAAGTCCTATATTAATATAGATCTGCAACTAGTTGGCAGCTACAGTCTTTAAAAGTTCCCATGAGTCATTGAGAGGTGAAGTGAATTGCCTAAGTACATATTAGTGTACCTGGGGACAGCCAGTACATGTTAGTGTACTTGCAGACTTGAACCCAGGTCTGGGACTCAAAGTCAGGTCTTCCTAACTCTGAAGTTAGCTCTCTTTCCAATTCTTCTCACTACATCTCATGGAAGAGTATATCTTATTCCAATGGAACAGATTCAGTAAAAGGAATATCAGAATGTGATATTGGAAGATATACTCATCAAGTTACATCTGTGAATGAGATGTGAAAAAGCATGATAGAAGGTATCTGGGAGAATACTGGTGGGAATAAACTAAAAGCCACTTGGACAAGAGGAAGAAATGGATGATGAGTTCAGCAAATAGAACTCAAGATCATAAACTGATTATAAAGATGTGCTTTATTAGTAATGGGAAACTTCAACCATCTAGATGTTTACTGGAGCTCTCTGTGGAAAGCAGAAAAACTGATAAATTCTTGTCTTATTTTAAGGATAGTTTCACTCTTCAAAAAGGGGAAGAAGCAATAACCCAAAAGGAGGAAATATTTTTCAAAGCAGGATTGATGGGAACCTTGACAGAAAGTGCTCACTCAGTCATAGAGCTCTTGATAGATAAGATGGGCAGGCTCTGACACACAACCTCACTTTTAAGATAGCTGATTCCATAGTTCTCAGAAAGGAGGGGGAAGATGCTTTGGTCTAAAATTCGATTGAGGGAAATAGACCCAAAAGGCATAGAATACTTTCAAGAATATAATTCTGACAACACAATCAGAAACAATTCTAATTAGGAATAAAAAGGGGAAATCTTTAAAGAGATAGATTTAGATGTTGAGGAAACTTGTCAAGCATTTAATATTGTGTGTGTTTGTGTGTGTGTGTGTGTAAAGAAAACAAGACCAAATAACTAAGTACACATACACACACACACACACACACACACACACAAAGTCTTATAAGAAGACTAAAGCTCAGAATAAGCCATTGATTATTGCTAAGAACAAAAAAAGGAATCTATTTTCATTGTGTTGAGGGCAAACAGAAAATCAAAGAGAGAATGAGACTGATGCTTTGGGACTGGATACAAACACTGATAAAATGACAGAAAGAAAATAGCACTATTCAACTTAATTTTTTTCTTGTTTTATTCCAAAGATAACAATTTTTGGAATCATGGGATAGATCCAAAAACGTTTAACAACATGTTTAAATGCAGTGTATGTAAGGATAAATTCAAGATAAATTTGGTATCCTCAATAAATTCAGATCACCAAGATCACAGACTATGTCCTAGGATACAGAAAAACAAACAAAAATTAGTGGATGGAATTGGTGAGCTGCTGCTACTTTGAAAGATTTACAAGTCTGTGTAAACTAGAGAGAACAGAGCATTAGAGACTAGAGATCATTGTCTAGAGAGTAGGGGTCACTTTTTTGTTTGTTTGTTTTTGCTTGAGGATGGAAGTTTTGAACCAGGATCTGGTAAGTTTGACCTGAAATCCTAGAAAACTTCTACATTCTGTCATTAAAAGGATAATTTGTAGTCATTTAGAAAGGGAAGTGCTGATCACTAATTGACAGCAGAGCTTCCTTTTGAATAGGTCATTCCACACTACAGCTACCCCTTCCACCTCACAGGAGGTAGGGGCCCAGTGCTCCTGTGATCTAGAAAATCAGTGTAACATTTTTGGCTTTTCCTTCATGCTAGAGAAGAAGTATGAATTATTATGATATTAAAAGATAAAATATGTTAATATTTCATAATACTATACATATATTGCATGCATTTCTGAGTTTCTAAACTTTTTTCTGTGTTGTCTGCTAGCCTTCGAGTGTCATCTGGGGCTTCTGCAAATCCCCCCCCCCCAATTTCCATTTAATTTCTTATGCTTATCCACAATATGATGTGGAAGGGATAATTGGGATCTCTTTTGTCTTTTAAAGCAGTTACTAGATAAATAGAGCAGGGAAATATGCAGGAGATAGAATACATCTTGATTTCAGCACAACATTAGACAAAATCTCTGGCAATTTAAGTGACAATAGAGTCCTGGACCAGGAATTAGGAAGATCTGCATTCAAATCCCACTTCAGACACTTGAAAGGCATATTTTTCTGAGCAATTCATTTAACCTCTGCCTTAGTTTTTTCATCTATAAAAGGGGAATAATAATAGTAGCTACCTCCCAGAGTTGTTGTGAGGATCAAATGAGATAATACTTGTAAAACCATTTGCCAACCTTAAAGTGCTCTATAAATGTTTGCTAGTATTCTTTTCCTTTCCTTGTGGACAAAATGGAAAGATTAGACTTCATACAAGTATAGTTAGTTGAATTACGGAACTGATTGAATGATATAGTAGTTAGAATTTGGAGTGTAGGATGAGGAAGACCTGAGTTGCAGTCCTACCTCTAACAGTCACCATGTGGATTTCTCTGACTTTGTCTCTTTGAAATACGAAGTACCTATTTCACACTGTTGTTATGAGGCTTAAATGAGATAATTTATGTAAAGTAGTTTCTAAAGATTAAATAAACTATTATTATTATTATTATTATTATTAAACTCCCCAAAAGATAATTTCTTTAAAGGAGTTCTCTAGTATATAATGCTCCTTGGCCATGAGCTGCTCAACATTTTTTATCAATGACTTAGAAGGCATCATGTTTCAAAGATGCAGATGAAAAGGCTAGGAGGGATTGGTAATGTTATTGACAGAAGAATCCAAAGTGGTCCTGATAAAAATGCTGTATAAATATTTTTGTACATTTAGTTCCTTTTCTTTTGATTTCTTTGGAATATAGACCCTGTCGTGTTATTCCTGGGTCAAAGGGTATATGCATAGTTTTATAGCCTTTTGGGTGTAGTTTCAAACTGTTCTCCAGAATATTTAGACCAGTTGACAATTCCACTAATAATGCATTAATGTGCCTATTTCCCCACATACATTCCAGCATCTGGCTGCCATTTTAAAGATATGGACCTTGACACACCAAGGCATATTCTGAAGAAGGCAACCAGAATGATGAAGGGCCTGAAGGCTCTAGATGAAAGGATTACTTGAAGAAATTGGGGTTGTTCATCTTGGAACTAAGAAGATATAAGGGATGCAAGATACCTTCCTTAGAGTATTTGTAGAAGAGGGATTAAACGTGTTCTAAATTTGATAGAAAAAAATACGAATGGTTAAAGGTCTCCAAATGTGCAATGGAGCTGCACTGTCTTGTGGGAGAGGTTTTCCAATAATGAACATCCTTATCTAAATGCTGGATGGCCCCTGCTCAAATGCCATTGTGAGATTCTTGTTCAGGTACCAATGCTTACCTAGATCACAGCTGAGGTTCCTTTCAAGACCATTATGCTGGGGTATTGTCATTTTTCCAAATAACATTTTGTAGCATCTTAAAAAAACAGACTCTTACAATATTAATATTATAGACTATTTGAATGACAGAATCTTAGAATTATCTAATCATAGATTCACTAAATATTAGAGCTTTATAATTAAATAAATTCCAAAGCATAAATGCTTAGAATCAGAATATTAACAACATGACATTTTAAAATAGACTCCCTGTAGAGTTGGGAGAAATGTTAGAGATCATTTAATCCAACCCTTTCATTTCACATACAGGGAAATTGAGGCCCAGAGAAGATAGATGAGTAATCTACCATCACAGAGGTAGCAAGTGACCAAGAAAAGATTTAAGCCTGGGTCTTCTGGCTCCCAATTCAGTAACCTTTCTAAGGGGCCATACATAAATTGTTGAATGAAATCATAGACTCTTGGAGATCATCAGTGCCTTGCCTGAAACGAAGTACTCTAGTGTTAGGGATTTCAAGCCACTTACAAGGTTTTTATAGAAGTTATCTTGTGAGTGGAAGGGGAAATAATAGAATCAAGTCTTTCTTCACTAAGAAGAGGCTGTTTCCTATCTTCCCTCTTAGCCATATCCACAGTGGTAGCCTGCAATCTGAAAACAACCTGATTTATGGGGCTGTGAGCTTGGAGTGGGCATTTTTCCCCCTGCCAGTCCCATGCCTCCTGTCCTCAAACACATGACAAAATTTACTATGGCAGAAGCAATGCCAAGGCCAGTGGAATGCAGCCAGACTCCAGGGCTGGTGGGGCCAGAAGCTTATTTTGGAAAAGGCTACCCAGCCCCAGACTTGGCGGTAAGAGAGAGAAATAGGAAAAGCAGGCATGACCTGGTTTCCTACTCCCATCCATAGACTGCTCTGTCCAGGGTAGGAAGGCAACGCTATTCTCTTTCCCAAAGAGCACCAGGCCACCTTCTCAGGTGTATCTGTTTTTCCTGAAGCAAAATCTCCCAGTCCTTTCCAGATACAGAACCTCAAGGAAAGCTCAAAAAAGAATGAGGGAGAATGTCTTATTTTGTTTTTCAGGAACAAGGCCTGATTTGTTTTTAACTACCTGGAGTTAGTGGATACAAGCAGGTTTTCATGGCTATTCAAAGAGCAGAAAAGAAAAATGTTTAATTAGCACATGGTAGAAAGAACTCTCGGGTAGGAGTCAGGAGTCTAAATCTGCTACTGACTCACAGTATAAACTTGGGCAAACCCCATACCCTTTCTGCAATCTGGCGTTTTACTCCATAAAATAAAAGTGATTGTCCTAGGTAATCTCTAAGGACTCTACCAGCTCTGGCACTACAACATTCTGGGATCCTGGGATTTGTGGGCAGCAAAGGAGACCTCCCTCTGTTAGATGAGCTTGGAGGAGCTAGAAGTGGGATATAATTTTTTTTAAAAGGACCGTAATGTTGGAGTCAGAGTCTACTGGCAACAGCATCCAGTGGGCTCGGTAATGAGAGTTTGATGAGCTCTGTGTGGGGTTGGGCGAAGGCCAGGCCCTCAGCACCTGGCACTACCCAAATGCCAGCCCTGCAATTAGTAAATATTGGTGGCTCCAAGAGGGATTGGCAAACATGACTTGCCCAGTATGCTTTGCTTGGAGGCCTCCCTGGTCAGAGCTTTGGGGTATGTCTTCCTGCATTTCTGGAAGCATGTTTAGCTACCAAGACCAGTATGTTGTCTCCTACATGATAGGTGTTCAAATAAATATTTATTTAACTTAAAAAGTTTGGCCAAGTTGAGATGCAGGTGTTGCTTGCAAGCAAATATGCAAGTGACAAGCATTCATCAAGTGCATTCTGTGTGCCAGGTACTGTGTTGAGAGCTGTGGATACAAATAAAAGGAAAGGAAAGATAGTCCTTAGCTTCAAGGAGCTTACATTCTAATGGGGAAATATAACACACGAAAGGAGCTGAAAAGGGTGTGTGTGTGTGTGTGTGTGTGTGTGTGTGTGTGTGTGTGTGTGAAGTGTAGGGGTGGGGTAAGGATGATGTTAAAGTTAGAAGTACAGAGAGCTGGGAGGGGAAAGAAAGTTGGCCACTGTGTAGCTCTCTCCAAAGAAGGAAAAAAAAAAGGAAAACTGGGACAAATGTACCAGTGGGAGAAGGTGGCTGTCATGGTAGGGGAATTGGGTGCTGAAGGATGTTCCATGGTGAGCTTGCATCAGATGTATAAGAAAGTCAAAAGCACAGTCAAGAGGGAATGAGGTTTGGCCTTCTGAGATCTTCACTACCCCCCTTTCAGCAATAGTCTCTTGATAATAGCTAGTATTTACAAAGTGTTTTAAGGTTTGCAAAGCACTTTACAAGTTATCTCATTGGGAGGTATCATGATTATCCCCATTTTACAAATGAGGAAACTGAGACTAGGAGAAGTCAAGTGACTTGCCCAGTGTCACAGAGCTATTAAGTGTCTGAGGCCAGATTCAAACTTTTCCTAAAACAAAGTCAAATGCTTTTCCCCTGTGGCACCTAGAGAAGATATTTCTAGCTTCTGGGGAGCCTTCTTACTGAGAATCAATAGGACTCATCAGAGGTCTGAAAGAATTTCAGAGTCCAATAAGTTACCAAATCATCCAAAATAGCTCTCTTATTTAATCCATTTCTCTCCATTACTATGGCCAAAACCCTAGGTCTGATTCTTGTCACCTGGATGGCTAAAAGGACCCCAAATTCATCTCTCTACTTCTACTCTTCTCTTTTCTAACCTAATCTCCATACACTGCCATCTTTCTAATGCAGGACTTCTAAATATGTAACTCTTCTACTTGAAAATGTTCCCTGGGTCCACACTGTGTATATATACATAACATAACATGACATGACATAATATAACATAATATAACAATATAATATGTACATATAGATACACATACATACTTATACATTTACAACCTAAATTTTTCTCTCTACCACTTCTATTCACTGCTACTGTTAGTACTGGTCCCTTGGGTTAAGTGCAAGAAGTCTAATCCCTCTTTCACACGATAGCCTTCCAAATACTTGAAGATGGCCATCACACCCACTCTACTGTAAGTCTTCTCTTAATGCCAAATATCCCTAATTTTTTCAAACAATTCTCACACAATATATTCTACAGTCCTCTTCTTGCCCCTCTGGTTGTTGTTTCCTATACATGCTCCAACTTGTCTATGAGCTTCCTGAAAAGTAATTCCTGGAATTGAACTCAGCCCTGATGTGGTCTGATCAAAGAACAGAACAAAGGAATGATCTCATACCTCTGCAAGCTATACCTCTCAATGCAATCTAGGATAATGTTTTGTTTTGGTTTGTTTTTCCCCCAGCAAGGACCATGGCACAGCCTTGGTCTTTATTGATTCTGTAGTCTACTAAAATGAACAGTTTTTGTTTTTATTTTGTTTTATTCTTGGCCACAGGAACTGCTGTCTAGCCATGCTTCTCCTATTTTGTGAGGTTGATTTCTTAGAACCCCAATGGAAAATTTTCCATTTAGCACTGGACAATTTCATGCTTGTTGAGTTCTACTTGGGTCCTATGAGGAAAGTGGATGTGGATGTGTGTGTGTGTGTGTGCTTCTATTCTTTTTGTTTTATGGAAGGGAAATTGAGTTAGACAACTTCCTTTCTTCTCTTCTTCCAATTTAAAGACCCTGTGGACACTGAATGCTTTCTTTGTTTTTCAGTATCAGACCCTGTCTTGTCCAGGCTATTCACTTCTATTACTGATACATTGACTTCAGCCAGAGTTATTCTTTATCTAGGTCCTTTGTGGCAATGAATGCACAACTTCCTATGATTGCTTCTAGAAGACATAGAAAACCACACAGGAATTTTATATCGCTATCATTACTAGCCCTCAAAGGACAGCTGCCAGGTCAGAGTAGGGATGATTGCTTTTCTGTCATTGAATCTCATGTCTTTCTTTAAATCATTAGTTCTATATAAATACTTCCAAAATCTTCATCTCCAACTCCAACCTTTCCCTCTGGGTGACAGATTGATCTCTCCAAATACTTGCCAAATATCTCTATCTGGGAGTCCCATCAAAACCTCATACTTAATGATTCCAAAACCAAATTTATTATTCTCCATGTGCCCCTCTCCCAGTCCACCCCAAACTTCCCTTCCTTCCAATCTCTTTATTTCTGTTGACATCAGTATTTCAGATTTCCCCAGCCTGATGCCTCATACTTCTTGTTTATTCTTCCTGTACCCTCACCCCTACAACTGATCGATTGCAAAGTAACCCATAATATCTCTCTTATATAATCATTTTCTCTCTATCACCATAAATGCAACCCTGGGTCTGGTTCTCATCACCTCTTTCCTGTATGGCTAGAACAACCTCCTAATTGGTCTCTTTGCTCCCACTCTCTTCATTTTCTAATCCAGTCTCCACGCACTGCTGTCCTCCTAATGCAAGAATCTAGTTATGTAACTACTCTACTTGAAAATGTTCACTGGTTCCTTGCTGCTTAAAATAAAGTATTGACTCCTTTTTATTTTCTAGCACTGGAGTCCTCCTACAATTTATGTTCTATTTAAAGTAGACTGTGAGAAGTCCCCATTTCTTGTCTACCCTCTCTTATCTTGATTACTTTGCTCATACTTTACTCCTATTCTGGAGATGGCCACACCATGTATATTTTTGAAATCTGGTAATTCTTCCCATACAAAGCTCAAGTGTTACCCTTCACATGAAGTCTTCTATGATTCCCCTTACCTACACCTAATCTCCTTCTCCTCAAAATTCTTTTTACCACTTTTTGTGCATTGTGTCTTTTTTACTTCATCATGGATTTTGAGCTGAAAATGACCATAGAAATCATCTACTCCAGCTTCTTAATTTACAGATAAAGCTATTTCTAAGAGAAATGAACTATCTTTCCAAAGATTAGACATAGTAGACAGGCAGGCTAGAGTGTGACCCTAGGTCTACTGCCTTCAAATCTAATGCAATTGTACAGTTGGGATGTTCAATATCACTGTGCTCTTCCCCACCCTTCTCTGGTTAATGACACACAATTCCCAAGTTTTGAAAATGAAAATAAATCTGATCATAGTGCATCTACTTTCCCCACCCTATCTTATATTATGGTTATTTGAGTACCTCTTCTCTCTACCATTAGTTTTTCAGTACCTCAAGGACAGTCTTGTCTAATTTGATTTTTGTATCCCAGCAACATATTGTAGTAGATAGAAAACCAGCCTCAAAGCCAGGGAGACATTGGTTCAAGACCTATTTCTGACATATCATTTAACCTCACTGGGCCCTAGACAGTTCTTTAAGACTAGAAGATGCAGAGAATTTGCCAACCTTTATTGGTACAAAGAGTTTTCTAACCTGAGATCCTCCACACCAATGCAGAGGGTCAGATCCTATCCCTATCCATAGCACTGCGCCTTACACAGAATAGGCAATCAATGATTTTTATTAAATTGAACTGGAACACAAAGACTAAAAAAATTCATTAGTACAAGGCAGGCAGGTAAAGCAGGTTGGTTCTTGCCTTGGGCAACAGTAGGAAGTCCTCAAAGGAGGGTAGAGCATCAATGGCAACTGGCAAAAAGTAACTGAAAGTCATTTTTTGGTATCATTGAAGTAGAGGTGGATAGAAAGATATAAATGAATCTGATCAGAATAGTATCAGATGATCAGGAAAGCAGGAGAGGGAGAGCAGAGTTCTAGGTGGTCAGGCAGTCAGTGTCAAGGCACTCTGGGAATATATGACTATCACAACTCAGGGCACAATATGACATTGGCAGAACCTAGACAGACAAGGGCTTGGTGGACTTCAAGGATATCTAAGAAAAAGAGAGTCTTCATGGAATAGTGGGAAAAGACTAGGCTTTGTCTTAGATGGCCTTAATTCAAGTACCAGCTCTCCTTCTCCAACTTCCCCAGCCAGACTTACTGTTTGCCTTGGGAAAAGTGTCGAAACCTCTCCTCAGTTCTCACGTATGTGCAATGAGGTTGTTGGGCTAGAAGACCCTGAAGGTTCTTTCCAGCTCTAATGGCCTCTGACTCTATTAGGGACTGGAGGATGAGAAGGGGAATGTAGATGACAGTAAGTCAAGGGCCCCAGTGCAGGGGAACCAGAAACACAGCTGGCACTTGGGCTAGAATAATTTCACTTGCTGGGAATGGGAGATAATCTAGGGATCTGGTCTTAAGAAACAATGCAAAAGGCTGGCTTCTGAAAAAAGTTATTGGACTTGGGTCTCAATTTCCTTGCGCATGAGTCGCTTCACTTGGAATTAATCCTTTGTATTTCTCTATGGGACTGCCTCCTCCTTTCCTGTCACCCCACACACCTTTTATATTTGACCTGTGATTTCATCTGTGCTAGGAGATATTGGAAAAGACCTTTTTTCATTATTGATGATGAGTATTTTCTCTGCAATTTGTAGCCTTACAGAGTTCCCTAGGGCAGAAAGAGGTTAAATGATTTACTCAAGGTCACATAGCTGATATGTGCAAGAGGGGAAAATTAAATCTCAGTCTCCCTGACTGTAATGCCATCTCTGTCTATTCCACCATGCTGCCTCTCACCTTTTATTACTTCCTTTGATCTCTGAACACCCAACAAAGAGCCCAGAGCCTCCTGAGATCCATGAGTCCTGAGTCTAGTTAACTGCCTTAGGTCAGAGAGCTGGAGTCCTCAGGTTCTAATGACCTTTTACTGTTGTCACTATATTTCATTACACAATTCTGGCTTCTATATCCTTTTAAGTACTTGGGCCCTCTGGTTTGGTTATTACTTCATCTGGCCCACCATTTCAGGTGTGTACTAGCTGTGGTGTTCTCCATAGATTCACCAACAGACCAATACCTTTACCCAATCCTGCCTCTTCAGTTCTGAAACCAAGATCAAATCACTTCTGCCATTGTTCCTGGAAGGGGCATGTCAATCTACTCCCCTATGGCAATATTAAGTATTTCTATAACTTGAAAGACTAAAGTGCTAAGTCCTATATTATCTGCCCCTATTAGAATGTCGACTTGAGTTCCTTAACTTCTGCATTTGTATCTCAAATGCTTAATAAAGTGCTCTTTCTTTTCCTTCCTTCCTTCCTTCCTTCCTTCCTTTCTCTTCTTGTCTTCTATCAGTATATATCTGAACCCGTAGCAGTAGATCTTGTAGAATTAAACAGAAAGAGAATAGACTAATTCAGAATACAGCATAGGAAAACCACTAGAAATTGGTATGAAATAAAAGCTTTCACTCCCAGATTAGGGAACACTTGACCTCTATTCTAATTAGCTACAGTTCCTCAGGCCTGGCTTAGCCCGTAGTCAGCTCTAAAAGAGAATGGCCCTAAGCCCATTTGTGGATTTTCTCATCTGGGCCCACTGCACAAAGCTCATTCATCTGTTCCATCATCACAGGCTTGCTTTCAGTCAATCACAAACTTCCTGACTGCCTGGTGGGATGTGGGTGTTCTACTCATATTCCTATATAATTTTTGAGCTTCATTTCAACTTCCATTCCCCACCCTCACCTTCCCATTAGCATGGTGGTGAGTCATTCAGTCAGTCAGCTTTTACTAAGTGCCTATTAAGAACCAGGAACTGTTCTAAGTGTAAGGGAAGCAAAGAAAGGCAAGACACTTGTGAAGCAAACAGAACATAGAATGCTAGTGGTGCTAGGAAAGGCCCTCAGGGAGTTGCTAATCCAAATCCCTAACCTTGTTTCATAGAGTGAGCTCAGAAAAGGTTACTGACTGGCCAAGTTAACACAGATAGTAAGAGACAGATTCAAAACTCAAATCCAGGCCTTCTGGCCATGTTATCTCTATCTATACTAACTCATGCTACTTACTTCTTGAGATCTTCTTGGCCTCCATGATGTCTTTCCCAAGCTGCATATAGAAGCCCTATTTACAGTACTCTTAGTATCGAGGCATAGGCCCGACTAGTAATAAAATGGTGAAGTCATGAGTGCTTGTTTTGGGGACTGGGATGGAGGAGGCACAAATGTTCTGCACTCTATGCTCCAGTCTTCTCCCAGGCATCCAGAGCCCACAAGTTCCCCCACCCCTCTTCTACTGATTCAATACATTCCATCTAATTACTGCTTGCTAAAGGTCTCCTATAATGAGAAATGAGAATGAAATTCATTGTAGGTATGTGTGTGAGTCCAGCCAAGAGAGTGTCTAGATGTGGGAGAAGGTAAAAGGAGGTCTGGGAAATGTGTTGAGTCCTCTTCATGTAACACCCCATCCAGGGTCACTTCCCAACCCCAATTTGTGTTAGTAGTCAGGATGACCAGAGGTCAATGGTTACTGCTCCCCTCACAGTTCTAGGGGTAACCCTGAGGGGTTGGGGAGTTTATCTAGTTGTAGCTCACAAACCCCCATCCAGGTGCTTCACATTGATATTAATTAGTCAGCCCAAGCTAATTTAGCTTTTAGAAAGAGGTATTTACTAAGTAGGTATTGCATGGACAATTATTACAGAAACATGCTCCCAAAAGGCTTGGGAACACTTTTCCACAAGGACACACAAGATTTATAGGGATGGTATGGATAAAATTAGAATTCCTGCTTACTGGAAGTCCTTTTTCCCCCTTTTGTGGAGTTTTTATGAAGTTCAGAGGTATAGCTCTCAGTTAGATATGGAGGGTCAGTGCCTTTGTGGAGTCTACAGTTGCCTTTTTCTCCACTCTAAAGAAGTCACCTGGGCAGTTAGGTGGTACAGTGATAGAGTGCCCAGCCTGGAGTCAGGAAGACCTGGCCTCATACTAGGCCTCAGACACCAGCTATGTAACCCTGGGCAAGTCACTTAACCCTGTTTGCCTCAGTTTCCTCACCTGGAAAATGAGCTAGAGAAGGAAATAGCAAGTCAATCTAGTATCCTTGCTTAGAAAACTCCAAATGAGGTCACAGGGAGTTGGACTGAACTGAAAACAACTGAAAAACAACAACAAAGAGGTCACATGCCTGGAAGCCACCTTTATTTGGTATATCTCATCCATTCTCTCTCAGCTCCTAGGTGGATGCATTATTTGTTACTGGTACAGTCTCTCTGCTAACGTGGTCAGCTGTGGCAGAAAGGAGGAGAAGTAGATGCTATATACTATTTCTGTGCTCATTCCCTTACCCACCCCCTTTCTGTCTTCTGGTCCAAGTACAAGGCCCTTCCAAACCTTGACTGCCTTTCCTGTTCAAATCCTTCTCTGACAAAGAAGCCCAAAGCTGTGTCTAATTATTTCTACCAACCCCAATACATTTACTACATGTCACCAGCTTTTCATCCAGTGTTTCAAAGTATTTCACTCCTCCAAAATTGACTAAGGCCTTGTTTGCACCCAGTTTATGCCTTTGATTGATTGATTCAATAGAGATGTCTAGGCCCTCTGTGTCCACATTAGAGAGGAAGGAGTGATTGATTGGTTCAATAAAGAAATCTGGGTCATTTGCAATCACTGCAGTGAGGGTGGGAAACATCCTTATTATACTTCTCTTACCTTTGATCTAGAATAGATTCTAACTCTGTTCTATCAACATTTGCTCCCAAGAAAGATTGATATATGCCTTGATGGTGAGGTGCTGAGGTTTATACCTGACCCTGTGACTGAAAGGGTTGTCTCTTAAGGAGTATTTTCAAATAAGAAAAGATGTGAATTTTATCTTAGCATGTTTACTTTTGCTAGTCTTTCTCCAAATTAATAGAGGGGGTAGGGAGGACAGACATTAAATCATTCATTGGGTAGAAGTGTGGGCAGAACATTCCCCTTCCTCTCCTCAACCTGCTATAGAAGCAGGAATTTTCCTGGTTGGCTGAGAGTGAGTTAGGCATTATAGAATGGATCAGTGAGTTCCATTCAGAGGACCCAAGTGGAACAATTATAGATAGGCATTATAAGGAGAGAGAGGTCTTTGGAGGCTATGAAGAAATCTGTGAATACATTTCAAGGGGTTCACATACTTGGATAGGGGGTAACAATCCTGCATCTTTATTTTCACTAACCTTTGGTTTTCTTTGTGATCCTATACATTTTATTTTATGCATTTAAAAATATTATGAGAAGAGGTCTCTAGGCTTCACCAGTCTGCCAATGAGGCCAAGGACACACACACACACACAAAAGATTAAGAACTCTTGTGCAGCATCTTGATTTTACAGATGAGGAAACTGAGACTCAAAGAGGTTAACTTACTTTTCAAACTTATTCAAATTAATTTCTGATGTCATTGACTCCTAATGTCATTCTCTCCTAATGTGGCAAATCACAACTCAACTTTGTTTGCCCATTCTTTACGAGCCCAGTGATGTCTTCCTATTCCAAAGGGTCCATTCAACATGCTGGGGGTCTTCATCAATCTTCCTGATATCATGTGGCCACATGAAATCCATCTCTTCTTCCTATCATACTATTCCCTTATGTCATCTTTGACTCTCGGTCTTCAAAGTTGCATTCTATTCATACCCATCATGTGCTTCTTCATTGCCCACTGCCTTCTGAGTTATACAAGTAGTAAATGGCAGAGTGATGATTTGAACCAAGGCCTTCCAAATCCAGATGCCCTCTTTCTACTCTACTATCACATCTGTAAAATAAGGGGGTAAGTGATCCGTACTGCCAGAGTTTGATATTTCCCTTACTCCTTCCCTCCCTCTTCTGAGACATTTTCCTTTTGTAAATACAAATAATGAACTTTCAGAGACTTCAAAATATCCCACCAGAAGGAGTCTCCCAACCAGCATCAAGTCCAATCTCCCACCTGGTGTAGTCCTCCTTTCCATGGCATCCTTGACAGGTGATTGTCTGATCCTCTTTCTTTGAGTATCTCTGGTTATGAAAATCTTGTTCCTTGTTTGAGGTAGTCCATTCTATAGCAGAGCAGCATGCTGGAGTAAATAGACAACTGGCCACCAAGCCAGGATCTGTGTTTGACATACATTACCTATGTGACCATGGGTAACTCTTTCAACCTCTCAGTATCCCCAGTCTACTCTCAAAGACTAAGTTGCAGAGTAGATGTTGACCTGAAGTAGTGATGGGTGTTCACAGGTGTTTCCCTGCCTGGGAGTTCCCCACACATGTGAAATCACAGAGCAGGTTCAAATTTTAAATTAATGAATGAACCAACTAACAAATAAATAAATAAAGGGAAATCCACACCCCTTTAATTTCAGCCTTTCTTTAGTTTCCTATCCTGAAGCCATTTTCTTTGGCCCTATGACAGCACTTCAGATATTTGAAGGTGAATTATTATGGTGAAAAGAGTGACTGGGACCAGGAATGGGGAGCTCTTTCTTTCTATGGGGAGGTAAATCATTTCCTTTTCTGGGGTTCAGTTTGCTCAAAAGTAAGATAAGGTTAGACTAGATGTTTTTTATAGGCTAAACCCTCCCATCTCTAAATTCTGTAATCTTATTAACATGTCTCTCAACACACATAAACATATTCCCCCCCACTCCCCCAATGACAAAGGCCAGATTCACTGTGGATTTTTTCCCTTTTATTTCTTACCCTCCACTTTTCCCCCCTAGAGATTTCCTGACTTCTTCCTGTCCCCTCTGGGGCCTGGGAAGAAACCTTTCAATGTATTTCATGTATCTGCCTTTCCTAGCGGGAGATGGTAGGAGGGGAGGCAAAAATACCATTTCCTTGTACGCTCATATCTCTGAGAAGCAGGCGCACAGTTCACTTTTAAATAGTAAATGGAAAGCCTTGTACTGCTGGGCTTTTGCCTTGAACTCTTAATTCTGTGCACCCTTCCCCACCCCAGCCCCCCTCCACCCCATCATCCTTTCCCCACTGGCTGAGCCCTCTGTTTAATTAGGGAATAGAGAAAATTGTCACATCAAGGGAAGGGCATCATCTTTTCCTACTTGGCAAAAAAGTACGAATTTAATCCGAGGGTCCAGCTCCCCAAGAAATCTATTTTCAGATTTGCACAGACTGAGATAAGAGGAATTCAATGGCTGGGGTTGTGAGGAGGGGGGGAAGATGGGGGAAAGCCAATCACATTCTTGAGCCAAATTGAAAGATGAAGGGAATCAGTGAATTGTTAGCAGCTGCCTTGGGAATGGGGAAAGGCAATGAGGTCCCTAAAATCATCCAGACCTGAATGAAATGGAAAGATAGAGTCAAACGTTTGTTCTTGTCTCTTGAATCAGAGAAGAGAGCACTCAGCCCCTTTTAAATTAATGCCAGTTAGGAGTCTGAATGATGAAGGGAATCAGTGAGATTTTAGAGTGTGGAGTTGTCTCCATCTCCCTCAGCTGCCATGCCTGTCTTCCTTACCTCCACTAGTAGAAATCTTGCTTTGTCTTCAAGACCCAGGGCCAGTACCACTTTCTCCCAGGAGTCTTCCCTGATTTTTCCCCTGCCCCATGGGAAAGTGAATGTTTTGCCCAGGTCTGTACATTGTCTTCATCACATTCTAGATTGTAGCCTATGTATTTACTTCAGACTCTTTGTGAGCCTTAGAATTCTATTTCAATGTAAGTTGTTATTATTATTATTATTATTATTATTATTATTATTAAATATTATTGCCACTATGACTATTAGTGTCAGGAGGCATTAGAGGTGCCTGGTAGTGGCGCAGTTGAGAGTGAAATTAACTCAAAGGAAAAGAGATTGGATTCTCAGACACTTATTAGCTGTGTGACCTTGAGTAAGTCACTTAACTGCTCTGTGACTTGGTTTCCTTATCTGTAAAATGAAATTGACTTAATGACTCTTAAGGTCCTATCTAGCTCTAAATCTATGATTCTATTGCCAGTAGTGGCATTACATTCACATGTACATCCCTTAGTAGATTGTAAGTTTATTGAAATCAGGAACTATGTTGCTTTTCATTTCTGTATTCTTATGGCTCACCACAAAACCTTACACATACTGGTCACTTAGTAAGTTTTTATTGGATTGAATTGATTTGAAATGTACATTCCCTCTAGAATTGAGAACTAAAGAATGAAATCCCTTATATTTCTGACCACAATTGACCCAAGTGTACTCAGTTAGGAGTGAAAATAGTGGCCTCAAATCTGTCTGGGAATCACCTAGTTCAACCCCATCATTTTCAGAACAAAAAAGCCCTGGGAGGGGAAGGGATTCTCCAGTTTTGTTACACCCTCCCTTCCTTCCATTCTCTATTACTCTGGCCACTTATCCAGCAATTTGAGCCTTGGGTAAGATACAAAGGAGAGGTGGAATATATTCTTAGCTCTTAGAGACAGGAAATATATGGAGGAAAAAGGAACAGGGTCAAATTAATGAGGCTAGGGAATGGTGGTAAAGGGGGACATGTTCAAAGCAGGACTGGGAATTTGGAAATCTTGATGCTAGTTCTACATCTGCCACTGACACACTGATCCTTAGTTTCCACCTCTCTATATATGGATTGTCTCTAAGCTCCTTTCAGATGCTATAGTCTCTTTTGTTTTTTCTCTAGTGAATATTTTCCCCCTTTTTTTATTCTTTTCTCAAGTCTTTAATGCCTCCACTTGTCACCCTCAAAAGATAACCTTGGTTATTATTTTTCCCACTTAATAGTATTTTATTTTTTCCAATTACATGTAAAGATAATTATCAACATTCACTTTTATAAGATTTTGAGTTCCTATTTTTTTCCCTCTCTTCCTCCCCTTCCTCCCTCCCCAAGACAGCAAACAATCTGAAAAAGTATATACATGTGCAATCATATTAAACATATTTCCACATTAGATGTGTTATGAAAAAAGAATCAGAACAGAAGGGGAAAAACGAGAAAAAACAACAACAAAAGAGAAAATACTATGCTTCAATCTACATTCAGACTCCATAGTCCTTTCTATGGATGTGGATAGCATTTTCCATCATGAGTCTTCTGGAATTGTCTTAGATTGTTGTATTGCTGAGAAGAGCTAAGTCTATTAAAGTTGGTCATCGTACAATGCCTGTGTACAGTGTTCTCCTGGTTCTGCTCACTTCACTCAGCATCAGACCATACAAGTCTTTCTGGGTTTTTCTGAAGTCAGCCTGTTCATCATTGCTTATAGCACAATAGTATTCCATTACATTCATATACCACAACTTGCTCAGCCATTGCCTATTATTTTATAGAAAAAGTGATAACCATCCATCCTGACTTCCCTCTTCTTTTGTATTCAGTATTTTAAAACTGCTCTCCATCCTTATCCTCCTCTCCTTATTCGAAGATGAAGGGAGGTTTTTTTTTTCCTATCCAAGAATAACCACTAGATCTGGTGGGTTTTTTGTCTCATTCTCTCCTTCTACATGTCTGAGGCCAGATTTGAATTCAAGAAGATAAGTCTCCTTGACTCCAGGCCCAGCACTCTATCCACTGTACCACCTTGCTACCCTAGCTAGTACAGAACAACCTAGATCTAAATCCCAGGGCTCCTAACTCAGCTCAGACCTCTATCAAAATGAGACAGAGATACGAAAAGGGACTAGACCATTGATTACACTGATTAAAGAGCTCCCAGGTAAGGAAGCTGACTCTACCAATATAGGTTGACATCTTCTATGAAAGTTAGAATCTTAAGGAATTGCCTAGACCACTGGCCAAGTCAAGCCTGCAATGGTTTTTACATTTTTCAAAAAAGTTTTATTGTATTTAAAAATATAAAAAGCATTCTTAGCTCCATAGGCCATAAAGAATCAGATGGTGCTGGCTTTGGCCCTTTGGCAGGCTCTAGTTTGTTAGACCCTGCTCTCAAACACTGAAAGGTTAAATGACATAGCCACTATGTATCAAAGGTGGAACTTGAACCCAAGTCTTCTTGGTTCTGAAGCCACCTCTCTATCAACTGACATCATGATGATGATGAAGATGATGATGATGGTAGTGATTTTTATTTTCCTCTCCAATAGAGCCAGGAATGTACTAAAACACCACCAAATATTGTTACAACCCACTCTGAACTGGTCTCCGATCAACTACTTTGGACATTTTTATAGATCTTATGTCTGAGTTCTTTTCTTTCTCCTGGCTGGGATGTCGGTCTATCAGCAGGGTTTTTGTTTTTCTTTCAAATTTCTCATGAATTCTTCTCTTTGGCCTCTAAGAGACAGAGATGTCCTGATAACATTCTCCCTGTGGGGGAAAAGGGAAATTTTCTGGGCTCTAAAAGATCTTTTCTTTGACAATAATCGCAGTCAATACTGCATGTTTTGGGACCCGTCACCAGGGCATCCAGGACTGAGAGGAACCTTCTTTGTTTCCAGCTACTCATGAAGAGTGATCTGCATGTGATAATAAATTGGGACATGGCATCTACCCTAGAGAGAGCACTCCAGAGATAGGCGGTGGGAGCCAATTTGCTGAGAAGAGAGCTCAGGCTACATCAACCATAGGGTTGGGGCCCAGCAGGGGAAGGAACTGCACTGTACTGTCTGAACAGCCTCCCATGGTTAGCCTTATGACCCCTGGCCATGGTTCGTGATAAAATAGCGGGTTTCTTCTGTAATCAGGGTCAGGGCTAAGCCTCTGCTTGGAGTTAGGGCTCAGCATGAGGATAGATATAATTACAATTGTGGGTACCTACTGAGGCCCAAATTAATCTCTTTCTTCTTTTAACTAAAATTATACTTACCATTTGCACTACTCAATTTAGTACTTAATAACACTAATAATACCTTGCATATATATGGCACTTCCCCCTAACCCCTACTTTTCAAAGAAATATCTTACCTACTCTCTCATTTTAACTTCAGAAAAGCCCTGTGAAGTCATAAAGGCAGATGGGGAAACTGAACTCAATAGTAAGGGAGTGAGCTGCCCAAGGTCAAACTCTCAACCCCAACACTTGTGTTTATTGTCCATCGTTCCCCCCTTCACACCCTCTCTGGTGACTGCAAACTGGCCTTCTTGGATGTCTTCACACATCTCCCATCTCCCATCAGGGTGCAGTGGAATACGCTGTTGCCCAAGTCTGCAAAGCGTTCTCTCTTTACCTCTCTCTCTTACAATCAAATCCATGGGTTCCTCCAAAGTTCAGATCAAAGATCACTCTTCTTTCTCAGATGGGATGTCCCTGTCTCCGCCCAGACTAGAAGCACAGCAGCTCCTCATTGGCTTCACTGATTGTCACAAGATCTTTGACCTGCTAAGTTTCCAACCTGGGCCAATTCCTCCTCCCCTGAAGTCAGCCTGGTGGCACCTCAATCTCAGGGGCTCATCGTGTGCATGCCAGACTGAATGAGAACACTTGATTTGTTGTCTCACTACAGCTTGGAACTTCAGAGCTCCAGCAGTCCACTAGCGGTAGTCTTCCCTACAGACAGAATTACAGGCGTGTACTACCAAGCACCACCTTCTACATGAGGCCTTTCCTGATACACCCAGCTGTCCTTGCTTTGATCCCCACCCCCATTACTTCATATTTATTTTGTGTGCACATGTATGTAAATACACACACATGCACACACAATATATGTACGTGCATGAATATACATACACAAATATATGTCTTTATATATGCATGCATAAATATATGTACATATGTGGGTGACCATAGGGGTGGCAATATACACATGTAAACACACAGTGTAGTGTACATCATATACAGCATACTGTGTATATAGACACATGTTATATGCATGTGTGTGCATGTGTCCATATACATAAATGCATGCATCTATTTACACATACACATTTAATATGTATATATAAAACTTCTCTCTATATAAAACATATATATATATATATATATATATATATATATAGGCTGTCTCTCTGCCTCTGTATATACACAAATGCATGCATACATACACACATGTGTACATACTATACATACATGAATATATAGAGAGACATTCTGGTCTAGAAGAAATCAATGAATCAGCAAATATTTATGATGGATCTTCTACGTTCTAGGTAAAGAGATATTTAGCTATAGATAGCTATATATAGTATGTTATATAGCATATAATATATAGTAGTATTAATATGTTAATACTATTACTATATACTATTACGTATAATAGTATATATCATATTGTTGTTGTTGTTTCGCTGTGTTAGATTCTTCCTGACCCCATTTGGGGTTTTCTTGATAAAGATACTGGAGTAGTTCATCATTTCCTTTTCCAGCTTATTTTACAGATGGGGAAACTGTCAGGTGAAGTGACTTGCCTAGGGTCACACAGCTATAAGTGTCTGAGACTAGATTTGGATTCAGGAAGATGAGTCTTTTTGACTCCAGGCCTGGAACTCTATCCACTGCAAACACTTATCTACTCTAACATATTACAGAGTATATATCACACATATAATTATAGTATATAGTACACACACACTTATGTCATCCTTATACATAGGTTTTCTATATACCGTAGTATATGAGTATATAATATAGGTGATTATATCTCATATATATGACATATACATACATTCACTATAGCATATATGAATGTATACTATACAATAAATGTATATAATAGTATATAGTAATAGTATTCACATATAAGCAGTACCATATATATGTTATATAATATATAAATAACATATACAGTATGTGGTATATAGTATAGTATGATATATACTATTATATAGTTTATATACTGCATAATAGTTTATAGTAATAGTGTATATTATTATAACATATATGCTATATAATATAAAATATACTGTTACATGTATTATATTCCATATTCTATGTAGTATACGCTATATAAAATAGTATTAAGTATTATTTATAGTATCATAAATATTAAAGCAGTATTAAGTTTAGTAATATGATGTGTATGTGTATACATGCCATCACTCCTAATATAAGATAAGTTCCTTGAGGACGACAGTTTCCTCTTTGCCTAGAATATAGAAGGTCCTTCATAAATATTTGCTGATTCATTGATTTCTTCTACACCAGGTTATCTCTGTTCACATTTTATTTATATTTGCAATCTCGTCTTGTCCTTTGTTTCCGTGACCCATGTTCACCCACCCACACAAAGAACAAATAGTTCCCTTTTGTCTCTTTTCCCAGGATCTACTATATGAGATAGGGCAAGGCCTAGAGTCTTACTCATGTGGTGGGAAAAGCTTGGGTCTTTGGGACGATATCAATTTTCCACTCAATTTTGTTATTAACCCATCCTGCCTCTCTGGGCATTAGTTTATCACCTGTTAATTAAAGAAGCTAAACTAAATGTTTTCTAAAGTCCTTTCTGTCTCCAAAATTATTCAGTTTTTTTGTACCTATTTATAATAAATGCTCCCTTTCCTAGTCTTGTTGAAGAAATATTTAGTTGACAATCCTAATTATTTAAGAGATTATTTGGTGTATTCTGCTTGGCTGTCTTGGCAGATCTAGGAGAAATGGTGATAAATTTCAGAAAAATAAATTTAGGCTCCTCCCAGCTCTGCTTCTGGTTCTCTGGACTCTGCTACCGTATCTCAACTTCCCTCAGCTTTTGATTCTGGAACACACCTCTCTGGTCCACTTTACCCATTGGTGTGTTCCACTTAGTGCCTCTATTTTGGGAAAGGAACTAGACTGGTATCCTTCATTTCTTTCCTATTTCTACTTCTGAGTCTCCTTACTTGAACCCCCCCCACTCTTCCCCATATACACACAAGCTTACTTTTCAGCTCCTTCTTATATATTGTCTTCCTCCATTAGAGTGTAAGCTCCTGGAGGGCAGGTACTGCCATTCTTTTTTCTTGAATTTTTATCCTCAGTGTTTAGCACAGTGCCTGGCACATAGTAGGTGCTAAATAAATGCTTGTTTCCTGCCTGCTTCCTGTAAAGAAAAGCTTCTTGATAATTACAGCTGTCCAAAAAATGGTATAAGCTGCCTTAGATAGGTGGTGAGCTCCCTGTCACTGAGAATGTGCAGTCAGAAGCTGAATGACCCCTTGATGGGATTAGATAACAAGGATTCTTCCTCAGAACTAGTTGGGCAAGATGAGCTTGGAGGTGTCTCAGCTCAGAGATTCTTTGATTCTGGTGCTACATGCAGACCTGTGATTTCCAAAGATTTCAAATAAAGTGAAAACTAAAATTGCACTTTATATAATTGGCCCTTTCTTTGATAATTGAAAAAGGCACTTAATAAGGAAAGCATCAAATTGTAAACTTGGAATTAACCCAAAAGATCATCTGTGCATCTTCCAGATGGGGGTAACTGTGACCTACAGAGAGGAAATGACTTGTTATCATCCCCTTGAGCTATTATCTCATATCTCTCCTTCCACTCATTGCCAATTCCCTGGGGGGAAAAAGCTGTCTGCACACCTTTCCTCCACTTTCTCACCTCCCACTCACTTCCCAAACTTATGCAATCTGGCTTCCCACCCAAAGCAAATTGCTTTCTCCAAAGCCACCAATGTTCTCCTTCTTGCCAAATCCAAAGGTTTTTTTCTCAGTCTCCATCCTTCTTGACCCTCCTGAAGCTTTCATCACCATGGACCATCACCACCTCCTTCTCAAATCTCTTTCCACTCTGAGTTTACTGACACTTCTCTGTTTTGGTTCCCCCAATATATCTTACTGATCCTTCTCCGCCACCTTTGAAGGCTCATCATTCATGTTCAGCCCCTATGTGTAGGTGTTCCTCAGTCTTGACCCTGGGTATTCTTCTTCTTTCTATACTGTCTCTCTCAGTGATCCCATCCACTCTCATGGGCCCAATTATCATCCTCACATATGACTCTCAAATCCACATGAGACAATGGATAAAATACTTGGCCTAGAGTTAGGAAGATCTGAGTTCAAATCCAGCTTCAGACACTTACTAGCTGTGTGACCTTGGGTGAATCATTTAACCTCTGTTCACTTCAGTTTCCTCAACTGTAAAATGAGAATAATAACAACACTTACTTTCCAGGATTTTTGGGAGGGTCAAATGAGATAATACTTATAAAGGACCTAGCACAAGATCTGGTACATAGTAGGCAGTATATAAATGCTAGCTATTATTACAAATTCAGCTTTTGTCTTTTCCCTGAGCCTAAATCCAGGATCTCTGCTTATTGGGAATCTCAACCTACAATACAATACTCATCTGCAACTCAACATATCCAAAATTGAATTCATTATTTGTCTCTCTAAACTCTTCTCCAGCCTTCCCTATTTTTGTTGAGGACACCACCAAACTTCTAGTCATTCAGGAGTCAGCCTTAACTATTCTCTCTCACGCTTCTATATTGGTCACCAATTCCCGTTGGTCTCCTCTCCGTAGCATCCCTTGCATCAGTCCTTTCTCTAATTTAGGCCCTCACCGGCTCTTGCCTGGATTGCCACAATATCCTGATTGTCTCCCTGTTTCCATTCTGTCCTCTATAATTCATCCTCTACATAGCTTCCAAATGAATATCCCTAAAGCCTAGGTCTAATCATGTCACATCTATGCTCTAGAAGCTTCAATGGCTTCCTATTGCCTGTCTTCAAACTCTACTGTTTGAAAAATAAAACCCCTCGTAATCTGACTCCATCTCATGTTTCTGACTTTTTGTTGTTAATTGAAAATATTTTTTTTCAATGGGTCAAAATCCTGACTGATAATTATATGCCATGTGACTCTGGCCAAGTCATTTTTCCACTGTCTGTCACAGTTGTCCATCCACAAAGAGCCTAGCATCTGTCTGTCCTGGTAGGACTGCTGTGACATTCCAATGAGATATCAAAATACTTTGCCATCCAAAGCCCTCTGTGAATGTGAGCTGACATCACTACAGTCTGGCTGAGACTGCCCTTTTATTTATAAAGAAGAACCTGATGAATCTGGGATTCCATTCCAGAGTCTGTGATGGCAGTCTCATAGGTGAGTAACAGTTCAATGACCAAGATACATTCTAACTGCTCTAAAATACTATATAAATGTTCAAAAATTACACAGAGCTGCAATAAGTGCCCAGAATAGAAATAGAATCCAAGATGTTCTCTCTCTCTCTGTCTCTCTCTCTCTCTCTCTCTCTCTCTCTCTCTCTCTCTCTCTCTCTCTCTCTGTGTGTGTGTGTTTATGTATGTTTCTGTCTTTCTGCCTCTGTCTCTGTCTCTTTCTCTGTGTGTCTCTCTCTGCCTCTGTCTCTCTGTCTCTGTCTGTCTCTGTCTGTCTGTCTGTCTCTCTCTCTTTCCACATAATCTTAGAGACAGAAATGGTCCAAGGTGGCAGCCCAGCTCAACCCTTACTTGAAGAGGAAGTTTCTTTACAACATCTCCGATAAGTATTCATTCTACTTTTTTTTAACGGTTTGAGAAAAATTTAGAGGTTTCTAGTGAAGTGGATCATTGATCTGTGCCAGACTACATTCTATTCAATATTTTTATCAGTAACATGGATAAAGAGGTAGATAATCATTAAATTTACAGATGACATAAAGCTGGGAAGGATAGCTGACATATTAGATGACAGTCAGTGTGCAAAGGAACTAGACAGGGTAGAACATTGAACCAGATGTAATAATATATAAAGTACAGTAATGTATAATGTATAATAATATGTAATGCATGATATATATCCGAGAATAAATGTAAAAGCTTACACTTTTACGATGATGAATAAGTCACTTAATCTTTCTGAGCCTCCATCTCCTCATATGTGTGACATTTGGGTCAGAAGCTCCCTCTTGACATGAAGTCCCTGGGTATGTTGTGGGGACCTTTTCATTTCCTTGACTTGTTATCTTCTCCCGAGTGATGTGGCAATTTCAGAAGTTCTGTATTTGGCCATAGCCCTCGGAATTTTAAATGTGGTAGGAATTTCTTCCAAAGCCCTCTTTCTGTGTCCTTTATGAATCTGTGGCTGTACTATCCTCCTTACTCTTCAATAGAGGTCCCATGTTCCCTTTCCCAGGGGACTAGATCTCTAGCAAATGCTCTGTGGGGAACACTGCTTCAGGCATACTTACAGGTCAAAGATTCAACTTCGGTTCATAGTACATATATTATTCTTAATTCTTTTTTTGTACACCTGAACTCACAGCCCAGGATTTAAACACAAGGACCTCTCAGGATCTAACTCCTATCCCATCTAATAAGGGAGTTCTCTCCCCAACTTCATAAAATGTATGTTGATTAATCACTCTTTCTTTCCACCCTTGCCCATAACCTGAGTGGTACATCTTCAATTTACCTCAGCATTTCTTACTGTGTTTGAAGTCTATAGAGATGGGCATGACAAGCATCAGACTCTCTCCCTGATTATCCTTCTATCCCCACTCCCACCTTTTCCTTAAGAAGCTGTGCAGGATTATTCAAATTACTTAGCTTAAAATTGCAAAAAATGTGGGAAAGAGACGTGGATAAGAACCTGACTCCAGCCAACGTCTATTGCCAATGATCCTTGATACATATGTAAAATGAAGATTATGATAACTGATCCATTCTCTGTTTCACAGAGTTGTTGTAAAGAAAGCACTTCATAAGCTATGAAATACCATAAAATCATCATCATCATCATCATCGTCATTATTATTATATCAGTCATTATTATATCAATCATTTCATCAGTATAGGGAGCTCTAGGTAAGGGATCTTTTTAGTAAGTTGCTTGGGCAGCACTGAGTGGGTCACATAGGTGTCAGAAATGGGACTTGAACCTCAGTCTTTCTGACTTAGAGACCAACTCTCTATCCACTATGCTATGCTATTATTCACTAATGAGAATTATAGCTAATTCTCTTCCTCAGTTGGAGGCTTGTAAGATAGAGCCAAATGTCTAGAGTTAATGAGGAGAATGAATCAAAGATTCTGTCTCTCCAAGTTGAAATTGGCCAGATGCTCAAGGAGGAGCAAACCCCAGAGCAGGGGCAGTGGGGGACATCTCTGTCCTATCTATGTGGAGTTGAAAATGGAGTCAGGCTGGGGAAATTGCATATTTCTTCCATGTCTAAGTGAAAAATAAGTCCTTTTCCTAGACCTTGGTCTTGTCCATCATCTTCTGTAATATCTTCACTTCTTAGAGATATAGCATGGCAAAATGGAAAATGTGGTTGGGGAAAGGAGAGACCTGGGTTTGAATCTTAGTATAAAAGCTAGCTAGCTGCGTGAACAAGGTGAGGTCATGTTCTCTCTTGGAGACTCATCTTCCTAATCTGTAAAATGGCATAATTATACTACTTTACTCATAAGATTGTTGTGAAGAAAGGTTTTTATTATTTTTCTAAAGGAAAACCAAAAGTCATTCGAGAAATATGATTGATTATTCTCCAACTGACCCTAGCTTCGCTTCACCTAGCTGAGTTGGTGCTAGTGGGAAAGCTGCACCAATAAAAGTAAAATGATACCTCATGTTTTAATAATGTTGTGTTAGTCTGAAGTGTATTAGTTATTTCTTATGGACCTCATTTTCCTCTACTGACAGTCATTCAACAAGCTCTTACTATGTGTCATGCATTATGCTATGCAGTGGGAATACAAGTGCAAATAGAAAGCTAGTCCTGCCCTCAAGGAGCTTGCCTTCTAACAGAGCAAGACAATATATAAAAGGGAGCTGAAAGAGGGGGGGTCAGGGTATGGATGATGGTACCAGGAGTTGGAGCATGGTAGAGAAAGCCCAGAGTCCATCCTGAAGAGGAATTTAAAGGAATTCAAGGAAAAATAAGATTCATTCTGAGAAGATGGATAGGGGAATGTGTCTTGGGAGCATCCTGGAGATCATCTGGTCAAATCCCTTCATTTTGCAGTGAAGGAAACTGAGGCCCAGAATGATAAAGTGATTTATCTAAGGTCTAGATAAAATCTAGTCAATATCACCACTGAGACTTTAAATCAGACCTTCTGACTTCAGGTGCAACCCTCATTTCATTATAATATGCAGCCCATCCAATCCTTCCCCAAGCCCTCAAAAAAAATGGCTACTTCACAGATTTGCCGAGGGAAAACGTTGTGTTTTACTACAGCCCTGACCAAGTTGGAGCTGGCAGGGACATTAGAACATAGGACAGAAATGTCTGAGCTAGATAGGATAACAATTTTAGTCTAGCCCTCTGATAATATAGGCTGAAACTGAATCCCAGAAAGGGAATATGACTTTGTTAGTATCATCTAATCAGTCCTACTAAGTACCCTATTCCCCTAGTCCCGTGCTCTCAAGTGGTGTGTAATCCTCTATTGGCTTCCTATTGCCTTGAAGATAGGAGATGGGGACTGAACCCATGATTTCACTGGTATAAAGGTATTCCAGATGAGGAAACTCTTTCTACCAATGGAGGTTGGCAACTAGCAGCCTTAGTGAGTTGCCTAGAGCAGTGACGGGTTACTGGACCCATTTAGGGTCTCCTTCAATATCCACTGCAGTCCCGTCTCAGACATATTTAGTTTGCCAAAGTTGACATTCTATCTCCCCCCTCCATGTTTTGCCTAATCTGTCCCCAATTCCTGGAATGCTATCTTGCATATTTTCACCTCTTAAAATCCTTGACTTCCTTCAAGGTTTTGTTCTGATACCACCTTCTATGAAAAGTCTTTCATGATTTTCCTAATTAGTGATTTCTCATAATTAGTGTTCTTTTATATCTCTGATTGGGATAGCTAGGTAGCAAAGTAGATCTAGCACCAGGCCTGGAGTCAAGAAGACCTAAGCTCAAATCTGGCCTCAGAAACTTACTAGCTGGGTGACTCTGGGCAAGTCATTTAACCCCTGTTTGCCTCTGTTTCCTTATCTGTAAAATGATCTCAAGGAGGAAATGGCAAACTACTCCAGTACCTTTGCCAAGAAAACCCCAAATGGGGTAAAACAGAGTCAGACATAGCTGAAAAATGACTAAACAAAACATACTACAAATTATCAAACCCACTGGTTTATTGTATCCCTTCTGTCAAATCTAAATTCTTTAAGGATAGAGATTCTTTTTTTCTTTTCTATCTTTGTATATTCAGTGCTTGGTAAAATGCCTTGCACATTTTAGGTAAATGATAAATGTTTGTTGTATGTAACCATCATCACAGTTTATGTTACAGAGCTCTATAACATACATCATTGCTGAATACTGTGCCTGGCAACAGTTTGGACATCTACCCTACCTAGTATACTGTAGCCTGTTCTTCACCATGGCCATTTTCCATCCTGCCATCATTACCTGTAAAACCCTCCCGCCACCCACATCCCCCCACAAACACACTCCCACCCTCTTGCTCTGAGAACTGCAACCAAGTCAATGTCACCATTGCTCCTGGAAAGAACATGCCAATTAACTTCCTTACTTTTCCACTCAACATCTCTGTGACCTCTTAAACCCTAACTCCCTTCCTGGTCACAGCTGCCCTGGATGTGCTGTCTCCCTCATTAAAATGTAAGCACATTATGCCTTTTGCATTTGTGTCTGTATTGCTTTAAGCAGTGATTGGCACCTAACAAAAGCTTTGCATTCATTCTTTCATTCATTCATGCATTCATTTGTTCATACATATGAACTCTACTAAGTGGTTAATTTCATGAGGGAAAGGACCATGCCTTATCTTCCCTAACACAATGCCCAGCACACAGTAGATGTCTAATTCTTATGTGTTAGATTTATTACATTAAATTGCTGACCTATAGTACTATATGTATCTGAGGTTATTGAGTTGGAGTGATAATAACAACTCACATTTATATAGCACATTGAGACTTATTAATCACTTCCTTCACAATGATCCTGTGAAATGAGTACTCCAAATGTTACCATTCCCATTTTAAAGAAAAAGAAAACTGAGTGCCAGAGAAAGCACTTACCATAGTCATCCAGTTAATTAAGGAGCCAATAATTAAACCTATATATCTTTGGATCCCAAATTCAAATGTTTTTATTTATTTATTTTTAATATAGCACATAACCTTTGACTAGGTGTTCCCTCTTCTCTCCTATCTGTTAGGATATCCTGAGTTCTCAGAACTGGAGGTCCCTGTGCTGGAATAAAGGTTTCTCAGACCCCAGCTATGCTGGACCCAGGCAGCTTAGAGATGGGGGGAGACAGCTGCCTACTGACACTGAATTGACATCCCCTCCTGTGAAACCATCTGATGCAGCCAAATTGGAAAGCTAATGACCCTTGTGGAGTACTTTCTACAAAATGTGGGCCTCTCCTTTCAGCATGCACAGACGCTCTGGGACAGGATGAGGAGGAGATACAGATTTAGATCTCATTTTCTCATTGTACCTCAGGGAATCTTGTCTGGAAATAGACAAGTCCCTAACTCCTGGCTAGGCACTTTGTAGAGGAAGAGGATATCTTTAGCCCACAGGCTGTGTGTTGTGTTTTGAGCACTGGGGATGGGCTGCAGTGAGACATTCACACTCTCTCAGCTGGTCTCTGTCATGACCATGTAAGTCATATAAGTGGCCATGATTCTGGTTCAGACTGTGTAATGGATTGGGAGGATTGGTAGTGAGGGTAGTGAGTCTTAGATTAGGATTAAGGTTTAGTCTGTTAACATTATTACAGGTTAACCTGTGGCAAGAATTAGGCTTTAGCTCATCACTGAGATTATAGCTCATCTGTGGCCAGGTTCAGAGATGGGACTGAGGCAGAGGTTACAGCTCAGTGTGAACTGAGTTTTGTTGTTAGCTGAATTGTAACTCACAATCAACTCTATTATGCAGGATTTCTTTCTTGACATTTGCTTTCTCAATATCATAATACAACCCTGACCCTAACTGGTTTTGCTTTATGCAAGTACCCTCTCTAGGGGCATGGGAAGGGAAGACACACCCCATTATGGTGCTAATTTGGAATAACTGGGATGTGCGGGAGACAAATACCGTGAATTAACACACTCATACACACAAGATTATTGTCGTCTAAAACAGTGATGTGAAATTCAAATAATAAGAGAACCCTGTGATACTTAGAAAACCACAAATTAACATTATCTGTATTGTATTATATTTTTATTTTGTTAAACATTTCCCACTTACATTCTACTGTGGTTTGGCTAGCACTTAGGAATTTTCTGGGCCACATACTGTCATGAAGTTCTGGGAAGCAAGCAAACCAGAGGACAGGAGGTATTCAATTTCTCCCAAGACTGATTCTCTCTTTCTGCTACAAGCATTGTGGGTAAATGGAACCCATGATATCTCTCCTTTAAAAATACATACATAAACAAGATAGAGCCAGATAGAAGTAGATATACAGAGGATGACAAAGGATAGAGAGACAGAAAGACAGAGATAGACACTGAGGGACAGAGTAAAAAAAAGAGTAAAAAGACAAAGTAAAAGAGAGGCAGAGACACAGACAGACAAAAAGCAGGAGAGGGACAGAACAGGGAGAGGGAAAGAGAGGGAAAATGGGAAGAAGAGGGGGAGGAGGAGAGACACAGAGACACAGAAAGAAACAGAAAGAGAGGAAAGAGTGAGTCAGAGAGAGACAGAGAGACAGAGACACAGAGAGAGACACACAGAGAAAGCATAAGCTCAGAGTCCTATGGGCAGTGCAGAAATAAGAGCCAGGGTGCCTGGAGGGAGGCAGGGGAAGGGAAATATACAGGGTTATGATTGTTCAGCTTTTCTGTCAGTTGATCAGCCTGAAAGGCTGTGATCAGGACTTTAAGCACTCTTTGAATTAGGAAGCATTTTGGAAATTGCCTTCTAAGAACTACAACATTAATCCCAGTTGAAAGAGAAAGAGAGAGGGAGAAGGAGAGGGAGAGAGCAAGGATGACTGGTTCCCTTGTGGATTTGAGTCATTAGATTTGCATAATAGAAGAAAGTCTGTTAGTAGAATCCTAGAATATTAGAGGTGGCAAGGACTTGAGAGCATGTTTTGGAGGATATTTGAGCTGCCAGTGATGTTAGAATGTAGAATGTTAGAGCTGAAGCAGGGAAACTGCTTTCCTTCCATGAAGTGATGCAGAATGATATAAGCAGAGCCAAGAAAACAATATACATAATGACTACAGCAATGGAAATGGAAAGAATAACAACCACAAAACAATTGAAACTGGCCATTATAAAATAACAAAGGACAAGCATGGCCCGGAGAAGAGCCAGAAGGAGATACTTCCTTCTCCACTCTTAATGTAGAAGTTGTGTGTATAATCCATTGGGATGAAACATTGTCAGGTTTTCTTCTATGAATTGGTTTTGCTGATTTTCCCCCTCTTGTTACTCTTTTTTTTTTTAAAGGAATCTTTGTTACATAAGAAGACTATCTGGAAGCGGAGAGAGATGGGAGAGGGGGGGAGGAAAGAAGGAAGGCAGAAAACAAGCACTCATTAAGCTTCTACAATGTTCCAGGCACTGTGCTGAGCACTTTACAATTATTATCTCATTTGATCCTCACAACAACCCTGGGAGGTAGTGTTGAGGTCAAATTTGGGAGAGTGGTTTAGGTGTAAAAGAATTCACTTAGACCTTCTCTGTAGCCGTTCATTAGGAGCTTTGTTTAACATATAAGCAATACGAGCCTCCTTAGCAAGAAAGCTATTTGAGACTCCAATATTTGTGTGAGTTATGCATATATAAATGTTTCAGAATGACGATATAGTTTTAGGGTTTTATGATGGTTAAAGATAAGGATAGAATAAGGAAGACAGGGGACATTTGATGACACAGGATGACAGAGATGGTTGCTTACAAGATAAGGAGGAATTTATGACACAGGATGAGAGGAAAAGGACTTTAGGACATCCTCAAGTTGTAGTATCTCAAGTTTCAGGATAAGTTACAGAATGAGCCCCAACCATCCCTCAGGAGGGTCTTCATGAAGTATCAGAAAAGCAACTCTTAATATTGTTTTCAACCTTTAGGACACCGTATGCTATATCCACATCAGTAAGTGTCACTGTTACCCCCATTTTATAGATGTTTTCTAGCTGTTACTTTCCTGAGGCAGACAGAGGTTAAGTGACTTATTCAGCATTGTATAGGTAGTAAATATCTGAGGATGTATTTGAACTCAGGTTTTTTTGACTTCTGGCCCAGTACCCTATCCACTGCCCTGAATCACTGCCAAGAAGAAACCTTGGTAATGTAAAAATAATATATATCAATGAAAAAAATTGTCTTTAAAAGAATTTTAGAATTGGCAGGAATTTTAAAACATAGGATATCAAATATTAAGTCATTGAAGTGATATATTTAATGAAATAGAGGACTTTCAAGCATTGCTGATGAAAAGACCAGAGCTGAATAGAAAATTTGACTTTCAAATATAAGACTCAAGAGAAGCATAAAAAGGTAAACAGGAAAGAGAAATCATGAGGGATTCAGTAATGTTAAACTATTTACATTCCTACATAGGAAAAAAGATACTTGTAATGCCTAAAAACTTTCCTATTATTAGGACAGTTAGAAAGAGTATACATAGACAGAAGGCATGGGTGTGAGTTGAATATGATGGGATAATTATCTTAAAAAAACAAAATTAAGGAGTGAGAAAAAAGAATTCACTGGGAGAAGGGGAAAGGGAGAGGCAGAATGGAATAAATTATCTGACATGAAAGAGGTGCAAAAAAGATTTTACAATGTAGGGGAAGATGGGGGAAGTGGAGGAGGAAGCATGTGAACCTTACTCTCATCAGAATTGGCTCAAAGAGAGAGTAACATACACGTTCATTTGTATGTAGAAATATATCTTACCATATAGGAAAGTAGGAGGGCAAAGGGATAAGAGAAGGTGGGGCTGATAGAAGGGAGGGCAGGGTGGGGAAGGAAAAGTCAGAAATAAAACACTTGAGAATGGACAGGGGGAAAGGAGAAAGTAGGATAAACAGGGAAATCAGGATGTAGGGAAATACATAGTTAATAATCGTTGCTGTGAAAAAAAAAGTTTACAGCAAGTTTCTCTGATAAAGCCTTCATTTCTCAAATATATCCAAAATGGAGTCAAATTTTTGGAAATAAGAGCCATTCCTTAAATGATAAATGGTCAAAGAATATATACAGGAAGTTTTCAGATGATGCAATCAAATTTGTCTACAGTCATATGAAAAATGCTCTAAATCACTACTGATTAAAGAAATGCAAATTAAAACAGCTTTGAGCTACCACCTATCAGATCAGCTAATATGACAGAAAAGGAAAATGACAAATATTGAAGGGGAAGTGGGGAAACTAAGACACTGACGCACCATTGGTAAAGTTATATACTGATTCAACCATTTTTGGATAGCAACCATGCATATCTTTTGACCAAGCTATACCACTACTAGGTCTGTATCACAAAGACAACAACAAAAAAAGGAAAAGGACCTATATGTACAAAAATATTTAGAACAGCTCTTTTAGTAGTGGCAAAGAATTGGAAATTGAGGGGACGGATATCAATTGGGAAATGGCTGAACAACCTGTTGTATATAATTGTGATGCAATACTATTGTATTATAAGAAATGATGAACAGGATGCTCTCAGAAAAAAAAAAAACAAACTTGAATGACTTACATGAACTGATGCAAAGCGAAATGAGCAGAACCAGGAAAACATTGTACACTGTAACAGCAATATCATATGAAAAGCAACTGTGAATGACTTCTATTCTGGGCAATAGGATGATCCTAGGTAATTCTGAAGGTCTTATGATGAAAGCTGCTGTCCATCTCCAGAGAAAGAGCTGCTGGAATCTGAATGCAGATTGAAGCATACTTTTTTCTTTGCTTTTTTTTCTTGTTTTTTTTTTTTGTCTGTGTTTTCTTTCATAGCACAACTTGCATCAAAATGTGTTTTGTGTGACTGCACATGTATAACCTATGTCAAATTGCTTGCCTTTTCAATGTGGGAGGAGGGTAGGAGTGAGAGAATTTGGGATTCAAAATGTGAAAAAAAAAGAGTATTAAATTGTTTTTGCATGCAATTAGGGAAATTTTTTTTTTAAATACTAAATCATAAATAGATGGAAGTGATTCTAGAACATAGGACATTAGATCTAGAAAGACCTTAAGCTTCATCCATTCTGGGGGCCACTGAAAAGTGCTGATTAAGTGAGGGGATTCCTTGGGCCAGGTTTAATTTCCAGTCTTAACAGACTCACCAAATTCAAGGATGAATAGCTCAAGGTCAATCACATGACTTATTGAACTTGAACTGGGCTGGGATGTGAACACTGATCTGATTCTAAGTCCAGAGCTCTTTTCTTTGTGCCACAGCTGCCTTTCATTAACAAACATCTAGTGAGCCCCTACTAGGTTCAAATTCAAGCTGAGCGTGGGCTCAGCACAAAAAGATAAAAGAAAAGAAAAAAAACTCAGCAGCCAATAAAACAAACAGAAACAGAAACAACAAGAAAAACCAGGAAGGACAAAACCAAGACCTCAGTTCAAATCTGGCCTCTGGCAATAGCTATGTGACCCTGGGCAAGTCACTTAACTTGTGCTTGCCTCAGTTTCCTCATCTGTAAAATGGGGGTAATAATAATGCCTACTTCCAGAGTTTTTGTGAGGATCACATGAGATGATAATTGTAAAGTGCTTGGCACAGTCGGTACCTGACACAGAGTGAGTGTTATATGAATGTTAGCTGTTCTAAAATACAATAGACGTTGTTTTTGTGCATTCCAGACTTTTTTTGCTGACAATAAGCGAATAACTTCAAGAAGATAATCCCCAAATTTCTGAAGGTCTATCCAGACTGAGCGTGCTGACACTCACTGCTTGTCCCATCTCTTCACTAGGCTCCTCCTCTCATTTCATGAGATGCTCTCTGTTCAGCTTAGCTTCAGTCAGCAATCTTTATTTGGTCATATGTGTGGCATCAGAAGGGATTTATTTTTATGTTCCTGGTCAAATACTGACAGACAAAACTCAATTTCCTTTGAAGAAAGTCAAGTGCCTGATATTGATTTATTCTTTATCTGTTTAGACACCTTCCAAAGGCAAGTAGTTGCTCCATTTACTGAAGGCCTGATCGTCAAAATCACTAAATGTTAGAGCTGGAATGATTCTTAGAACAAAGAAATCTAAGTCTATAGAGTGTCAGATGTCAGAAGGCCTTGGAATAGACAATATCCTAACCTAGAACATGGATGAGGTAGTATGCTACCATGACAAGAATGATTGATTTGGTGTCAAAAGAGCAGAGTTCCATCCCCAGGCTCTGCTACATCCTATTATCTGTATGGTTTGGAGCAAGTCTCTTGACCAATGAGAGGGTTGGAAGAAATGACCTTAAAGGTCCCTTCCAACTTTTCATCCTTGATCTATAATCTTATGAACGTTATATCTAGATAAGAACTTATGGATGTAATCCACACCCCTCACCCAACAAATGAAGAAATTGAAATCTAGACACAATGTATTAATATATTTGAAGTTGTTTACTGAGAAAAAAGTACATGAATCAGAGTTTAATGAGGGTTTGTATATTGGGACATAAAGGGGCTGTGGATAGATTTCACTGAATGAACTTGAGTACATCTTTACATGTCTCTGAAACATAGAATTCCGTTTAATTACTCAGAAAACATAATTATGCTAAGGGGGTCCCAAGGCTTCCTTGGTCTGCCAAAGGTGTCCCAGGATACACACACACACACACACACACACACACACACACACACACACACACACTCACACACACAAGTTTAAGTACCACTGGTCAGTAAAGGAACTGGAATATATGTTATTGGAAAAGGTTTAGTGTAATGGTAAACAAGGAACTCAGACTCATATGCTGCAAACTGTTGTTGTTCAGTCATGTCTAACTCTTCATGACCCCATTTGGGGTTTTCTTGGCAAAGATACTGGAGTTTCCTTCTCCAGCTCATTTTACAGATGAAGAAACTGAGGCAGATAAGATTAAGTGACTTGCCCAGGGTAAACAGCTAGTAAGTATCTGAGGCCAGATTTGAACTCAGGGTATTCTGACTCTGGGTCAGGTACTCTATCCACTGCATCATCTAGCTGCCCAAACTAGTTAACTATACATACTAGCTAATATGCTAGCAAACTGTACCAAGGAAAACAGGATCTAGTTAGATTTAGGAAGGAGCTTGAGCTTATTTAATTCACCTCCTCAATTTAAAGGGGATACAACTGAGGCTAAATAATAAAGTCACTTGTCCAAGATAATACAATGGATAATCAGTCATCATTTATATAACACTTTAAGGTTTGCAAAGCACTTCATGAATATTTTCTCATTTGATCCTCACACTAACCCTGGGAGGTAGGTGCTATTAAAAAAAATGCTATGGGAATCTGAGCTGCTATTATTCTTCTCTTTCTTCTCATTTTATATTCAATGGAATCCAGATAGAAATGGTCCAGTGATAAGTAGCTATTCTACTTCCACCATTATCCTTTATATCATCTTTACCATCATCACCATCACCACCATCATCATCACCATCCATCATCATCACCATCATCCTCATCACCACCACCATCATCACAATCACCACCACCACCACCACCATCACCATCATCATCACCATTATCCTCCCTCAATGGAGTGAAAGAACTCTAGTGTAAGCAGCATCATTTCCAATTGCTTTGCCTTGCACATAGTAGGTACCTAATAAATATTTGCTGCTTTGGTCCCCAAAGTGCCATACAAATGACAGGTTTATTATTATAGTGGTGTCTGTTCTTATTCTTATTATCACTTCAGGCTGACCCTATGCTAATTAATGGCTGCTTTGCTAGCAAAGCTGGGCTCAGAGCTATTCACGCCAACAGGAAAGTCAACTTGTTCATCTCAGTTCTCCCTGTGGCTGTTTTTCTCACCTGTATTTAAAACAACCAACCAGCTAACCAAACAAACAAACCTTTTCAAAATACAGAATGGGGAGGCATGGTTAGATTCCAGATTTGCTTAAAGAGATTGGGATTTCAGTGGAGTGTAATCTCAAAATGAGTCAACAGGATGCTATGGAGACTGAAAAAAATCCATGTGATCTGGAGATGCATTCATTAGACATCTCTAGATAAAGCAGAGGTCCCAAGACTAAAGAGGTGATAGTCTCATAGTAATCAGCCCGGATCAGACACCATCTGGAGTATACTGTATTCAGTTTGATTCAACTGGGGGCACTAAATTTGAGGAGAGGAATGGATAAGCTGGTGAGGACTTAGGGGAGAGCAGTCAGAATGATAAGGGCCCTGAGTTCATGGCATAGGAGGATTTCTTCTAGAGTAGGGATGATTAGCCCAGAGGAGAGAAGACTTAAGCAGGGTACATCGTAGCTCTCTTCAAATATATGAAAGGCTGTGAAGAGGAAGATGGATTGATTCACCTTGTTCTGTTTGACCCTAGAGGGTAGGACCAGGAGCATTATATGTGAAAGTTTCAAAGAAGTTTGATGTTGTCAAAAGAAACAAACAAAAATACTTCCTAACAATTTGAACTGTTCGAAAAGTGTAATGAATGGACTGTTCAGGAGGTCATGGGTGCCCAGCTCTGGTGTATGAATTGGGCTAAAAATGGCCACTGAGGTGACTTCCAACTCTCAGATTCTGTGATATGTTGGGTCAGAGGCAAGATGTTTTCTCACATTCTTGGGATCTTTTCTGCCAGATCAGAGAGAACTCATCCTGAAGCAGAAGGAGGATTTCCCTTTCTTGAGTCTGTGTTTGTGCTCCCCCTTCCCTAGATCCCCTTCCCCAACAGCCTGCCAACCTCCATTCTGCACTGCCTTGGTGTGAAGATGCTCAGCTTGCCACACAATAGGGAAGTTAATTGCTCCTTTTGTTGCTGACAGAGAAGTTTGTTGCCTGGAAACTCAACAATGACTTCTCCTTGACAGGTACCTCCTCCCATTTCTTATGACAACAAGTATACAAACTGAGGACTGTATCTTGTGCAAATAACAATAGAATTTGCCCCACAAATTTATGCTTGGAATAGGATGTCAGAGCTGGAAGGTCTTAAAATACTGAACATTAGAGAGGGAATAAACCTTAGAGCATAGAATGTCAGTGCTGGAAAGGGCCTCAAAACATCGAATGTCAGAGTTGGAAGTATCTTTTGTTTTTTTTTGATAAGAAGATGGAAAGGAGAGGGTACCTTTACTTTAATTAGCGTAGGAGGCTTCCATGAGGAAATCCTGTATACCAGTGCAGATTGGGGAGTGTACAGCAGCACCTTAATCTCAGAGAATTTTCAGGATCGCTGAGAAGCTAGTGCCTTGCCCAGGGTCACATAACAAGTATGTAACAGCAGAGGGACTTAAACCTACATTTTCCTTACTCAGAACCTCTTTTTCATGTTTCCTTTTCACCACCTTCATGGCATGTCTTCACTGCAGCCACTCCAGAAAAATATGTATGTAGCTCTGACTTCAGTAAGCTGGTCTTCATTTGCCAGCCTCATTTCACTCAGGGCTACAATTTCAATGTAATACCTGCTGAGTTCTCTCAAGACAAGAGCTCTTTGTCTTTCAGGTCTACTGGATTTTGTATTGTCTGTAGGTGTGCATATATTTCTTGTACATTTTTTTCCATGTTTTGACCACAGGGTGTGATCCCAACCTGTTATCAGGCCAAGGTTGGGTAAACAGACAATTTTTAGAGCACCTTTTCTAGCCCCTTCCTCCCACCAGGAGGTGAGCAGTGCAATCCTTAAAAGGCTGCTCAGACACCCAGGAGGCTGCCATATCCCACTGCTGCTTCCAGTGAGAAGATGACCCTATGGCTGGGCTGCCTGTGGGCAGGGTTGTGACTACAGCTTCCAGTGTATCTCAACTTGCTACTTCCTCACTTGCCTATAGCCAGAGGACTTTGAGATAAGTAAAAGTGGTAAAATGGTATAGGTGATGTATTTTGATTCATGCATAAATTGGATATAAGTGAGGCAGAGTTGCATGAAGTTGTTGGGCCTCACTCTGTCCTTCAGAATCATCACAGTCAAGTGGGCAGGACAGAGACAAGATGACTGGTGATTGCTCAAGGTGCAGTGGATGACACCAAGGTCATCACAATCAAAACTAATCTAATCAACAAGCTTGTATGCCTACCAAAGGGAGTGAATGACAGACTCATGACAATGCAATCACCACTTTCAGGTAAATGCCACACCATCATCATCAATGTTTATGCTTCCACCATGATGAACCCTGATGAGGTCAAAGAAAAATTTTATGTAGGCCTGGAGATACTTATCATCAATGTGCCAAAAAGAAGACAAGACCATAATCCTGGGTGATTTTAATACTAGAGTAGGCTCAGACTACCAGACTTGGTAGGGAGTCCTAGGAAGGAATGGAGTTGGAAACAGCAATAGTAATGATCACTTACTATGAAGACTTGTGCATCTCATGATCTTCTCATAACCAGTAGTGTCTTCTGTTTACCTAAATGCAATAAAAATTCATGGATGCACCCTCACAACAAACATTCACATTTAATAGACTACATGATTATGAGGAGAAGAGACAGGACATGAGAGTGACAAAGGCAATGTGTGGCTCAGAAGGCTGGACTAATCATAGACTTATCCTCTCCAAGCTGAATATTTGCATTCAACAAAAGTGGTGGCCCCAAGACAAAATGATTACAGGAAGAATTAATGTCAGAAGATTAGAATTCTTCTCCCAGCTGAAATGGTTTATTGCTAACTTGGAGGGAAATTTGAGCCAACATGCAGTTGGCAACAGTGGAACAGAAAAGGAGTGGGTAGCTTTCAGAGATTTGGTGTATAACACTGCATTTGCTCATCTGGGTCAGAACACTCACAAACATCAAGACTGGTTTGATGAAAACAATGGGGAAATTCATAAACTGCTAAATGAAAAACGAGAACTCCACAGGGGTTATTACCAGCAGGGTAGTTCATCCATCTCTTAGAAGGCTGCATTTAATTCAGTCAAAGTAAAGTATAAGCAAAGCTTAGAGAGATGCAGAATTCTTGGCTCAGTAAAAAGACAGATAAAATTCAGTTTTATGCTGATAGTAGAATCCAAAACACTTTTATGATGCCCTGAATGATACTTACGGGCCAAAGACCTATGGTGCATCTCAACTACTCAGTGCTGATGAAACCACATTCATTAGTGATAAGAATGTGATCCTAGAGAGATGGGCTGAACACTTTAATAGTGTTCTCAACAGACTTTCATCAGTCAATGCTGAAACCATTGACCATTTACCTCAGGTTGAAGTCAATGCCTTCCTAGCTGAAAGTCCAAAAGATTTTGAATGCCATCAGGCTCCTTTCATGAGGCAAGGCACCCAGGGCTGATTCTATTCAAGCTGATATTTACAAGGTGAAGGAGTCCATTGTTCATACAAAAGCTGAATGAAATTTTCCAGGTTATATGGCAAAAGGAGGTTATCCCCGACTAGTTCAAGAACGCTTCCATCGTTCATCTCTATAAAGGTAAAGGAAATAGATTGTCCTGTGATAATCACACGGATTATCTCTTTTAGTCATTGCTGGTAAGATTCTTGCCAAGTCCTCTTTAATAGGCTGATCCTTCACCTGGAAGATGGCCATCTACCTGAGAGCCAGTATGACTTTAGAGAGGGCTGAGGAATGGTTGAGATGAGGTTAGCTGCCCGACAACTCCAAGGCCTTTTATATTGTCAGTCTTGACGGCTTTTGGAAAATTATGGCAAAGTTTGATTGCCCAGAGAAGTTAAATCAGCATTGTATATCAATTTCACGATGGCATGCTTGCCCAGGTTCTGCATCATGGATGATGCTCTTGTGCTTCCCAGTCACCAGTGGAGTGAAACAAGACTGTGTGCTTCATCTCATGTTTTTTAGCATGATGCTTTCAGCCATATTGTTAAATGCCTTCAATGAGGATGAACTCAGCATCAAGATCAGCTACTGCACTGATGGTAAATTCTCCAACTTGGAAAGGCTACACACCAAGACCAAAGTGGAGAGAGAGTGTCAATGCATCATTTTCTGTTTGCAGATGATTTTGTATTCAATGAAGCCTCTGAAGGTGAGATACAACAAAGTGTGGATCAATTCTCTGCTGCTTGCGCTAATTTCAACCTAACAATTAACACCAAGAAAACAGGTCTCCATCAGCTACCACCACACTATCCATACGTGGAACCATCAGTTACAGCAAAAGGAGAAGTTTTGAATGCCACGGATAAGTTCACATACCTTTGCAATGTACTTTCCAAAGATGTACATATTGATAACAAGGTTGACACACACATTGCCAGAGCTAGCTCGGTGTTTGGGTCTCCCAAAGGAAAGTGTGGGAGAGAAGAGGTATTAGAGTGACTACCAAACTGAAGGTCTATAGAACCATTGTGCTGATCTCATTATTGTATGCCTGTGAAACCTGGACAGTATACCAGTGCCATTCCAGGAAACTGAATCACTTCCATTTGAATTGCCTTAGGAAGATTCGGAAGATCACCTGGCAGGATAAGATATCAGACACTGAGGTCCTTCTTTAAACTAAGCTGCCAAACATTCAAACTCTACTAGAGAGAGTGCAACCACTATGGGCTGGCCATGTTCAAGTGCAAAATGTACTGTTGCCAAAAGAGACTATTTTATGGAGAACTCACACAAGGCAAGCACTTACATGGTGGTAAGAAAAAGCCATATAAGCACCTTCTCAAGGTCTCTTAAGAACTTTGGAATTGATTGTGTGACATGGGAGACACTGGCACAGGACCCAGCATGGCATGCCCTAGTTAACAGAAGGTGCTGTGCTCTATGAGCAAAGTAGAATTAAAGTAGCTCAAAGGAAACATGAGATATGCAAATTTAGAGAATCCACCTCAAATGTTCACATGGACTCTCTGTGCCCGAGCTGTGGTAGAGCCTTCTGAGCTCATATTGGTTTGATCAGCCACAGTCAGACTCATTGTAGTTTGATCTAGCATAGTGATGTCATTTTGGTCCTGTTTGAGAATGAAGGACACCAACCAAGCAACCATCATATGCAGAATTCAATATCAAGTGCTTTTTTTATCTCGCCTCTTCATAGTCTTCCCATTTACTTCCTTTCCTGATTTTTACCTCTAAATATTCTATACGCTATAACTACACTAGCCAGCTTGCAATGCTCTATCTCCCATCTTTGTATCTTTGAATTGACTGTCTCTCATGCCTAGAATCCCTTGGCTTCCTACCTGAGTTATTTAATTTCCAAGGCTTCTTTCAAAATTCAGCTCAAATCTCACCTACAAGACAATATTCCCACTCCTTACCGCCAATAATGCCTTCCCCTCTCAGATTACCTTAATCTACTCTATATATATATCTTACATGGACATAATTATTTATGTAACAGGTGCTTGGCACATGCTCAGATCCTACACAGACATTCTCTTTATCTCCCTCTTTGTCTCCCTCTCTCTCTGTTTTTCTGTCTTTGTCTCTCTCTGCAGATACTACATAGACACCTCATAGCAATTCAATTATGGGGAAGGGTCTGATAGCCATTTTTCCTTTCTCCCAGGTCAGGTATTTCTAAGAAATACAGGCTAGGGCTGTTGGTATTGCTTTTGTGTGTCCATTTTAATTCTGGGTGGTAGAAAGTGGTATGCTAGATTATGCTAAGCATTTTATCTCTGCTCCCAGATAAACCCTCAGTTTTTTCTGCAGAGCATCTTGTCTCCACTTTCCTGTGTAATTGTCTCTTCTGATTATCTACCTTTATCTTGTGGTTGCTTGGGCTTTCAAAGACACCATCTACACCTACATGATAATTTCTAGAAGGCCACCCTGACAAAGACAGGCTGACACTTTTTTATAGACTAGTTGGAGCTTTGAGCTACCTCATACAAAAAAGTAGCCAGCAAAAGTCATCAGAATCCATTGAGTGGGTCAAATAGTGGATGTAGTATTCCATGAACACACAACCATTGTCCCTATATGTCCCCAGCTCCAAAAAAAAAGTAGGAAATTCATTTACTCATCTTTTCTGTTTCAATGAGCTTTATTTCTAACATAAGAATTGGCTTTGATTACTTTTGAGGTCCCTTTCAAGTCAGAAATTATTGATTCTATCATTCTTAGACTCCTGATTTCCTATTGCTGAAAGTGTTTAAGCTCATTCCTATCTGAGGAAGCCAGTTGTCTAGGGCAAAGGTAGATCTAAACTTAATACAGGAACCCAGGAATAGGATCAGAGAGTATTTGAATACATGCTAGAATAGCAATTTTTACTCCTAGGAAAGGTAATATAAAATGTTCCTGGAGAAAATGGAATGTACTCGCAAAGTTGCTGGGATAGAGATGGGGTAGGGGTAAGGGAATTGGACCAGTGTGCTAAGGGGAAGACTACTTGGAGTGGGTCTCCTGGGAGTGGAAAGCTTGCCAATTGTTTTCAACTAATTTTTTTTGCTCACTAGTTGTTTCTATGCTGTCAAAAGACTTCAAGTACTTTCTGAATCTTCTAAATTCCTAGACCCTTGGGCATAGACCATTTGCCATGCCCTTCTTACTGCTCACAGGTGAGCCTGATGACATATTCTACCATTGTGTCACTCAACAATTTTTGGCTCTCAACTTCTGCTTTATGTCAATGTTTAATGAGCAAAGTCTTTTACAAGACCTCAAACTCTGTCTAAGGGATGAAGGGAGGGGTCTACCTCAAGGCCAGGAGAGTGAAGAAAAGCATTCGGATCCTAAGAAGAATTGTGGAAATGACAAAAAGATGGGCAGGGCTTCACCCTTAGCAGCTGAACTGGACTCCAAATTCTCTTCGCTGCCACTCCAACCCTTTTTTCTTTACATCTGGCTGCTTCTCAGTGTGCTGAGCAGCTGTGGGCAGTTCATATAGCTATGAGAACTGACTCGGGACTTGTTTCCAGATTACTTCCATGACTCCACTGACATTCCAGGTACTGCCCATTCTTCAAGGAATCACAGAGGTTGCCTTCAACCATTGAGGTTTTGATTCCATAATCCTCAAGGGTTCATAGAACCTGGGAACCAAATATCCCAGAAGGCTAGGGTCGTAATTCTGAGCCTATGATCATGTTCCAAATTCTCACTCCTACATGAGCATCACAGGGAGGTTTTTATACTTTCTGCCTATGTAGAACCACTGCAGCCATTTCTATAATCACCTGTGTCAATGTACTTTGGGCATCACTTTAATGTAGTACTAGATAGCCAAAGGTTCCCTGAAGCTCTCTTACCTATGCCAACTGATATTGGGCAGGATCCTTAGTTCTTAGCCACTCCTTCTAGTTGATCTAGGGAATTCAATATTTATCCACACTTTCTAGGATAGTAGAATCTCAGAACTGAAAGGGAGTGATCTTAGGGGTCTCATGAATGAATGGATGCGTGAATTAATTAATTAAAAGACATTTATTTTTTAAGCTTTTACTCTATACCAATCATGACAGCATGGAAATAGGGATAAAAATACAAGAGCAGAGGGTCTTTGCCCTCAAGGAATTCCATTCTAACAGGGAGAGATACACATAAGGGCATGGTAGCCAGGGAGGGCTATTGTGATTTAGAAAGTTACAAGAATGATGAGTGAAGACTTAGGAGAGGAGCCTATCTACAGCTTCTTCCCCCTTCTTTTTACTCAACGGGGAGAAAGATCACCTAAATATATCAGGGGTAGAGAAGACTTCAACTGAGGAAGACCGATGAGTCTCATCCCTCCTTTCAATGAAATGTCCAGGGAAAATGTAATTTTTGTGCTCATCAAGATGTAGGACTGATGGATATCTTTGCTAGGTTTATGACCACTAAAGTGGAGAGATAAGATGAGGCAAAATAGGAAAGACAGTCAATAAGCAATTGCTGAGTAATGTGTAAGGTTAACCAAGCTAAGACCTGCATGGAGATGGGTTGTCTAGAGGCCATGAAGGAAAAAAAAAAAACAGGTTTCTGATCAGGTATACTTCAGGATATTAATAAAGAAAGCAGGAGATCCTAGACCAGGTTACATACTCAATTGCAGTATAAAGACCAACTGTGAAAAAGAGACTGAGTCCATGCCTTCCTTTCTCAGAGCCATGAATCTTGGAGGAATTAATTTTCTGAGCCACCCTGGAGGGATGGAGGGGAAAGGGAGGAAGTAGAACAACACTTGACTCATTTGGGAATGTGGCTGATTTTGTTCTTGCTAGTGTTACCTTATTATTCATTTCTGTACTAATTAAATGTTTTACTTTTTCAACAATATTCTTTGCCTGGATCTATTAGCTTAGAGAGAGACTTACTGGACCAAAATCAACCTCACTCATTTGCGATGTTAGTTCTTGGAGTGGATGAGCAAATCAGATAGGAAAATTATCTTCAAAGGTCTCTTTTACTTGAGCCTTTCTCTCTGAGAGATCCCAAGTATCAGTTTCCTGTAATTATTGGCCCATATATCCTATCAGTTTCCTATAATTATTCCTTAGAGGTACCATAACCTGATCCCATACTTGTGACACGGATTTCCTTGCATCTCAATAGGCATGGATTTGGATAGTTGCTGTGTTAGTAGAGAGTATATGACTTCCTCAGGCTCCCTGGAGCTCCCTTACCCATAGGCTGAACACAATACTGAGCCGCTACTTCAGTAAATCTAGGGAATTAAATATTTATCCACACTTCATAGTACATAGGACAAGTAGGTGGTGCAGTAGATAGAGTAAGGGCCTGGAATCAGGAAGACTCATCTTTGTGAGTTCAGATCTGGGCTCAGATACTAGTTGTATGACCCTGGGCAAGTCACTTAACCCTGTGTGCCTCAGTTTCCCCATCTGTCAAATTAGCTGGAGAAGGAAATGGCCAACCACTCTAGTGTCTTTTCCAAGAAAACTCCAAACGAGATGACAAAGAGTCAGACATGACTGAAAAAACTACAGAACAACAGTATCGGCCTACGGAATCTCAAAGTTGGAAAGGAAGGATCTTAGAGGTGATGAATAAAGGAATGAATGCATTAATTAGTTAAAAAGCACTTATTAAGCACTTACTATGTGTCAAGCACTATACTAGGTACTTGGGATACAAATATAAGAGCAGAGAAAAATTTCCTGTCCTTCAGGAATTCACATTCTAATAGGGAGAGACTGCAGACGTAGGTGTAGGGCCAGGGATCAGGTGTTGTTTTGGAAAGTTACAGTAATAATGCATGGAGGCCTAGGGTAATAGTTTGACAAGCCTTTTCTATTCATGATGCCAGTATTAATTTGATTATGGTTCCAGAACTAGTAAGTAATGGTGGTGATAGTGAAGGTAGATAATACACACAAAAACTCACACACACACACACACACACACACACACACACACGTATATATGTGTATAGATGCATATATGTGTACATATGTGTATATGCATGTGTGTATGTGTGTATATGTATATGTGTGTGTATGTATATATGTATATATACATCTATACACATCTATACATATATGTATATGAAGGTAGATAGTATATGCATATGTATATGTGTGTATATATGGATATATGCATATGTGTATGCATGTATGTATATATGTATGTGTATGTGTGTATATGCACATATATATATATATATATATATATATATATATATATATATATATATATGCACACACATATATACATGTATATGCATGTATATATAACAGGGTAACTGGGAAAATATCCAGGGAGTAAGGTGATGGATGCAGCTCTGTGGCATCCTAAATATAGTGGTCCATGTTAGGCACTCAGTTGTCAATATAGTAGAGCCCAAACTGTAGCTGGAGGGGTTAAGTCCTCCAGGTTATGGTCTCTTATCCAACTCTTGCGACTACCACTCCTGTGTATGTTATCTCTGCAGATCTGTAGAATAATTGTAGCAAGAAAACTACTCTAGTACAATTTAGAAAGCAAGTCAGGAAACATTTTTATTCTACTTACTTGTTACAAGCCATATCAATGAGAATTGCCAATTTGCACACAGAGAAGTATGTCTCCATCAGGCAAATGGGCTTCTGAACATGAACCATTTCCCATGAGTACTCATCATTAGAAGAAAACACTTAGTCATGCTAAGGTAATAACTAGTCAATCACTGACCTTGGAGATAGTTTATTGTGTTTCAAGGGAGAGAAAAGGGATGTTCTAATCTGTTAATGTGCCATTAGCCTTTGGGGCCTGAGACATGGCTGACTGTCTTTTGGTTGCCCTTGCCCAAGAACTGGGGTGAAAACCAAAGTAAAATGTAGGGGTTAGATATGGCTGCTTTTTTACACTGAAAAGGAAATTTATTCCAAAATGGCATTTTTCATACAAAAGAAAAGGAAAATTGTAAAAATGGTCCCTTCTTCCTTCTGCCCCCACAAATCCTTCCACAGATTCTCTACTAGGGATATTCTAGCTTCTATCTGAGTAAAGACAAGGAGTTCCATCTTACAGGCAACTCATTCCATTGTGGGGCATCTCTGAATGATGGAAAATTATTTATGTTGCTTAAAATCTGCATCCTTTCCACAACTGAGTTGTGATCCTCCTAAGGCAAAATCTAACAAATATTGAAAAACACACATACGTATTCACATGTATGGCATATATGTGTATATATACATGCATTATATGTGTGTATATGTTTATATTTTTTTTTGTATGTGTATGTATGTATGTCATAGCTAGGTGGTGGAGCAGATAGAAAATTGGGCCTGGAGTCAGACAGACCTGAGTTCAAATACAGCCTCAGACACTTACTAGCTCTGTGCCCCTAGGCAAGTTACTTAACCTCTTTGCCTTCTTTTCCTCATCTATAAAATGAGCTGGAGAAGGAAACATCAAACCACTCCAGTATCTTTGCCAAGAAAACTCCAAATGGGGTCATGAAGAGTTGGACATGACTGAAACAACTGAACAACAACTTATGCATTTGTCTTTCCTTTTAGAATTTAAGCTCTTTGTGACTTGGGATTGCTTCATTCTTTATATTTGTGCCTCCAAATTCTCAGCAACTGGTACAATTTCTGGTACACAGTAGGTAATTAATAGATGCTTATTGATTGACTGATTTTTTTAAAACAAACTTAAGATGTATTCTGCATGTTCAGGACAAGACAAGCACATTAGTAACAAAACTACTTCATTCCCTTGGTAAGAGGCTTCATCTAAGAGGTGTTTTAATTAGAATTTGGTTTTGATTCATCTCCCCAAGGCTATCTGAGCAGATAAGTGTTTAAAAAAGCCAAGTCTCAGATATTGTATGCTATCCCCAAAACCATCCTTGCTAAATGCAGAGATATTTTCTACTGCTAAGCTGGCCATTATGTGACTAAGTCCTTCGCCATGAAAAACCGTTCAACGAAAGAAAGAACATAATAACCTTCAGTATTGTGTAACCCACTTTTATTTCTGTGGGGATGGTAGCAGAGTTGTAGAAAAGAGGAGAGAGGGTGAGAAGAGTCATAAAACCTGGAATATCTGTTGATATTCTAAACAGGAGATTCTCTTCCAACAACAAATTAGTTGTCCTGCCACTGGAGGTGCCATATCATACCAATTTTGACATTCTTATTAAAAATGAAACCAGAATACAACATGAAGTTGCAGCTGATTCCAGGTTCTCTTTGGATAAGCAAATTTAAGAACTGGTGTACTTTGTGTCATGGTGTTCCCAAAGTGTCCAAAGACTATGCAAAGATCACTCAGTGTAACACTTGGCCATGTTTTATTGCAGGGCTCAAAACAGACATTTGCAAAAGGACCACAATGGATAAAAGTACACCTAAGTTTCTTTTCTTTTTGGAGATGTTGGAGAGAAAAAAGCATTCTATGAAGCAGTCAGACCCTGCAAATTAAAACAACATATATTCTAATACTAAAAGTTGCACAGAGGTGATGATCTACATTGATAGAGAAAATTCCTTCACCTGAAAGTTCCCCATACCAATGAATCACAGGACCAGTCCCCTATCCCCTAACCATACCAATACTCTAATACTAATTCTAACACTAACACTCTGATACTCATTCACATCAATGTAAATGTAGGTATAGGAAAGGATAGCAATAGATGTGTTGGAAAATATGGCTATTGAGTAAGAAATGAATGAGCCAAAGGCTGGTAGACTATATACCCTCACCATGTGTTGAGTAGCATTTCCAGAACTTCATGGCTCCATGCTATGAATGCTTTCTTGGAGGAAAGATTCTGAAGTCTCTGGGCATGATGAGCAGTAAATAGTACCTCACGTTCACATACATAAAGGAATTAATTATATCTTGATAGGAAGCAGCTGGTTTCCAACATAGGCATCATTTGTGAATCAGCTGTTTGTATACACTCAGGCAATCAACTTGTTAGAGCAAAGATCAAAATCAATACCAAAATAGAAAGGAAAAAATGAAAAGACATAGCATACAATTAAACCACCTATAATTTAACATATTTTTAAAAGCTTTTGATGTCTCAAACTGTGCAACAGAGAACAGAATTAGACTATCAGCATTTCCTAAGGAAGTTAAACTGATGTGAAACAATTGCCACAACAAGGAGGACAAAAGGGTCTGGCAACTAAAACTGTCATCAAATGCTTAATTTCTTAGTCAAGGGGATAGAAATGATGGCTAAGGGGAATACCACTTTAGAATCTAAAACTGGCCAGTCAAATCTTAAAGAGGAAGATTAAGGAAGATCAAATAGTGTTGCTTCATAAAATAAGAAATAGTAGAGAAGTAGGTTTATAGAAAGCTAATTTAGAAAGCCAATTGGGACAACTGTCCCAAGAGTATTTAACAATGAGAACTGAAGGAAAATAAATGAATAACAGAAAAAGTGTGTAGTGGGGAACCAAAGCTATTCCAACAAACAATTTTCTCCAGGATGAGAACAGAACTAGATCATTTTATGACACTAATTCTAGCATCACAGTCCCTAGTGTGCTGTACCAGAAGACAGGATCACAAAATCATGTAATTGAGTATTGAAAAGGCTTTAGTGGTCATGCAGTCCAACCCACCTAAAAACAGTGTCCACTACAATATGACTAACTTGATCTCTGTCGGAAGCCCTCTAACGGCAGAAAGCTAACTACTTCTTGAGGCAGCCCGTTTCACTTATGGATAACTTTAGTTGTCAGGAAGTTAATCTCCTTGTAACTTGGAGTCGCAATGACAAAATAGACAAAATAGGTCTAGTCCATTTCCTTTAGGAAAATCTTTCAAGTTCTGCACAAAAGTAATCTTGTCAAACCAGAGTCTTCTCTTCTTCATGATAAACATCCCCATTTCTTTTGAGTGATCTTCATATGTCATGGATTCAAGACTTTTTAACTATCCTAAATGCTTTTCTCTGCACTGTCTACAATTCATCAATGATTTTCATAAATTGTGGCATCTAGAACTGAAAAGTTGTTGTTGTTGAATCATTTCAGTTGTGTCCAATTATTTGTGACTGCATTTGGGGGTTTCTTGGCAAAAATACTGGAATAGTTTGCCATTTCCTTCTCCAGTTCATTTTACAGATGAGAAAACTGAGGCAAACAGGGTTAAGTGACTTGCCCAAAGTCACACAGCCAGTAAGTATGTGAGATTGGATTTGAGCTCAGGTCCTTCTGGTTCCAGGCCTGACTTTCTAATCTATTGTGACACCTAGCTGCCCAACTGAAAAGTTAGTCAGTAGTAAAGCTTGGTTCCAAACCCAGATCTTAAAGATTCCAAATGCAGCATTCTCTCTAACATACCAACTCCATCAATAGCCAAAAAGCAGTTCCTAATTCAACTAAATTCATTTTCATCTTGTCCACATAACTCTATTTTTTCTCCAAGAATGTGGGAGATATTTCATGATAAACTTTGCTAAAATTTTATACTATATTTACATCATTCCCCTGGTCTCCCAGTTTTTATAACCTACCAAAAAAAGGTTAGTGAGGCATAACACATTTGAGGGTGACCAATATTTAGGATGGTAAGAGAAAGTCTTGGGATATCTCATAGAAAAGAATATCTCAAATTCTTGGGGAAAATATTAGAATGAAAAGGTAATTGAGAGAATATAAGAAATTAAACTTTCTCACATTCCTGCCTTCCAGAACTACAAAATCTTTACAAGAACAATCTGCACAGATATAAAGACTGACCTTAATGATGGTGTGACAAGGAAATAAACAAGCTTTTCTAAACAACATTCTGCAGTAGACTACCTCTTTATAGGTACAGTTGCCTGAATTCAAGGTAAAGAGAACATATTTCTCTGAGTTTGTTGTTTCTTGCCTATAAAAAACCACATTTGATTTCCTAAAGTGAACTGCTGTTTTAGAGGTTCTCCTCTAATAGAGGTGTCTCTTCTTCACGTACTAAAATCAGATAAGATTTTTTGGTAGATAAGCTAGCAGAGATACCTGTGTTTGTTAATCCTCTAATGATTAATTTTACGTGAGGCATAAAAAAGGAGACATAGGTTCACCCAATCTATTTGCTATTATTATGGAGGCAGTAGAGTACAGATCCCAAATGGAAGAGAGACTGATACCCTGTAAATGGAGAATTCCCCACAACGTTCCTATTTATAGATGCACCAATTTGAAATTGATTTCCTACTCAGCTCTTGTGGGCCCATTCTCCAACTGAGGAGTTCTTCTCAGAGCCTCCGTTTTAGGGAAGCCCTAGATCAGCCTTCTCCAGACTATACCACCAGGTTTCAGCTATCTTCTGACTGTACTTTCTCTCACTGGAGAATTCTTCCAGGAACCTCTGTGTCAAGGAAGGGCTCAGATCAGCCATTTCCTTCATGCCCCTGTGCAGGTACCTTGTTTATTCCTCAACTCCATCATATACCTTTTGGCTTCCTTTTTATGTGTTATCTATGCCCATTAGAATGTAAACCCTTTGAAGGCAGGGACTGCCTTTCTTTTTGTTGATATTTGTAACCTTATCTCTTAGCACTGTGACTGGAGCAAAACAAATGCTTAATAAATGATTGTTGTTAACTGACGGACATTGTTATGATTACATCAAGGACTATAGAGTCTCTACAGAGAAAAGTTTAACCTTTAAAAATAATTTGGCCTAATTCATCTAAATTGGGAAAAATAAATTAATGCAGAATATCTATTGTTCAGACTACATCATTCTGTTAAATGGACAGATTAGAAAGCTAATCCATCAGTATCTCCACCTTGGATGGGCACTGGAGATGGATAGAATTAAATAGGAAGGGGTAGTGTAGGCCATATTGCTTCTGGGAAATTATGCATCACTTTCTTTTTATTTATTTATATTTTTTAAATTGTTTTGATACAAATTTATTTATTTTTAGTTTTCAACATTTACTTCCACAAGATTTTGAGTTCCAAATATTCACTCCACCTCCCCCCTCCCCCACCCCAAGATGGCATGTATTATGAATACCCCATACCCTAGTCTGTCTTCTCTTCTATCTCTCCCTTTCCTCCTCTTATCCCCTTCCCCTTCTATTTTCTTATAGGGCAGGATAGACTTCTGTACCCCACTTCCTGTGTTTCTTATTTCCCAGTTGCACATGAAAACTTTTTTTTTCAACATGTGTTTTTAAAACTTTGGGTTCCAAAGTTTTTTCCCTTCCTCCCTCTACACCCACCCTCACTGAAAAGGCAAGCAACTCAATATGGGTTATACATGTGCAGTTATGCAAAAACACTTCCATAGTAGACATGTTGTGAAAAACTAACTATTTCCCTTAATCCTACCCTGCACCCCCATTTATTCTATTCTTTCTTTTGACCCTGTCTCTCCTCAGAGGTATTTGCTTCTGATTACCCCCTTTCCTAATCTTCCCTCCTCTCTATCATCCCCCTGCTCTCTTGTTCCCTTCTCTCCCCCCATTTTCCTGTATGGTAAGACAGATTTCCATACCCAATTGAATGTGTATGTTATTCCCTCCTTAAGCCAAATCCTATGAGAATAAGATTCACTCATTCCCTCTCACCTTCCCCCGTTTCTCCTCTACTGTATGAGGCTTTGCTTTTCTGTACCCTGTTCTACCTCTCCTTTCTTCTTCTCCTAGTACAACCTTCTCTCATCCCTTAACTTTATTCTCCAGATATGACCGCTTAATCTTCAACTCACCCTGTGCTCTCTATCTATCTATCTATCTATCTATCTATCTACATACATACAATTTTTCCCCCTTCAACTATCCTAATTTTGACAAAGGTCTCATGAGTTACAAATATCATCTTTCCATGCAGTTCAAACTTAATAAGTGTCTTATGATTTCTCTTTCCTGTTTACTTCTTCATGTTCCACTTGAATCTTGTGTTTGAAAGTCAAATTTTCTATTCAGCTCTGTTCTTTTCATCAGGAATGCTTGAAAGTCCTCTATTTTACTGAATGACCATTTTTTCCACTGCAGGATTATACTCAGTTTTGCTGGGTAGGTGATTCTTGGTTGTAATCCTATGTCCTGAGGTCCTTTAATGTAGAAGCTGCTAAATCTTGTGTTATCTTGATTGTGTTTCCACAATATTTGAATTGTTTCTTTCTGGCAGCTTGTAATAATTTCTCCTTGACCTGGGAACTCTGGAATTTGGCTACAATATTTCTAAGAGTTTTCCTTTGGGGATCTCTTTCAGGAGGAGATCGGTGGATTCTTTCAATTTCTATTTTGCCCTCTGGTTCTAAAATATAAGGGCAGTTTTCCTTGATAATTTCTTGAAAGATCATGTCTAGGCTCTTTTTTTGATCACGGCTTTCAGATAGTCAAATAATTTTTAAATTCTCTCTCCTGGATCTATTTTCCAGGTCACTTATTTTTCCAATGAGATATTTCATATTGTTTTCTAATTTTTCATTCTTTTGGATTTGTTTTTCAGTGTCTTGATTTCTCATAAAGTCATTAGCTTCCAATTGTTGTATTCTAATTTTTAATGAAGCATTTTCTTCAGTGATATTTTGGACTTCCTTTTCCATTTGGCCAATTTTTCTTTTTGGGCATTCTTCTCCTCATTTGCTTTTTGGACCTCTTTTGCCATTTGGGTTAGGTTATTTTTTAAGGTGTTATTTTCATCAGTATTTTTTTGGGGGGTCTCCTGTACCAAGCTGTTGACTTGTTTTTTCATGATTTTCTTGCATCACTCTCATTTCTCTTCCCAGTTTTTCCTCTACTTCCCTTACTTGCTTCTCAAAATCCCTTTTGAGCCCCTTCCAAGGCCTGGGATTGATTCATATTTTTCTTGGAGGCTTTGGATGTAGGAGCTTTGACTTTGTTGTCTTCTTCTGGTTGTATGTTTTGATCTTCTTTGTCACCAAAGTAAGATAATATAGTCTGACTCTTTTTGCACTGCTTGCTCATGATCCCAGCCAATTACTTGAGTTTTAAACTCTTTGTTAAGGTAAGAGTCTGCTTCCAATGTGGAGAATGCTGTCCCAAGCTTCAGAGGTTTATACAGCTGTTTTCAGAGATACTTGTAGGGACCTGTAAATTTTTAGTTCTTGCAAGGTGGTATGATAAGGGGCAAGGTGTTTACTCCTTTCCTGGCCTGTGCTCTGGTCTATTAGTGACAACAAGCACTCCTTTCTGTCCTGGAACTGTGAAGAAGGTTTTCTCTGCACTGCCACTACAAGCTCTACCATGCCAGTGCTCCTCCTCCACCCAGGACCGCCACCCAGAACTGTGACCCAGATCCAAGCACAGGCAAAGCAAGAGATTCCTGCCTCAGTACTGGCAATTAGATCCCTGAAATCCCCCTTTGATCAGCCATTCAATTCCCCTCAGTCTGTGGGCTGAAATCTAAGAACACTGGCACCACCCTGGAGCCTGTGCTCTGTGCTCTGCACTCTGAAGCTGGCTCTGACTTAGCTCTTTTCTCACAGCAGAAACAGACTTTTCCCACTGACCTTCTAAGTTGTCTTTGGTGTTTGTGGGTTGAGAGGTCTGGAAGCTGCCACAGCTGCCCAAGATTCAGTCCTCTGAGGGTGCTCCAGGTTCCCTGCAGCTTCATGCCCATGCCACACTGCTCTCCTGTCCCTGCCCAGCATGATATACCTTTCTGGTCAACCATCCAGGTTGTCTTGGGCTGGAAATTTGCTTCACTTTGTCTTTTTGTGGGTTCTGCTGCTTTAGAATTTGTTTAAAGCCATTTTTTATATCTATTTGGAGGGGTTTGGGGGAGAGCTCAAGCAAGTCACTGCTTTCACTCCGCCGTCTTGGCCCACCTCCCATCACTTTTTTTTAAAAAAAAATGTATTTTATTTCCCCCCAACTGCATGTTAAAATAATTTTTAACTTTTTTTTTTTAGTTTTGAATTCCAAATTCTATCCCTCCCACCCCTCACTCACCCCCAAGATGGCAAACAATCAGATATAGATTATACAAGTGAAATGATGCAAAACATGTCCACATTATTCATTTTGTTCAAGAAGACTGAAACAAAAAAAAAAGAATGAAAGAAAGTGAAAAATAGCATGCTTCAATCTGTATTCAAACCATATCAGTTCTTTCTCTGGAGGTAGATAGTATGCTTCATCATGAGTCCTTAGGCATTGTCTTGGATCATGGTATTGCTGAAAATAGCTAAGTCATTCACAGTTCTTCATCATACAACACTGCTGTTACTGTGTACAATATTCTCCTGTTTCTGCTCACTTCACTTTGAATCAGTTCATGTAAGTGTTTCAGGTTTTTCTAAAATCATCCTGCTTGTTATTTCTTATAGAATGATAATATTCCATCACAGTCATATACCAAAGCTTGTTTAGCCATTCTCAAACTGATGGACATCCCTTCAATTTCCAATTCTTAGCCACCACAAAAAGAGCTGCTATAAATATTTTTTATAAATGTAGGTTTTTGTCCTTTTTTTATGTCTTTGGGATCTAGACTTAGTAATAGTATTGCTGGATCAAAGAGTATACACAGTTTTATAGCCCTTTGGACATAGTATGAAATTATGTAGCACTTTCAATGACACTAAGCTTCTCTCTGAAAAAAAAAAACAACTTTGTTTTTAACATCAGTATTCTTCTAGTGATGATATTATATGGCTGAGAATCATGGAATACAGAAATTTCTGAATAATCAAAATTGTGGGACACCCAAAGAGCAATGGAGAGGTGTATTGTGGGTATGACTAGGCTATAACCTCTTTCCAACTGTATCCTACGTAGAAGAAGTGGCTTAAAAGAAGTGCAAAAATGATCTATGACTAGAAAAGTTAATGAGAAATGATCTAGGCTAGGTCTGACTGAAGCCAGTCTAATTGTTCAGGCTCAGGACTGGAATAAATTGAGATATTCATTGACTATATAACATATAACAAGAAAAGTTTACTTAATATTAGATGGGAAGGAAATTCAGCAAATATATGACATTGATTCATTTTGACACTGTTCATCTCACTTCTACACCTGCAATTGGTCATAAGTGTGTGTTATTGGTTTGAATGAAAGTCTTCAAGCTTGAAAAGCCCTGATTTTTCAAGCACTGAGCTTTTATGACTTAAGCAACTAGACAGCTTTGTCAATGATTTGAGCCTTGGTTCCCCAAACCAATCAGGTCTTGAGAGTGGTTTCATGTAGAAAACATTTGTTGTTGTTAATCCTTTGTTTCAAAGAGGTCCAATGACATTTTGGAGTGATGTCTTGACTTGAAGATGAATTGGATTTAAGTGAGTCAGTCACACCAAGTCATCAGCCTCACTCTCTTTCCCAGAGTCATCAAAGTCCAGTGGTGAGACAAAAGTCAAGATGACTGGTGATGGCCCAGTAGATGACCCTGGCATCTTTGATGTCTGACCAAGTTCTAAGTGCTCCACAGTGACTACTTTAGGCCATTGTAACAAATTGTTTTCACCTACCCATTCCATCAAGAGAAGTCTTCACATTCTTGGAGTAGATATCCCCTTAATTCAGGTTTGAGACCTATAAGTTCCCCTCAAGCTTGTTTAGCCCATCTACCAAGGTAGTTTTACTGGAGTGTGGCTGCTGCATATGCTATGCATTCTTGGAACCCCAGGTGAGAGTTGGGTGATAAGAGAATACCAAAGGTCTATGAACAGCATAAATACAGAGCTTTAAGTTTTGCAAAACACTTTGCAAATATTTTCTATTATCTTCACAAAAATCCTGAATGGTGGGTACTATTATCCCTATTTATAGATGGGGCAGAGAGAAGTTAAATGACTTGCCCAAAGTCAAACAGCAGTAAATGTAGGAGGGCAGAGTTGAACTCAGAACATCCTGATTCCAGGTCTGGTGCTTTATCTACTGCACCACCTCTCTGCTTTGATCATAAAATGAGTGTGAGCAATAAAGAATGTGGTCATGTAGTTAGGTTAAGTATGCTACACAGTAGCTCACAGGATGTTAAAGATATTAGGACAAGGGCCCTAACTTGTTTGGTCAACTGAAGATTTATGGAAAAATTATGGGCAAAAGTTGTAAAGAATGATAGATAGGTTTTGGACTTAAGAGGAAGTACATATATCAGTCAGAACACAGATCCCTTGGACTAGTGAAGAAAAATAATAATTCTTGTCATCAGTGAAAACACATATGGTGGGCATAGAGAAGCTGCAGCATATGACTAAAGATGACTTTTGTAGGAGACATAATCAATATCATTAAGGAAAAGAAGAAATTATCTAGTCATGAAGAGAGAGGTGCAACAGATGGACAGCCTTTGTGCAGCACTGTAACCACAAAATATTAAAAGAACTAGATCCCATGGGATATACTACTGTTCAGCATTTATGGGAAAATATAAGAATCACACAAGATGAGAAGGCACAGATAAGTTGCAGTCTTCACTGGGAGGTGGGAATATTAACACCAATGGGAATATGGACATTTTAGTTTGGAATTTATTTGTGTATTTTGTATTGCTGTGGTGATTTTCAAGCTTCTTGAGGGTAGGGAGCCATCTCTTAGCTATTTTTATATCTCAAGTATTCCCTAGAATATGGTACCTTGCATGGTACCTGTAATTATTCAGTCAACTGAATTTCATTTCCACATCTTTTTTAGTTTTATAGCATTGTGCAGTAATAAAGTGTTTTATTAAGTTTTACTCAAAACACCCCTGTGAAGCAGACAGAGCAAATAATATTCTATCCATTTAACATATAAGGAAACTGACACTTAGAGATGACATAGTTTGCCAAGATTGACAAATAACAAAATGAGAACTGGAACTCAGATCTTCTGATGTCACGTCTAGTCATCCATAAACATTAAGTGCCTAATATGTACCAGGACAACTAGGTGGACACAGCTGAAAAACGATGGAATAATAACAATAACAACACATTCCAGGAACTGTGCTAAATGCTAAGAATACAAAAGAAGCAAAAGAACATCCCTGCCCTCAAGGAGCTCACAGTCTAGTGAAGGTAGGGACTATCTTTTGCCTCTTTCCAATTGTGTCTGACTCTTTGTGATCCATTGGGTATTTCCTTGGCAAAGATATTGGAGTAGTTTGCCATTTCCTTCTCCAGCTTCACTGACCCACATGTTTTCTGAAAGATCATAGACTCCCTTATTCTCTTTGTATTCTGTGTGACTGACCCTTGTGTTAACTTCCCACTGTCTCTCCCTGGCATTTCCTGTGGAGAGGAATTGGGTTTGCTTGTTTGCTTCGTCTATTGCACCCTGAATGCCATCCCTCCACCTCCTCCCCACTGGAGGCCAACACTGGCCTGATCCTATAATCATGGCTCAGTAAATACTAGTTGAATTGAATTGTGCATGAAAATGGAATGACAGATGGAAGGGCCATGGAGACGGACGTTGGAGACAAATTGAGCAGGATCTTCTGCTCACTGCCAACAGGGTAATGGGCTCAATTGATGCCTATTGCATTTGGCACTTTTTAATCACAACTTACTTGGGCCAAAGAGGAACAGCCTCCCTGCCCAGTCATGTCTGGGCCAACGTGTTTATTTGACTGTCTAGTGTCATCTAATATTCAAGTTAGAAGGAATCTCTCCTGCTTTGAACCTCAATTTTTGCCTCAGTAAAATAAGGGAGTGAGACTATGTGTTTTTGAAGTCCATTCCAGTTCTGATATTCTCTTTTCTAAGATCACTTCCAACTCTGACATAATTTGATTTAAGGCCCCTTCCATCTCTGGTTCTCTGTTCTAAGATCGTGATGTCCTTTGATCTATGACCCCTTCCAAGATTAGGAAGACCTAACATCCAAATGTGCTTTAATTTTTTTTCAGATGGGGAAATTAAAGATCAGGCTGATATATGGACTTACCCAAAGCTGCCTAGTGAATAAGGGATACAGAGAGTAAATACTTGGTACCTTATATCTGGGAGAGTGAATTCATCATTCATGTTAACCTTGCCATGGGAAGGTGGGTCAAGTTCATAATATGATGCACAAACATAATATTATAATAATAATAACCCTCCAGTAAATTTATTGTCTCATTTTTCATGCCTATTCCAGAGACACACACACTCTGGTAGGTCTCACTTAGGTAGATAGGCATTGAATAATAGGCAACTAATTAACATCAAATTTTCAAAGCACATTGTAAATGTTACCTCACTTTTTCCTCATTTTATAGATGAGGAAACCTGATATCTGAAGAACAGCATAACCCAGTTGAGAGGGCTAACCTCTGAACTTCTCAGTCAGACAACAAACAATTTTTAAGTACCTACTGTGTTCCAGGCACTGTGCAAAGGCACTGAGGATACCGAAAGAGGCAAAGGAAAGTCCCTACCCACTAAGAGCTCACTATCTCATGAGAAACAACAAGCAAATAAATACGTACAAATAAGCTATATAAAGGATAAATAGGAAATAATTAAGAGAGGGAAGGCACTAGATTTAAGAAGAATTGGGAATAGGGACCAAAGTTCCTTTTCAGCTCTTCTTACAAGTATTAGTTGATAAAGGGTCAAGGTACCTTCTTGCCTAATTCAATTGGCACAGTTGAAGGAGTCCTGCCTCTGCATCTAGAAATTGTTGTTCATTCCCATCTGACCCTTTGAGTCCATTTGAGGTTTTCTTGGCAAAGATACTAAAGTGGTTCACCATTTCCTTCTATAGTTCATTTTCCAGATAAGAAAATTGAGGCAAACAATTAAGTAACCTACCCTAGGTCATGCAGCTAGTAAGTGCTTTCCTTTATACACTCTATTTTTTCAGATAAACTGGTCTACTTGCTTTTTCCTATATATAGCATGTCATCTCCCACCTCCATGCCTTTGAACTAGCTGTTGCCCTCACAAGCAATATACTTCCTCTTCACCTCTGACTACCTTAAATGCTCAGCTTAAATATCATCTCCAACACATAACTTAATCTGATCCCTCTGGTTGCTACTACCTAGTTCCCCCTAGCCTCACGAAATCACCAAATAATTTCTTTTTAATTCATGGCATAAATGGTCACCCACCACTACCTAATGCAGACTCTGTGAGGGCAAGGGCAGTTTTATTGTTTGTCTTCATTGGACCAGTTCCTAGCATAGTGCTTGGCACCTAGTAGGTACTTAATGCTTGTTGTATAAGTGAATTCACTTGAAGGTTTATTATTTTACCCTTGGGGTTCTAGGCTTACATCTGCCACTGATTCTCTTTGTGATTTTGAACAAATATCTTTCTCTACACTCAGCCTCAGTTTCCCTCTCCATAAATATGAGACAGGGGAGAAAAAATTAGTCTCTGAAATTCCTTAAACTTTGAAAGTCTATGATTATAAGCACATCAATCTTCTGACATTAATAAATAATTACATGAATCTTGGATAAGATGACAGAAATGCAAAATGACAAACACTGGAGGTGATGTGGGAAAATAGTACATTAATACACTCTTGGTGGAACTGCGAACTAGTACAACCATTCTGGAAAGCAATTTGGAATTGTGCTCAAAAAAGTTATTAAACTGTGCATACCCCTTGACCCAGCTACTATTTACTATTAAATTTATGCAAAAAGAGACTTTTAAAAAAGGAAAAGGAAACCAGAGGCCAAAACAGAAATTGAAAGAATGCACCAATCACCTCCTGAAAGAGATCCCCAAAGGAAAACTCCTAGGAATATTGTAGCCAAATTCCAGAGTTCCCAGGTCAAGTAGAAAATATTGCAAGCATCCAGAAAGAAACAATTCAAGTATTGTGGAAACACAATCAGGATAACACAAGATTTAGCAGCTTCTACATTAAGGGACCACAGGGCTTGGGATATAATATTCCAGAGGGCAAAGGAGATAGGATTACAACCAAGAATCACCTACCCAGCAAAACTGAGAATAATCCTTCAGGGGAAAAAATGGATATTCAGTGAAATAAAGGACTTTCAAGCATTCCTGATGAAAAGACCAGAGCTGAACAGAAAATTTGACTTTCGGATACAAGACTCAAGAGAACCATGAAGAGTTAAACAGGAAAGAGAAATCATAAGAGACTTACTAAGGTTGAACTGTTTACATTCTGCATGGAAAGATGATATTTGTAACTCATGAGTCCTTTGTCAGTGTTAGAGTAGTTGGAGGGAAAAATTATATGTATGTAGATAGATAGATAGATAGATAGATAGATAGATAGATAGATAGATAGACAGGCAGATAAATACAGGGCACAGGGTGAGTTGAAAATGAAAGGGTGATACCTGGAGAATAAAATTAAGGAGTGAGATATGATTATACTGGGAGAAGGAGAAAGGGAGAGGTAGAATGGGGTAAATCATTTCACATAAAACAGACAAGAAAAGGCTTTACAGTGGAGGGGAAATGGGGGGGAGGTGAGAGGGAATGGGTGAATCTTATTCTCATAGGATTTGGCTTAAGGAGAGAATAACATATACACTCAATTGGGTATGGAAATCTATCTTACCCTACAGAAAATAGGGGGGAAAGGGGACAAGAGGGAAGGGGGATGATAGAGGGGAAGGCAGATTAGGGGAGGGGATAATCAGAAGCAAACACTTCTAAGGAGGGACAGAGTAAAAAGAAATAATGTAATAAATGGGGGTGAGATAGGATAGAGGGAAATATACTTAGTTTTTCACAACATGACTAATATGGAAGTGTTTTGCATGACTACACATGTGTAATGAGTATTGAGTGACTTGCCTTTTGCAATGGGGGAGGTGGAGAGGGAGGAAGGGAGAAAATTTGGAACTCAAAATTTTAAAAACAAAATTTAAAAAAAATTGTTTTCACATGCAACTGGGGAATAAGATATACAGGCAATGGGATATAGAAATCTATCCCGCCCTACAGAAAAATTGTAGGGAAAGGGGATTAGAGAAAGGGGGAGAGATAGGAGGGAGGGCAGATTAGGGGTATTCAGAATGCATGCTATCCTGGGGTGGGGGGAGGGATGAGATAGGAAGAAAATTTGGAACTGAAAATCTTGTGCAGGTGGATGTTGAAAACTAAAACTAAATAAACAATAAAAAAAAATTACAAAAAGAAAAAAAGAAAAGGACCTTTGTGTACAGGGCATATTTACAGCAGCTCTTTTTATGGTGGCAAAGATTTAGAAACCAATGGGATACTCATTAACTGAAGAATTGCTAAGCAAGTTATGGCATATGAATGTGATGGAATACTATTGTGCTATAAGAAACATGAAGAGGATGGTTTGAAAGAAACTTGAGAAGGCTTTTATGAACTGATGTAAAGTGAAATGAGCAGAACCTGGAGAATAATCTACTCAAGAACAATATTTTAAGGATAATAAACTGTAAAAGACCTAGTGACCTAGGAATTCTCATCAACACAATGACCCACCACAGTTCCAGAGGACTCATGATGAGTTGAAGTGACTTGCCCAGGGTTCCATAGACAGGAAGGATCAGAAGGAATTTATGTCTTCTTGGTTCTTAAGTGAGCTCTTTAGGCACAAAACCAGGCTACACCTCATGTGCTGCCTTAGGATAATAATACCTGTAGTACCTACATCCAAGGACCATGGAGAACTTCAAAAGAGATAATAGATGTAAAGCACTTTGCAAACCCTAAAGCCATATGCAATATACATGTCAGATATGGTAAGCTTTTGCCTTATTTTGCCCCAAACCTCTATACTCCAACTTCTCTGCTTGCTCCTGGCCCCTTCTAGCTCTTCTTCATGTATTGTCCTTCTCATCTCTCTGCTAATGATGCTCAGATCTACTCATCGAGTTCTGACTTCTCTGCTGACCTCCATTCTCTCATCTCCAACTCCCTATTGAACATCTTGAGCTAGAAGTTCCATGAATATCTTGAACTCAATATGTACACAATGGAACTCATTATGTTTACCTTCAAACTGCCTATCCTGCCAAAGTTCCTTATTACTGTGGGGGGTACCACCATCCTCCTAGTTCTTCAGGCTCATAACTTAGGTGTTATCCACAACTCTTTGCTCTTTCCACATCCCATAGCCAATCTGTTGCCCAGGTCTGTTGATTTTACCTCTGTAATACTTCTCAAATATGCCCCCTTTTCTCCTTGATACTGCCACCCCCCCGATGCAGACCCTCATCTCCTCACATGTGGACTACTGCAGTAATCTGAGGGTGGGTCTTTCTGCCACAAGTCTCTCTCCACTCCAATCCATCCTCCATTCAGTTGCTAAAGTAATTTTTCTAAATTGCAAGTCTGACCACGTCATACACCCCACCCCACCCTTTTAAAAAATTCCAGTGGCACTTTATTACCTGTAAGATCAAATATAAATTCTTTGTCATTCAAAGCCATTTATAATTTAACCACTTCTCCCCTCCCTCCCATTCCCAGTCTTCTTGCACCTTACACCCTCCTCCTACCTCCATGTACACTTTGACCCAGTGAAACTGGCCTCCTTCCTGTTCCTCAAGCAAGACACTATTTCTCACTCTAAGCAGTTTCTTTGGCCATTCCCCCATTCCTGGAATGCTTTCCCTCCTCGTTTCCACCTCTTCACTTCCCTGACTTCATTTAATTGTACCTAAAATGTCACCTTCTACAAGCAGCCTTTCCAAACCCCTCTTAATTCCAGTACCTTCTCTCTGTTGATTATTTCCTATTGATCTTGTCTATAACTTGTTTGTGCATGTTTGTTTACATGTTGTTTCTCCCATTAGACTGTGACCTCCTGGAGAGCTGTGACTGTCTTTTGTTCTTTTTGCATCCCTAATACCTGGCACATAATAGGTGCTTAATAAGAGCTTATTGATTAAATGACTCCCCCATTAGAATGTAAGCTTCTTTGAAGGCAGGAATTGTTTTGCTTGCTTTCGTTCACCTACCGGGCATTTCTCACATGGCCAACACATAGTAAGTCATAAATAAATAAATATTCTTTCTGCCTCTGTCTCTGTCTTTCCATTTATATCAATATTTGTGCTACCTACTTCACAGGGTGATTGTGAAAACAGACAAATACGAGGAGAATGTGTGGATTTGAGGGCATTAGGTTTCTGGACCTATGATTTAATTAGAAGAGGGAATTCCATCGACTAAAACATATCAGTAACTCTTCTGTAACTTACAGTCAGACAGTTGCTTGGGACACTGAAAAGTTAAGGAATTTTCCCAGGGCTAGACAGTTTGTATGAGATGGAAGACTTGAATTCAGGTCTTCCTGACTCCTCCACTTGGCTTCTGTCCATTATGTTTTTATGTATGATATCAGTGGTTCTTAAAAGTTTTGGTCTCAGGACTCCTTTGCACTCTTAAAAATGTTTATGCAGGCTTTCTCTTTCAATATTTACCACATTAGAGAGTAAATTATTTTAGCATTATTATGAAAATACTTTTAATCTCATAGACACCTGAAAGGATCTCTGGATTATAGACCACAGAGGTTCCCAGGCCATAATTTGAGAACTCTGAAATTATACAGTTTGATCCTCGTCCCACTCCCCAAACCATAGAGTGTATTGTCCCATTTTAGAGAAGAGAAAACTTAAACCCAGAGAGGAACAACGTCTTGCTCAGACAATATGGCAAGTAAGAGACCTGTGGCAGAGACAGCTGAGTCAGGAATAGAACCCAGGTCTCTATACAGACTTGGAGCTCAGACTCCTTTCTAACATACCACAGAAAGGCATCTGACTCTAGGCAAGCTTAGCTGGTATCTTCCTGAAACATATTTCACGGGAAATTGTGGATTTCTGCTTTGGGATTTCTCTCTAGAGAAGCTTAGATTAGGCTCCAAGAAATGACTACACAACCAACAAATGTAAGCTGTTTTTTTTTTCCAAATGTGAATAGTAATGGGGATTTGAAAGGTATTGGTGACATCTGAAGAAGCCTAGGAGAGACATGGCATATCCTAGCTCAGGGCCAATGATTTTTAAATTATATGGCCTTAAAAGTGCTTTCCGTGGGGTCCTCAGAAGCCAGAGATCCTTGGCTACTCTCTTGCTGCCTCTGGAGCTCTTCTAAGTCAAAACTCTTCCACTGGATTACTGACTAAGCCCTAACTTGAATCAGTGATTGAGCCCTGATCTCAGCTACAGACTAAGCCCTAATATGAGTCATGGACTGCACCCAAAAACAAATCTTTATGGAGTAACACCTGGAGCAGAACCTAATCAGACACTGAATAGCAAATCTGATAATGCTCTAGTGCAGGAGTTCTTAATTTGTTTTTTGATAGAGAGCTCACTTGGTAGCCTCATTACTGCCAAGGACCTCTGAAGTAATGTTTTGAAATTCATAAAATTAAATGTGTAAGATTACAGTGGAAACAAAGGATATTGACATGAATAGGCATTTTTCCTCATCAAGTTCCCAGATTCCCTGAAATCTATTCAAAAGCCCTAGATTAAGAAAAGTTGGTATAGAGGGCATTTCCCTTGTATTATTTGCTGCATAAAGCTTTGCCCCACCCCCCTCCCTGAACCATTTCTTGTTAGTTGGTTGTCCTCTCAAAGAAGACCAAAATTACATCATTATGTTGGGGTCAAGGTACAGTGTGTCTGACTGTGGATGATCATATCAGTGGAAGGTTCTACCACAAGTGGGGCACAAATAGTCCATATGAATATTTGGAGTGGAGATTTTTCTAAATTTGCACATCTCATGGTTTTGTTGTTTTTTTTGAGTTACTGAAATTCTTCTTTTTTCATAAAGAACAGCACCCTCTGTGATGCGGGAACACCATGCTGGGCAGTCCTATGCTGGTATCTCCCATGTCTCATAATTGATTCCAAAGTTTTTCAGAGAGACATTGAGTGTCCTTTTATCACTTCTCACCTTCATGTGAGTTTGCCTTGTGTGAGTTCTCCACAAAATAGTCTTTTAGGCAAACATACATTTGGCATTCAAACAATATGGTCAGCCCATTGTAGTTGTGTTTTCCCCATAGAGTTTGATGCTTGGCAGTTTAGCTTGAGAAAAGACCTCAGTGTCTGGAACCTTATCATACCAGGTGATCTTCAGAATCTTTCTAAGACAATCATTTATTCAGCACTTACTATGTGCCAGGTAATGTGATAAGAACTTTACAAATCTTATTTTATCCTCGTAATAACCCTAGAAAGTAGGTGCTATGCATTTTGTAGTTGAGGAAACTAAAGTAGGCTGAGGTGAAATACTTTGCCTAGGGTCACATACCTAGTCAGTTTTTGAGACCGGGTTTTAAGTCAGGTCTTGCTGAGTCCAGGCCTAGCACTCTGTCACTGAACCTGTAAGAAAGGAAAAGACTTTGTTGATAACCAACCAACAAAGCAATCGTGTCTGACAGCACTTTCGCTATCCAACCCTATAGTTACCTATGTCTTGACTGAGATGAGGGGAGTATGTTGTATCATATGTTATTTGTAACCACAATTGGTCATTCCAAATAATCTAAGTAGAAGCTGACTTTTAATGTTCTTTTTATTTATATTATGTATTTGTGGATATCTTTCTCTTGGTTCTGTAATCTTTGCTTTGCATCAGTTTAAGCCTTTCCCTGGAGTGTTTCTCTGAATTTTTCATAGTTATTATTTCTTATAGCACAATAAACATTCCATTAATTCATATATCACAATTTGATCAGAAGGGCACCTACTATGTATACCGGTTCTTCTTCTTTACCTCAAATTATAGTTATAAATGTATGGGATCTTTTAGTATATGAGACCTTTCTGTTTTTGACCTCTGGCTGATATGTCCAGCAGTGAGATCCCTCAATAAAAGGGTATCCATAACTCAGTAATTTTCTCACATAATTCAAAACTGTTTTCTAGATTTCTTAGATTAGGCTCCAAGAGATGACCACACGACCAACAAATGTAAACTGTTTTTTTTCAGAAGCCTGGAATTTTTGTCTTCCTAGAGCTTTGTCTTCCTAGAGCCCCCTTTAGATACTTTATTTCTAATTTTTATCAATTTGGCCAGTTTTGGGGGGGTATATAGTAAAAACTAAGAAGTATTTGTTTTTCTCTTATTATTAAGGATTTAGAATAATAATATTATTAAGGATTTGGAGGGATGTATGGGATTCTGGGAAGACTAATACCTCCTTGTGTGAGGGCTGCTGAGTCCTTTTTCAGGGCTATTTCCCACCTTTGCTGTCCACTTGCCACCCAATACTTACCTGTGGCTCCAAGAAGTCATAACATGAGCAGCAGCCATACCCTGGTAAACACTTTTGGCAAACTAAACTAGATTGAGGATAACCAAGGGGCTTCAAGCCCTTTGCTGAGTGTGGGGGTTGTATATCCCAAGCATGTAAAGACTTTACAAGAGGAATAAGTTAATGTGAACCATTTGTTCCAATGGGCCACAAAGACAATGGAAGCAGGCACTGTGGAGCACTTAGAGCTTGGTTAGACATCCAAGACACCAAGGTCATTCACTGCATCCCAAGCCATCACCAGTTGTCTTGACTCTGATGATTCTGGAAGAGAGAGTTAGGTCAACACTTCATGGAACTCTGCCTTATTTACATCTAGTTTATGTGCTAGTCAAAAGACATTACCCCTGCCATGCCAGAAAACTGAATTTCTTCCATTTGAATTGTCCTAGGAAGATTCTAAAAATCACCTGGCAAAATAAGTTGCTGGACACCGAGTTCCTTTCCTGAGTTGAACTACCAAGCATTCAAACTCTACTGCAGAGAGTGCAACTGCAATGGGCTGGCCATACTGTTTGAATGCATGTTTGCCTAAAAGACTATTTGGTGGAAAACTCACACAAGGCAACCTCAAATGGAGGTCAGAAGAAGTGATAAAAAGACACTTTCAAGGTCTCTCTGAAGAACTTTGGAATCAAGTGTGAGGCATGGGAGACACTGGTACCATTGGGCATGGTGTGCCTGCATCAAAGAAGGCACTATTCTCTATGAGCAAAGCAAAAGTGGAATAACTCAAAAGAAACATAAGATGTGCAAATTTAGAAACATCTCTACTCCAGATGTTCATATGAACTATTTCTTCCCAATCTGTGGTAAAACCTTGTGAGCTCATATTGGTCTGATCAGCTACAGTCAGACACACTGAACCTTCACCCCAACATAGTGATGTCATTTGGACCTTCATTGAGCATGAAGGATAACAAGCAACCAACATGGATTTGGAACATTTTTAATGAGGTGTTGTAGTTTATATTTTCTATTTTGTTCAAATTATTTTACCATTTATCCAATGCAAAATGACTCTTAGAAGAAACATAACTGAGTTGGGGACACTGGAGCTTTGCTCAAGGGTAAGAAAAATATAAGGTGCTAATAGCACCTTAGGGTGCATGGCTCTCCTGCTCTAGATTCTCCTTTACCTGTTTCCTCTCTTGGGAACAGACTAATTCTGGGGCATACTTCCCCCCTCTAGAGTATGGGCTATTTAGGGGGTACTTATAGAACACTCTTCAGCTTTCTTTCACATAGCTTTTCACCTGCTTGCTACAGATCCCTTTCCCCTCCACCTGAAGATGAGACTAGAAAGCCTATGATTGTTCCTGGTATTGTATACCAGGGGAACCTCTCTCAGCAGCTTCTTCCTTGCCAGGTCCAATCCTGTCTTCCCATACATCTGGTACAATAATAGCCAATCCTCTCCCCCTTTCCCCCCAAGAGGTAAAAAAACATCATAACCTTGAGACATGCTTCGTCCCTCCTGGCCGCTGTCTAAATGACTATGTCATTACCCTGCCACTTGTCCCAATTCCAAAAATTCTAGTTTAAGCTCTGGCTCTTGATGATTATCATTTGATTGCAGATCCCTTTATCTCTCAAATATCAGTCATATGAGATATCTGGTGCAAATATTTTTTCACGATTAACAATTTCTCTTTCTTTTCTAGCTGCATTGATTTTGTTTGTTCAAAACTTGTAAATTACATATAATTGACATTGTCTATTTTATCTTTTTGATAACCACTACCTCTTGTTTGTTGAAGAATTATCCTTACAAGCACACATCCAAAATGTATCTTTTTATTTTCTTTTTTCCCCTCTCATGCTGTGACCTTTTCTATTTAGGTCCGTGTCTCTCTTTTCTTCTTAGCTCTCTACTGTGAGCTTGAGAGTGTTTAATATTCCTGGGGATGACAGTTCTGATTAAATCAGGTACAGATAGATTGGAGCAATGGAAATTTTTATCTGTTAATTGGTTTTCTGAAACTTCCACCATGTAACAGTAAATACCCTCTCCTGCTACAGCTTTTATCTCAAAGCAAAGCGAAGTTCAGCTTAATCATACCTCTAGTGCAGCTATAAGTCCTTTTTTCCCTAACACTGGGTAATTAATATCTAAAATGATGGGAGATATTGAACAGTTAATGGTGAAGACACAACTCCATGCCTTGGTTGTTAGGCTTGCAAGGTAAACAATAGCATCATTTGATAATGCTATACAGTTTATAAAGCACTTTCTTCATAATTACTCTCTAAAGTAAACCATGAAAGAATTGTTATCCCCATATAAGTGAAGTATAATTATCCAGAATTAAAGAAGGACATGTTTCTTTTAGTATAAAAGTCTTAGAAGTCACTAGGGACAGGCTTATAGAGAAAAATAGACTTTGAAAGCAGGACAAAACCTTAGAACAAATGACATGTTACATTTAGGCTTAATGGGACTTTGTAATATAGAATAAAGAACCCCAGAAATAGAAGTGTTAGAACATGGAACATTGAATGTTAGACTTGGAAGGGACCTATTCCTAATGGCAGCCCTTCACTTACTTGAAGGAATTCTCCTCCATTAGGCAGAAGGTAAAAAAATAACAAATAAACAAAACATCCATTAGATAATGGGTATTATTTTATAGAAGTAGCTGCCTGGTTAATATTATTACTGAGATAGATACCAGCCTCCATTGGACAGGAAAGAGTATTTTATCATTTAAGAAGCCCTGAGGATCTACTACCTCAAAGGAAATCTTATTAGCACAACCCTCATTATCTCAGCAGGTCATAGGCATCCCACTGTTTCTCATTCTCCATCACCTTGTTAGCACCCCATTCATTCACTTCCCAGCTTAGATACATTCTTATTCTTTTGAATTCTTGTGAGGAAAATGGACTTGGAACTTGTTGCCAAAAGCCATTGATAGAGGGTACAATGGCAGAACAATGAGAAACCTTGAATAAGTTCAGAGATGGTACCATATACCTCACTGCAGAAAGAAAGCCTTAGCTTGACTTAGGTGAAACTCCTGTCTCCCTGAAGCATAGTTAGTTCTGAGAGTTGAATTCTATATAGAGCCTCAGATAGATGCTGAACCCTGTCAGAAGACCAAAAATGGTGCTTGGAGGCATGTAAGCCCAGGATATATTGGCTGCATTTGTTTCAAGTGGCCATGAGGAAGAAAAATGAGGAAACACCTCAGGAGACTGTAGAGTAGTTGAGGGCATTGCTTGGTGAAACACCAGGGGTAGCTGTTGTTGCAGGAAATTAGTTGCCACAAAAATCTGGCAGCTTCCATTTCAAAAGAGTGGAGTCTTTTCCCAAAAGGGCAAGGGGTGGGGATAAGAACTGGTCTTTTTATTATTACTACTATAATCATAATCATCCATATTACTATTCACATTATTATTGTAATTATTATCATCTTTGTCACAGTTATCTCCCCTACCCTTCTCTCCTTCCTTCCTTCCTTCCTTCCTTCCTTCCTTCCTTCCTTCCTTCCTTCCTTCCTTCCTTCCTTCTTCCTTCCTTCCTTCCTTCCTTCCTTCCTTCCTTACTCTCACAAGCATCTATCGATCACCAATGATATACGAAGTGTGATACTAGGCACTGGGAAAGGTTTAGAACACATAGAAAACTCTGTTGCTATTCTCAAGGAGTTCACAGTATAGGTTATGTGATAAATACTTTGGAGAGGTAATATAAAACAGTGCTATGTGCAGTTTGAGTGGAAAAGTTATTGTTGACTTGGAGGAGAATGATAAGGGAAATCTTCAAAGGAAAGAAAGTATAATGATTCCTAACATTTGTTTTTATTATCATTGCCACCATCATTACCACATTCACTGCCATGACCACCTCTTTCACCAACACATCCTCCACCACCACCACCCTTTAACATATGAGTAAATTGAGGCTCAGAGATACTGAACTACCTGTCCAAGTCACAAGCCTAGTAAGTAGAGGAGGAAAAGCAGAAGGAATGGGTTTATAGTGGTCCCAAATATACGTCTAGTGCCTTTCCGTTACCATATATCCTCTGCATAGCTCTCTAGTTGTTCTATGTGTGCGAGTTTTATTTCCTCAACCAGAGTCTGACACCCATAATAGTAAAGGGTGCTGTTTCTACCTTTTCTACTTTGCTTACCCCCTGAATAGTGGGGGATTGGGCTGCCCAATGACTAGGTCCTTAATTTGTACTTGTGACTTGTGAAAACACTTATGGTTAACTATTCTGGTTAACTACTTTTTTAGGCTGTTCCATTTTCTGAGGCATTGGCACCAATGTCAGCAATTTAGTGTGATAAGAAAGGAGAGGAGAATTCTAAGATCATAGACCTAGGGTTGGAAGGGAGTTCAGAGAGCACCTATTTCAATCCTCATTTTCCATATGAGAGACTTTAAGCAGGGGAAGTAATTTACTCAAAGGCACACACATCAAAAAGCTCAGAGGCAAGATTTGCACCCAGCCTGTCTAGTTCCAAAGCCACTATTCTTTGCATTACTCCATATTGTGATTGTGATGATGATGGTGGTGGTGATTGTGATGCAGACTTACAGTACTTACTGGCTAGGTGAAAGACTTAAATTCTTCTAACTTCAGTTTCCTGATCTGCAAAATGGGCAGGATATTAGCGTGCGGGTCTGTGCGTCACCTACCTCAAAGAATTGTTGTGTTGAAAATGCAAGTTATGATGATGATTCTGCTTAGCATCATAGTTATTCATCTACATGCCTCATCCTGTATTAGGTGATATGCTCCTCGAGGTCAGGAGTTATGTTCTTCTCCATCTAGACCCAACTCTCTGTACACTGCATATTAGTGGCTTTGTAAATGTTTGTTGATTTGGATTATGGTGATTAAAATAAAAATAGTAATGTTAATGGAGATAAAGGAGAATATTGTGAGAATTATAATACAAAGTATTTTTACAGTGCCTTATTCTTTGAAAAATATTTCCACAGCTGTTATCTCATTTGATCTATTAATGTTTCCACTCCCACAGTGGGCAAAATTCCCTTCCACAACCAGAGAAGAAAGGAAGAGAGGATGAACAAACAGCCATCAGCCATCCTGCCTCCATTATTTGGCATTTGACATACTCTGTAAGCTGCTTTTGAAGTTGATTGGCCCCCTCAGCATCCCGACAAGCTTCTGTCAGCCTGTTTGCTGCTCAAACCACAACAAAGCCACTGCAGAGCTGACCTTGGGCACCAGTCCATGGCAGCATGCTGTGGTTATGGCTTCGAGCTGTCACTGTGGCTGAGGGAGGGAGGCTCCAGGGAACCTCTGAAGCTGAATTCTCCTAATTGGGCATGATTCTGTGAGAATGACTCATCATTCCTATCTGAACATCAGAATGGCGGGGACCGAGACTGTGTGGGAGCAGAAAAGGTCAGAGAATCACAGAACTATAGAATTCCCCAACAGGGAGAGACCTTAGATCATAGAATATAGAAGCTCAGAGTAGAAAGGGACCTCAGAACACAAAGCATGGAAGTTTGGAACTGGAGGAGACCTTGGGAGATAGAACATCAACAAGGGAATGGACATTTGAGATCAGACTTCATTTATTCATGGAGAAACTGAGGTCCAAGGAAAGGAATTACCCAAGGCCATGCAACAAATTAGTTACAGATCTAAGACCAGAAGCCAGGTCTCTTAATCTCATGATTTTATTTCTATATCTGAATAACCCATTGCCAGATAGATAGATGACTTAATTTGGCATGTATGCACTAGAGAATTACTATATGATTGGCTCAGCTCTGTCTTAAATGACAAACCCCAAAACTGTTTTGAGCTTCCTGCCACCATTAACCTGAATCGCTGTGCCACAAGCCTGGCTTTCAGATAACACACATTGCCTTCGATTGTTCCAACCATACAATAAAGCACCTGATCATTTGGACGTTAGTAAAGAGAACTGCACATACATGAGGAACATTACTATTTGGTACGTGATGACATGTTGAGCAGTGTGAAGCCAAATTACAAGTGGTCAGGAAAAGCAAAGATATGAAGAGAAAAATGGGAAAACTTCAATCAATTAATCAATAAGTATTCATTAAACATTTGCTATGGTCATAGCACCATGCTAAGAGCTGGGAATGCAAAAATAAAAATGAAAGTGTCTACCCTTGAGAAGCATGAAGTCTATTGGAAGAAATCACATGTATCCATGTAATTATGTGTAAGATAAATATGAACTGAGTGAATGAAGGTGGGGTACTTATTATTTGTTTACTTTGTGCCAAATATAACTTTAACTTTTCAGAATACAGAAAGTGAGACAGATCCTGTTCCTATGGAGGCCACATTTTAAAACGGGGAGACAATTTGTGTGTGTATGCATGTATGTGTCATGTATGTACATGTGCAGGTATGCACAAACATATTATATAATGTGCACATGTTTACACATATGTATTATACAGGCACATTTGTGTACATACATACATTAACACATGTGTGTATATATAGTTCCCCAATACTACATACATACATTGTCTCCCCCACATTAAAATGTGACCTCCCCAGGAACAGGTTTTTAAAACAGTATCTATCTATCTACCATCTATCTATCTATTTAGATATTGATATACATACACATACCTTGAATATATACAATGAAATATATCCATGTTATATCTATGCCATATACTTACATACTGTATACATATACGTGTGTATATATATCTGTATACTACAGATATATCTATACTGTACCCATATATATGCATATGTGTATACATACATGTGTAGGTGTATACATGTGTCTGTTTGTGTTGTACTGCAGATGGCAAAACTTTGGGTTCTAAAGAGCATAGCAACAAGATGGAAAGGAATCACCTACATATCTGGATGGTTTAGCAGCATTACTGATGACAGTGTTTTTCTTTTTTTTTTAATTAAAGGGAAATGAACAAAAGATGTCAGGTATCAGCAAAGGACAAATGTAGAATATAGCACATGAACTAAGCTTTGGAAGAAACTAAGAATTTGAAGAAACAGGGAAGAAGAAGGAGTCATTCTGGGCATGGGGGCATCTCACGCAAGGGTTCAAGGATAAGAAACGGAATGTCTTGTGTGAGGAGCAGCAAGAAAGCCACTTTGGTTTGCCTGTAGAACATGTGAAGGGGAGTAATGTTTACACCAATGACTTATATGAACTGATAAAGAGGAAGGAAAGCATAGCTGCAAGAGTAATTTACACCATGACTACAATAATATAGATTAAAGCTAGACTAAAAGGCAATGAAACTCTTATTAATTGTTATGACCAAACTCAGTCCTAGAGAACAGATGATGACATATATACTGCTTTCCTCTTGGTAGAGAGGTGGGGAAATATGTGGGTGGGATGTTGCATATGTTATTAGATTAGATCACGTCCGTTGTTTTTGCTTAACTGGTTTCTTTGTTAAAAACGAGGGCTCAAGGAGGAAGGAGTATATTGGGAATTGGCTGTAGGATAAAAACACATTTAAAAATCAACACAGTTTTTAATTTTTAATGTGAAGGAATTCCATGTGAGGAAAACCCATAAAATGAGAGGATTGCAGAATGTCAGAATTGGAAGGGCCCTCAGAAACTATCAGGTCCAACCTGTATAGGAATCCCATTCATAACATCCCTGATGAGTGACCCTTCACTGAGCCCTTTTGCATAGCTATGGTTATTAGGACATTTTCCCTTATATTGAAGATAAATCTATCTCCTTTCATCTTTTATCCATTGCACCAGATTAAGAATTTATGCCTTGGAGAGAAAGACTGGAGAGACTAGGAAAGTCCTCCTTGGTAACATGTTCAATCTCCCTTCCTTCCTTCCTTCTTTCCTACCTTCCTTCTTTCCTTCCTTCCTTGCTTGCTTGCTTCCTTCCAGCTTTTTGAGAGATTGAATTCAGCTTTCATGTTCTCCCTAAGTTTTCTGTTTGCCAGGCTAAGCACTCTGAGTTCCTTCAACTGATCCTTGTATGGGGCAGGTTCATTTAACCACAATTGGGGTTATCCTGCTCTGGGTACCTTTCTTAGTGTAACTATCCTTCCTAAATTGAACACAAAATTCTAGAACACAATATACCGATTGGATCAAGACAAAGGATGCTTAAATAGTGACTATTCTATTTCTGGACATTATGCCTTCTTTATAGAAACCCATGTTTTTACTAACTGGGAGTCACACATTGGAACCACTATTTCTAACTCCTCTTAATCAAGGAAGTAGCTTATAAAGATTAATGGCTGGTGATCTGACCTGGCTGCTTGTTTCTAATTACTTATGTCTGGTAATTGGTAAGTGACATTTTGGGGCTCCACTATTGGAATGCTCTTAAATGTAGGAAAACTTGGAACTTCCTCACCATCTGTGTGTTTCCCAGGAGAACAGGGTTCCTTAGTAGGAAAACTATACATAGGAGTAGAGTCACCCTATTTAGCTTTGTAATCTTGAGCAGATGAGAACACTTATTGACTAGATGAATGGAACTGAATGTGAACAGAAGCTATACAACTCCTTGAATTAATCAAAGCCATTGTGTGAGAGACTGAGTCACAGGGGTGGGGCTAGGTAGGTGGGAAACAGTGTTCAGAGACTTTGAGTATTTGGATTCAAGAGGTTGGAATAAGTATGGTGTTTTTAGAATATATTTGAGGAGAAAAGGCAGTACCATCACAGACAAGAGAGACAACAAGGAGACTCATTTTTCTTTCAAGGCATCTCTGGGAGAAGGACCCAGGCTAAGGAAAGTTTCAAGAAAAACTCAGCTCTTTCCCCACTTCCCATCTCAGTACCTGTCTATCCACAGGCACTATAATATAATCTGCTGCTTCATTACCCAAATGTTTCCAGTAAAATGAATTTTGCCTCAGCCACAAAGAGACCAGGGGTTAACTAGGGATAGATATAAGTGTAAGGTTAGGCAGAATGCCCAAACTCTATATTAGTGTTGAGAATTTTCCTGATTAGGGGCTCAGAGTGATTTTGACTGAACTCAGAGTTTTTCATCTAAAATAAACTCCTTAAAGGCAAAAAGGAGGAACCAAGTAGACCTTAGAGGGCATTATATTGCTCCCAGGCTTAAAAGAAGCCAATTATTGTAATAAGGTGTTTTACACACACACACACACACACACACACACACACACACACACACACACACACACACACATGCATATGTATATATTACATACACATGTATGTGTAGAACTCTGGCACCACTGTCTGAGGGCCAAGTCTATTCCATTTTGCACCTCTCTCCCATATTGTAGGGTTCTCCAATACTTTCAATTGGTTGGGAAGATTTTATCCTTTCTGCCATTGGCTGTAGACTTTGCTGATTGTGTTTCCTCCATTTTAGGGGTCGGTGACTAGTACACCAATTCCATTTAAGCACTTGACATCAGATTAGCTTTTAACAAATAATACTATATATGTATGTATAGATATTATATATAATATAGTAACATATAATTATATATATAATATCTATACACACATACACACCCCAAACATGAACATTTTCCCCAAAACCTCAAAAGTATATAATCTCCCCTATAATACCTAGGTCTCAGGGGAATGGAGTAGAATTAGGCTCCTGGAATAACCTAGTTTCTGGGCCACACCAAGAACAAGTTTGAAGCTCTCCTGGGCTATTGTCCAAGACCTTTTCTCCTCAGGGTTAGGCAGCAGGGCTGGTTGTAGCACCTAGCCTAGACTCCTGGGCTACTGGATTCCTATGGCTCAGGGTCCCAGACTAGATACTCCATTCCTTCCACCTAGAATTGAAAATGACAAACAAAATAGATCCAAACCCTAGACACATCAGGAGGTGGTCTTCATTCTCTTTCCCCTTAGCACATGATGTCTGCCATGGGGATTGAAGACTCATTTCCCCATTACATGTGCTTAGTCAGTTATAATTTTAGGGGTGCATCCAGTTCTTACTGTGCAGTCAACAGAAAAACCTGCCCCCATCACATGGTTTGCCAACGAGGAACATGCATGTGCCAGTTCTCCTACCTCCTTTCAGTATCTCTCAAGTGAATGCATGGATGATTCCATTTTAGGCAAATTTCAATATTTTAAGCATATGCCAAATCCCCAGTACATATATAAAATACAAACATATACATATATACGTGCATACATATACACATATATGCACATATATATGAATGAGTACTGAGGGAAGTATGTATGTTAAATATCAGAAAAATATATACACATAAACACATAAATGTGTGTGTATGTATGTATGTATATATATATATATATATATAGTGGGTGCATATATAGATACATGCATGCACACACACATATGTATGTGTATATATATACATACACACACACACATATATATGTATATATATGCATATATATATATATACACATACACACACACACACATACACACACACACACATAAAGTAGGGGACTTGAAAAGGCCAGTACTTTCTAGACTATCAACATTCATTTCAATCTTAACACTGTGTTAGTTATCTTTTCCAGCTTGATGTCTTCTGAAAACTTGATGAACCTGTCATCTATGTTTTTATCTAAGTTATGAATAAAGATGTTGAACAGCACAGGACCAAACACAGATCTCTGGGGCACTCCACTGGAGACTACCTGCTATTTCAACACTGAACTATTAATAGCTACTTTGAAAACTACAATCTATTTTCAATTAATAACTATTTATTTTTCTCCCATGCATGTCCCTTCTCACCATGAAAAGAAAGAGAAAAGCAAAACCTTGTAGAACAATGTGTATTGTCAAGTCAAACTAACTCCACATCCAAGGAGATAGGTTTCATTGTTCATGTTGAGTCTACCACCTCTGTCAGCAGCTAAGTAGCATTCTTCCTATTCAATACACTGAAATCATGGCTGATCATTACATTGATCAGAGTTCTTAACTCTTTCAGAGCTGTAATTTTAACACTGTTGTTATCATTTTATTAATTATTCTTCTTGTATCTATTCAACTTTAGTCTGCACCAGTTCATACATGTCTTTGCAGGTTCCTCTGAAACCATCACCTTTGTCATTTCTTTCAGTATGGTAATATTCTACTGATAACTATCTATGCCATTCATCCTGAATCTATCCTCTTGCAGTATTGTCTAATCCAGGGTTGAAAAAACCTACACAGATCTGTCCTGCTGCTTGTTTTTGCAGAGTCAGCAAGCTAGGTATGATTTTTACATTTTCTAATACAATAAATATGTTTACATGTATATATATATATATATATGTGTGTATATATGTATATATATATGTATATATACACACACACATATATATGTATATATATATTTAAAACATGAAAACATTTTATCTCAATATTTACTATATCAATATTTACTCAATATCAGAATCATATTTGTCCCATGGGCTATAGTTTGCTGACCTCTGGTCTAATTTTTAGATCCCCAACTTCTTCACAAAAGAAGTATAGGCACTTTATCAAAAGTTACTCTAGGGGCAGTTAGGTGTCACAGTGGATAGTGCTCCAGCCTTAGAATCAGGAGGACTTGAGTTCAAATCTGGCCTCAGACACTTGACACTTACTAGCTGTGTGATCTTGGGCAGGTCACTTAACCTTGATTGCCTAGCCAAAAAAAACCAAGTTACTCTAATATCTAGGTAAACTACATTTATGTCATTGCTGTCATCTACTGATTTAGTAAGTCTGTCCGAATAAAGGAAATTGGGCTAGTCTGGCATGAATTGTTCTCAATGAACAATGTTCTCATTAAACAAAGAACCATGCCTGTGCTGTGAAATTATTGACACCTTTTCTAGATATTCATCAACTGTCTCTTTAAAAATAAATTCTAGAATTTTCCCTGGTAATGGTGGTACCTATGGTCTGCAGACTATAATCTCTGTAAAGTTAGATCTCCTGACTTTCTACTACTTTCTACTACTCTCAAGTTATTGTACATTTTCATCCTCCTTACCAGATGTGGTCCAGTTTCTTCCTATCAGCGTGTCACTGGCCCTGTAGGTCTAGACAATCTATGCCTGCCCATGATGGTGGTTTGCTCTGTCTGCCGTCACTGGGCCTTGGACATACACAGTATTTTGCTAAGCAGGCAAATTCTTCCTAGTGTCTAGTGTGACTGAATCTTGCCTCCCTAAATAGAAGTCCTTGTGGACAGGGTTGATATCTCCTTGAGACACAGCATTAAGTAGCAAAAATAATTTTGTTGGATATGAAGTCAGAAGATTTTGGTTCTAGTACCTTCTCGGTCACTTTACAAACTGTGTGACCTTTGGCAAATTAACTCATCTCTCCAAGCCTCAGTTTTATGATTGGTCCTCTTTGAGAACGAAAGATGAACAGCAGCAAGTGTGATGGGTGAAAGAGGATATGACTGAGGAAACAAAAGTTCAAGCTTCTGAATGTATCGATTTTTCTCGCCTGTGAGGTGATGGACATTGGGTAAATTACCTCTAATAACCTTTCTAGCTCTGACTTTCTATATTCTATGTGTGATGTTCTGAGGTCACTTCTGGTTCTGACACTGAATTTTCTGTGTTCTAAAGCAATTGTTCTTAAAATGTGGTTTGGGGACCTTTGGAGGTTCCCATAGACCCTGTTAAGGAGGTCTGTGAGGTCAAAACTATTTTCCTAAGAATGGAAAGATGTTTTAAGGTCTAATATAAATATTGATAGATGTAACCCACATGATTTCAGAGATTTTCAAAAACTTTTAAAAGAATGGGCCCTCAGACCAAAAAGTTTGAGAAGCACTGTTCTAAAGTAATTTCCATCTCTGACATTCCATACTCTAAAGTCCTTTCCAGAGCTGACATTTGATGACTTTATGGTGCTATCATCTCTGTTCCCTATACCTGATACCTGAAAATTAGGCACCTGGACTGTTATGTGTGCAGAATGACTGCAGATGTGTCCAGCTGTGCAAGTTAGTCAACTGTGGAACTGCCATCAATGCTAATGAAAAACAGCTGCTCATTAAACAAGAGGAAATTGCACCAAGTGCTTCAGGATACCAAGAGTCTTTTCAGCTCAAGGCCCCTTAGCCATTATAAGCTCATTACAGGAGTATAAAGTCATGTTAGACAGTATCCTGGGGTACACTTTTTTTTTCAAATGAACTGTGGTTCATTATGTTACCATTCTTTGCCTCTGGAGAGGAAGCTACCAAGAGTAGATCCCCGGGCTCCAGCATGGTTGAACCGACCAATCAATCAGCAATTAGAAACAGAGCTGTATCATAATGATGATGTGAATTCCTCATATATGCTTGGCACTTTGGAAAGAGTGCTGGACTTGAAATTTAGAGAAATGGGTTCAAATCCTGACTGACTCTTACTAGTTTTGTAACATTGATTGAAGCATCTAAGATCTCTGAGCTTCAGCCCCATCTTGTGCAAAATAAGGGCATTAATTCTTTTTTGCAATTTTTTAATGCTGAATTAAATGAACACCAAAAATAATGCTTCTTTATAAAAACAGTACAGAAAAGAGGATTATATGTGAACTGTGAGTCTATTACATACAGCTTGCCTTTAAAAAAGTTTATAATAAATTCAACATGTTACTTTCAAAACCATCCTGCTTGTCTGTATTTCTTTCTGAAATTCCTTCTGTTCTCTTCTGTGTATTAAAAATGCTTTGATGACCCAGTTTTCTTTCATTGCTTCTATTTTTTGGCAACACTACAGTTAGCTGCCACCCCCAAACCACTCAATAGAAAAGGGAAGAAAAACATAATTCATCTAAATAAAAAGCATAGTCAAGGAGGACATATCTATACATTTTCCATGTTCCAAAATGTATTTCTCCTTCTTCCCCTTGAGACCATTACCCTTCTGTCAACAGGTGGGTAACCTGCTTCACATCAATCTTCTGGATTCTTGGTTGGTTATTGCACTGCTTAGAGTGTTAAAGTATTTCACATTTGTTTTTCTTTACAATGTTATTGTTGCTGTACAAATTGTTCTCCTGGATGATCTCACCTCACTCTTCATCAGTTCATACAAGTCTTCTAAGGTGCCTCAGCAATTGCCCCTTTTATGGAATAATAATATTCCATCATGTTCGTATAACGTAATTAGTTTAGCCATTCCCCAACTGATGGGAACCCTTTCTTTCCACTCCTTTGCTTCAACAAAAAACAGGCAGCTATAAATACTTTTGTACTTATGAATATTTTTCTTCTTCGTTGATCTCTTTGGCCTGTATACCTACAAGTGGTATTTGTGGATGACTGTTATGACATAGTTCCCAACTGCTTTCCAGAATGGCTAGACAAATTCACATCTCAATCAACAATTCATTCAAATGCCTGGCTCCTCACAGCCCTTCCAACAACTGTCATTTTTCTGTTTTGTCATTTTTGGTGGATAAAATTCTTTTACTACCCACCTCAAAGGGTGTTATGAGCAAAGATGCTTTGAAAATCTTAAAGAGCCATAGAAAAAGGATCATAATAACCATTGACAGATAAGAAGTCCCTTCCCGTCCATTCTCTCATAGAATATATCTTATTACCTCAAGCTTCTTAGTGCCTGGAAATCACTGAAGCTCATAAGGCACTACTTATCCACCTAAAGCCCCACTCAACAGTGGCCTGATTGCTATCCTTCCCTCCCCAGAAAATGGCACTCTTATTCTCAAATACAACTGAAAATTTAAATGCTGATTCCCAGGATCATGGAATTTCAGAGCTAGAAAGGACTTTGAATATCAGATAGCCCAACCTATACCCAAGCAGGGATTCTGTATGGACTCTGCTTAAATCAGTTCAGTGACAGGGGGAATCACTTCATCTCAACAAGCATTTATTAAGCACTTACTATGTCCCAGGCATTGTGCTAAGTTCTGGAGATACAAAGAAATGAAAAAAAAATTCCAAGTCTCAGAAGCTCATATTCTAATGGAGAAGACAATGTGCCCACACTATGTACATACAAGATAGATGGTGGAAAAATTAAAGATAATCAACAGAAGGGAAGTACTACCATTAAGGGAGATTGGGAAAGCCTTCTTGTTAGAAGGTGGGGTTTAAATTAGAGCTTGAAGGAAGCCAGGGGAACCAGGAACTAGAGATGAAGAAAGTTAGATGGTGGACATGCTGTGGAAACCCATTTTCTCCATGTAACAACTTTGATCATTAGGAAGTACTTCCTTATGTTGGGCTTAAATTTGCATCTTTTTTAACTTAGAATCACAATCTCAGAGCAGTAAGGGACCGTATACATTATGTAACTCAAACTGGACCTGAACACAAATTCTATCTACAACATGCTAACTCCCATTGTATAAGCAGAAAGAGTGCTGGCTTGAGTCATGGGACCTGGGTTCAAATCCTGCCTCTGAAACTTGCTACCTATGTGAGATTGGAAAAATCCCATGAACTTCCTGGTCTTTAAAAAAAATGATAGAGTTAGATTAGTTGGCCTATGACCTACCTTTCAATTCTATTTTCATAATGCTGTCAACTCTAGAAAGCAGTTATAGAGCTTTCAGTGAAAGATCTCCAGAAATAGGGTACTCACCACCTCTTGAGGCAACATATTACACTTTTGGTCACCTATCATTGTCAGGAAGTTCCTCATTATATCCTGTTGAAATCTGTGGCCTTCACCACCAGTCTGCGGTTTGTATTTATGCCCTCTGAGGTCAAGCAGACCAAGCCAATTCCTTCTTCCATGCGATAGCTCTTAAAATACCTGAAGACAAGTAAGTCTCATCCAAGTCTTCTCTCATCCAAACTAGACATCCGCAGTTCTTTCAGCTAGTCCTCAGATGAAATCCCCAGGTGACATCTCCTTGTTGTCCTGCTTTAGGTGTTCTCTAGCCTGTTGCTGTATAATACAAATCCAATAAATATTTATTAAGCATCTACTGTGTGCCAGGAGCCTTGTTAACTGGTGGGAACATAAAGATAAAATGAAAACCAGCTCTGATTTCAAGAAGTTCACATTCTGTGCAGGGGGATAAAACCTGCACAAAGATCAGTGTGTAAATGATGATCTGAGGATAGATTCAATGGTCTTTGGATTCAGTACTTGTTGATATCAGAGACAAATTTCCCTAATGTTTCCATTTTCCTACTGAGCCAAGAACAAAGAATTCAATAGAGATATGTGGAGTCCAAGTTCATAGCCACCCTGTCATCTTTGGGGTCATGTCCTTGCCTCTGCAGGGCTATAAATAAAACTGTGACCCCACCTAGAGCTGCCAGCCAGGCAGCAACCAGCTCTGTGGAATAGCATATTCTGATGCTTTTGCTTCTGGGTGAGTTCCATATGCCCCAGGTCACAGTTTACATTTCAAAACAGAAGGGCATTCCAAGAAAGTCCTTGAAAGAATTCTCTCTCCCTCTGGGAAAGTGGAGATGCAGTGATGTTCTCCCCACCTTCTGCTCCTGTTTCCCTCAGCCTGACTACCCAACCCACTTTAGAAAGCAATCAAAGTCTTATTATCTAGAGTTCCTTGGCAGCTGCCATCCTGTTGGCCATGGAAATTAAAAGGGTAGGTCAGAACAGAGATAGCTTGTATAATCCTCCAAGCACTGCCTTGGCATCCTGGGTGTTTCTATACCTGATAGTCAAGGTTTTCAACATGGCATCAGCTCTACCTTTTCAGCCTCATCTAATACTGTCACTCTTCATGCATTCTGCATTCCAGTCAAAGTATCTGTTCCCTGTGCACACCCTCTGTTATCCTGCCTCAAAACTTTTCCTTGATCTGTTCCTTATTCTTGGAATATCCTCTCTTCTTCACCTGCCATTTTCTAATCCACACTTAAAGTGAAATCCAACTGGGAAGTCTTCCCCGACCCTTCCCCAAGCCCTCTCCCCATGTCTATTGTCATAGACCATGTCGTATTTGAACTCTGCACTTCCCCTGGTGCTGAGCATGGGGCTCTGTACATAACAGTCATAATTTTATATTATACTGCAGGGTTGAGTTGCATTATATTAAATGGCATTACACTGTACTACACTGCACTGCATTGTACTGCACTGTACTATGTTATGGTATATTATGTTGAGTTGCATGGTTGTGTTGTGTTGTATTACTTTGTGTTGTTTGTATTGTATTGTGCAGTGTTGTGTCGTTGGGATTGGATTGGATTGCATTGCATTGTATTACATAGCACAGCACTGTATTGCATTATGGACCTGGCAGAATTGCCAATGAGCTCTAAAGATCCAGCTGCGTAGGATCTGCCTCCTATGATGCTGTAAAGGAAGGAACTTTTGTACTGTGATTTCCTGCTTTGACCACTTGCCTTAGAATCTCCAGATAGGAATGCCTTCATGGGATCATAGGCTTTATAGTTGGAAGGAGACTTAGCCCCACCTCCTTAAGTGATAGAGGAGGAAATTGAAGCCTAGAGAGGTGCAGGTGCTTAAGGTCTCACACACAGCAAGTAGCAGAGCTAAGATTCATTGGAACATAGATTTAGACTTCAGAAAGTCCGTCGAATCATCTCATCTAACTCTCTCATTTTATAAAGGAAGCTCAGGCCAAATGACTTGTCCAAGATGGCATAAGGGGCAGCATTTGTACAATACTCAGCTTGATGTCAACAATTCTTCATGCAGGAAGCCTTCCCAAACTAACTACCCTGGTCCATACATTTACTGGGGATGTTTGCCATATACATAGGCCCATTAAGACTCAGGCACCTGGCACTTATTGAATGAATATCCCAAAACTTGGAAGATTTCATGATTTGTCCATTGCTGCTTACCATGACTGCTATTCCATAGAGCCCAAATGAGTAATTCTAGTGCCTAGAACATAAAAAGCTCCCTCAAATCAAATTTATTGAAGGTAGAGTTGGCCCTAAGTTGAGACCTTGAATCAGGGGACATAACGCCTCATTGCTTAGGAACAGGACACTAACTTCCATGAGTAGAGACCCCCAGAAAATGGCAAAGCTTTTGATGTGAGATTAAACTGGTCTAGGCCAAGCCAGTAAGGGGCTCACATGGATTAAGGAAGAAAGGAGACATTTTGGTGATTTCTATTTTAAGTAATTATCCTTGCCACCGTGCTAAACTCAGTTACTTTCACTTGAGGGAGGAACACAAGTGCAGACATGTACAAATGCCCCCTGAATTTTGGCACTCTGAGTAAAAGACCCTGTCCTAGATACTCTTCTGTTGTTCCATCTCTAGATCTATCTTGAGCTTGAATGGGTGTTAGAGGAGAGTCAGAGATCAATATGAATAAAAACTTTCCAACATTGAGAGTATCCAAAGAGGGTAGGCTGCGCTAGGAGGCTGGCTGTTTCCTATAAATACAGGTATTCACGGACAACCCTGATGGCCATTAGACAGGGATATATTGTATTGTGTTGCATTGTGATGTGATGTATTGTACTATCCTATATTGCATTGCATTGCATTGCATCACATTGTATTGTATTGTATTAGAAGAGATTTCTGAATTAGGTGGCATGTTAGATTAGATGTCTTCCAAGGCCTATTCTACCAGAATATAATAGAATAATTTTCAGGTTCAAATGTTCTATAATGATGATGCTGAGATTCTAGTACTCTATCATTTTACCACTCTCATTTTCTAACCCTGGTTCCAAGATTCCATGTCTTTGATTCTAACATATGAATATTCTAATAATATAATTGTGACATTCTAATGTTTGTTGTTTGTGGTTTGGGGATTATTTGATTTTGAGTATTCCCTGAATCTAAAATGTTTTAACACATGATGGGTAAGTTTCTCAATTTCTAACATTCTGTGATTCTGTCATTCTAAAATGCTATGGCTAAGATTTTAAGGGGTTTGCTAGGCATGGCTTAGACAGGGAGTGAGCTACAATGCCACCTCTGATGGGATGCAGTTGTTAATCTTCCTTTTGAGCTGCTTTGACGAGTTCTAAAAGAAGGCTCAGAGTGCCTGAGTGCTGCTGCTTCAATCAGAAGGGAATTTTTCTGAGCACCAGGGATTTAGAGCCTCCAGGGAGAAGCTAATAGCAGCTTTTGTCTGAAGGGAGATTGGGAATGTAAAACTTGGAGGAAGGTGTTAATGGAACTAAGGTGAAAAAAACCCACCAGCAGATCTATCCCTGGGGAATTAGAGGATGTGGACAAAATTTGCCCCTTTTTCTATCTTTTATTATTTCACTGATTCTAACTCTTGCCCCTCTCCCTGAAGCCCATCTGTAATGGCTGGGCTAGTTCTGAGCCTGACCCCAAGCTTGACAATGCCTCCACCTCTTCTTCCCTCCAAGCTGGTGTCACTTACACAGATAGGTAGTGTATTGTAGGGCTGAGCAACAAGTGCTATTAGACTGTCACACGATCTGAATTGTTTTTTTTTATTTTTCTAATCAAGCATTTATTAAGAGCCTACTATATGTCAGCACTTAAGCACTTTATAAATACTATCTTCTTTAACCCCGACAACAACACTTAGAAAGAAGGTGTTATGTGAATTTTACATTTGAAGAAACTGGAACAGACAGATATTAAATAATGGCCTGGGGTGTCACAGAGATTATCTGTGGCCAGAATTGAACTTGGGTCTTCCTGACTTGGGCCCAGAACTCTACCTATTGTGCCAGCTAGCTGCCTCTAGATTGAGTCTGAATCGTTCTATGTGGCATTTCTAGCTGTTTGACATTAGAAAAGTCACTGATTGTCTCTGGGCCTCACCTATCAAATGAAAGATTTAGGTTAGACAATTTTTAGAGTCTCTTCCATTTCTGACCTCTATGCTTCCAGCATTCTCCCGGCAAGCTCTGTCCAGTTCTAGGCTCTTGGGTCCTTACATTTATGAGATAAAAAAATCACTATATCAGCAGCTTATGGCTAATGATACTGATATTGCCTTGACCTAGTGCTCCATTCTACTTTAAAGGTGAAGGTCAACCTAGACAATTACCCTACTCTCCTTAAAATAAGTGATAAGGGGGAGTAGAACCAAGATGGTGGAGTGAAAGCAGTGACTTGCTTGAGCTCTTCCCCAACCCCTCCAAATACGTGTAAAAATATAGCTCTAAACAAATTCTAGAGCAGCAGAACCCACAAAAAGACAAAGTGAAACAAATTTCCAACCTAAGACAACCTGGATGGGTGATTAGAAAGGTCTATTGTGCCTGGCTGGGAGAGGAACGCAGTTCATCATGGGTGTGCAGGCAAAATAGGCCTCAGCAAACCTGGAGCAGGCCTCAGAGGACTGAATCACTGGCAGCTGTGGTGGTTTCCAGACTTCTCAACCCACAAACACCAAAGATAACTTAGAAGGTCAGTAGGAAAAGTCTGTGACTGCTGTGAGAAAGAAGCACAGTCCCAGCCTCAGTTCCAGCTGCAGCCCTGGAGTAGTGGCTGCTTCCAGAGCTTCTGGCCCACAGACTGAGGGGGAATTGAGTGGCTGATCAGAGGGGGATTGTAGGGATCTTTTTCTGGTGCTGAGGCAGCATTCTCTTGCTTTGCCTGTGCTTGGATCTGGGTCACAGTTCTGGGTGGTAATCCTGGGGTAAGGAGGAGCACTGGCTTAGTGGAGCTTGTAGTGGCAGTATAGAGAGAATCCTCCTCACAGTTCGAAGGCAGAAAAGAGTGCTTGTGGTCACTCATAGATCAGAGCAAAGGCCAGGAAAGGAGTAAACACCTTGCCCTTGATCATACCACCTCAGGAGAACTGAAAACTTACAGGTCCCTAGAAGTATCTCTGAAAACAGCTGCACAAAACCCCTTAAGCTTGAGAAAATACACTCTCCACATTGGAAGCAGACTCCTACCTTAACAAAGAGTTTATAACTCAAGTAATTGGCTGGGATCATGAGCAAACAAAGGTGCAAAAAAGTCAGACCATAGAATCTTACTTTGGTGACAAAGAAGATGAAAACATACAACCAGAAGAAGACAACAAAGTCAAAGCTCCTACATCCAAAGCCTCCAAGAAAAATATGAATAAGTCCCAGGCCTTGGAAGAGCTCAAAAAGGATTTTGAGAAGCAAGTAAAAGAAGTAGAGGAAAAACTGGGAAGAGAAATGAGAGTAATGCAAGAAAATCATAAAAAAACAGTCAACAGCTTGCTAAAGGAGACCCCAAAAAATACTGAAGAAAATAAGACCTTAAAAAACAGCCTAACCCAAATGTCAAAAGAGATCCAAAAAGCCAATGAGGAGAAGAATGCCTTTAAAAGCAGAATTGGCCAAATGGAAAAGGAAGTCCAAAAGCTCACTGAAGAGAATACTTCCTTAAAAATTAGAATGGAACAATAGGAAGCTAGTGACTTTATGAGAAATACACATTGTAAAACAAAACCAAAAGAATGAAAAAAATAGAAGACAATGTGAAATATTTCATTGGAAAAACAATGTACCTGGAAAATAGATCCAGGAGAGATAACTTGAAAAATTATTGGAATATCTGAAGACTATGATTAAAAAAAAAGAGCCCAGATATCATCTTTCAAGAAATTATCACGGAAAACTGCCCTGATATTCTAGAACCAGAGGGCCGAATAGAAAGCGAAAGAATCCACCAATCACCTCCTGAAAGAGACCCCTAATGGAAAACTCCTAGGAATATTGTAGTCAAATTCCAGAATTCTCAGGTCAAGAAGAAAATATTGCAAGCAGCCAGAAAGAAACAATTCAAGTGTTGTGGAAACACAATCAGGATAACACAAGATTTAGCAGCTTCTACATTAAGGGACCACAGGGCTTGGAATATGATATTCTGGAGGGCAAAGCAGACAAGATTACAGTCAAGAATCACTTACCCAGCAAAACTGAGAATAATTCTTCAGGGGAAAAAATGGACATTCAGTGAAATAGAGGACTTCCAAGCATTCTTGATGAAAAGACTAGAGCTGAACAGAAAATTTGATTTTCAAATGCAAGACTGAAGAGAAACATAAAGAGGTAAATAGGAAAGAGAAATCGTAGGGGACTTATTAAGGTTGAACTGTTTATATTTCCACACGGAAAGATGATATTTGTAACTTATGAGACCTTTGTCAGTATTAAGGTAGTTGGAGGGAAAAATTATATGCATGTAGATAGATAGACAGACAGACAGATAGATAGATAGATAGATAGATAGATAGATAGATAGATAGATAGATAGATCGATAGATAGAAGGCACAGGGTGAGTTGAAGATGAATGGGTGATATCTGGATAATAAAATTAATGTGTGAGAGAGGATTATACTGGGAGAAGGAGAAAGGGAAAAGTAGAATGGGTTAAATTATCTCACATAAAAAAGACAAGAAAAGACTTTTACGATGGAGGGGGAAATGGGGGAAGTTAAGATATAATGAGTGAATCTTACTCTCATAGAATTTGGCTTAAGGAGGGAAAAACATACACACTCAAATCTATCTTTTCCTACAGGAAAATAGGTGAGAGAAGGGGACAAAGGAGCAGGGGGATGATAGAGAGGAGGTCAGATTGTGGAAAAGGGTAATCAGAAGCAAATACTTCTAAGGAGGGACAGGGTCAAAAGACAGAATACAGTAATTAGGGGGCAGGATAGGATGAAGGGAAATACAGCTAGTTTTCCACAGCATGACTACTATGGAAGTGTTTTGCATGACTACACATGTATAACCTGTATCTAATTGCTTGACTTCTCAATGAGGGTAGGTGGGGAGAAAGAAAGGGAGAAAATTTGGAACCTGAAGTTTTAAAAACAAATGTTAAAAGAAAAAAATTTTCACATGCAACTGGGAAATAAGATGTATAGGCAATGGGGTATAGAAATCTATCCTGCCCTACAGGAAAATTGAAGGGGAAGGGAATAAGAAAAGGGGGGGCAGAGATAGAAGGGAAGGCAGATTAGGAGAAGGGGTATACAGAATGCATGCCATTTTGGGGTGGGGGGAGGGATGAGATGGGGAGAAAATTTGGAACTCAAAATCTTGTGGAAGTGAATGTTGAAAACTAAAAATAAATAAATAAGAAAATAAGTGATAAGATGTCCCTTGCAAACACATTTATCAGAGGACAAAAAATGTAGATTGTTCTTTGGAACGAACAAGGTCTAAACACCTCTGTAAGGGCAAACAGCTCTGTTTGGATTGGTTCAAAGACTTGGTTATGCCTTCTGGGGCCTATATAAAACCATAAAGTTCATTGGAATCTGTAATAACGGGCAACAGAGAAGAGAGAATATTCCAGCTAAGCCTCTGTAAAGGAAGTGATTGGAGGGTAGGATTAGAACCCTGGGCTTTGTCTCAGACTCAGTCTCCTCCCTCCTCCTCTTTTGTTGGAAGTTGACTTATTGAGCTTAAAAGGATCTGTAAGATTTAGGTCTTTTCGTTGCCTGAAAAGTAATCCCTAGAACAGTTGATCAAAGTGTTTGCTTCAAAAGCCAAGGACAAACAATGCAGATTTAAGGCTATACAAAGAGAACATCAAAAAAGGTACAACATACCTAAGAGAAATATGTTAAGAACTCCAGCAAAAAGAATTTATAAGAGCTTTGTTGCATTTGCTTTAAGCTTGAGCCCAGTTTCCTCTGGAGTCTATCTCTATGTACTGGTGAGAGTATGAGTCACAGACTTTCAGGGGTATTTGCACCAAGTGAACTAACATTTCTGTTGTGGTAAATACCCCTTTCTAACAAATGTCTCAGGGATACACCCAAACTTTGAGTGTATAAATAGTAGCCCTTTTCTGTGTACCCAAGCTAGCAATCTTAGTTGTAGTTGGGAGAGTTATTCCAGAGATCAAAGGCACTGCTTTTAGTTCCTTTTGGGAACTAGAGTACTTTCCATGGAACTAACCCAAATACTATACGCTTCATGAAATATTTGCTCATTCTGTCAAGCTTAGTCCCTTACTCCAAGTACCTCATCAAATCCTATTTTTCATACTGATTCTAATTGGCATCATAGTTACAGGTGCTATCTCCTGTCTTATCACTGTGTTTTCATTCATAGACAAACTATCAGAGTTGGAAAAGAACCCAGAGGACATTTTATCCAATGTAACTAAGAATCCTCTGTACCATATTTTCTCAAAGTAGTTATCCAATCTTTGGTAAAAACTCTTTAATGATGAGGAACTCACCACTTGGGGTGCCCTATTGCATTTTGTCATAGCTCTAATTCTTACGGAAATCTTTCCTTATATATTTATATGCCTAAACACCAAGCACAGGCCCTTTGACACAGAAGGCAAATAATAGATATTTGTGGAATGGGACCAAATTAACTTTTTTGAAGAGGTAGTAGGTTATAATAGAAAAAGACCCAAACCTTCAGAAGACGTGGGTTCATGTCCTGGTCCTGAAATCTACATAGTGTGAAACTGCAGTAATTGCCTCCCCTCTTTGGGTTCCATTGCCCCTACCTGTAAACTATGCAGGTTGGACTAGATGCTTTCAAAGACCAAGTCAAGAAATTAGGACACATTAAGAATATACCCTCTGACGGCTGAGCAAGGAGCTAAGTGAAGAAATCCTTTATGTTCAAAATTCTTAGTCCCTCTCCAGTCCCAACTCACTCTCCCGTCAGGCTTTCAACTCCATTTTCAAGAGAATAACAACCACTGTACTTGAGTAGTAATGTATCCCTCCCCTTGTGGCAATCTGAGCAGGATTTAATTCATGAGCTACTATAGAATGAGCTCCAGAAAGTCTGAACCCCACTCCTAACTTCCAAATAAAGGATCATGGGATATTAGACTGAAATGGCTCTTACCCAAGCTCTTATTCAATGTGTCTCTTTCTTTCACTCATTCATTCAAAATAAATGTTTTATTGATGCCTTTTGTCTTTATATCACAGTTATTTCTGGATAAAAGACACCATCCCCCCTCCATCTTCCTTTGATTCTAATTGAACCCTCTCTTATGACAAAGAAAAACAAACAAACTATGCCCACTACAATGATTCCATTGGATAATTTACACAACATTCTGCCCTAGTCATCTCTACCTCTCTACTGAGGGAAAGAGGCATGTTCTGATTTTTATTCATTAGATCCTTTATTGCTTTTTCCCTTACTCAGTGTCCTAATCCTTTCCCTCAATATAGTAAGAAAGAATCAGAAAGATTGTGTAACCTGGTTAGTCACATACCAAGTTGGTGGCAGAGCTACACTCTATTTCAGCCCATCTAGCCTACATTCTATCCCTTACTTATAAAAAACAACAACAACATGCTTTGTTTTCAAATCAAGGAGAAAAAAAAATATTTCCATAACACAGTACAATAAAAAAAAAAGGTGATTGCACATGAAACTGCAAATCTACCATGTACTTTATATACCATATTCCAACACCCTTGCACCGACTGCCCCACATTGTTCCCTCACCTCCCAGTATTTTTCAAAGCTCAGCTACCTCAGACAAAAGACCATTCTCTTCTTCCCCAGCTCCTGCAGGACTTGCTTCCAATGTCTAAGCAAAATTCCTTTGATTTTACTTTGTTTATATATTGTACAGTCAATCCTCAACATTTGCCCTTTTAATTTTGGGACTTTAAGGGTTCCTGTGATTTTATTAATGAGATCATTTTCACTTTTGCATTGGCAACAGTGCACATTTGGGACTATGTATAGTAGAGGAAAAAAATGAGAAGTCCAATGCATGCAAATCTGTGAAATAGCTGGCCTTCTACTAGGCACTTCAATGGTCTTGTTCACCCTACCATTGAAGCGTAAAGAGCTCCCTGTGCATCAGTTATATCCATTAAAAGGAAGAAAGCATCAATAAAAGTGTTTTTGAATTATCTCCAGAAAGTGCTAAAGTAACTTCTTCAATGCAGGATGAGGGAATAAAAAAAATGGAAAAGTGTCTAAGTTTGAAGGTAAATGAGATGGTGGTCATTCCCACCATCTTGCAGGTGCTTTCACTGGGAAATGAGCATCCCTCTTCCTCCATGTCCCTGCCTCTGGCTCTTGCCCTGCCATACCCAGTCTTTGGAGAGTTCCAAGATCTGACGGAAGATGGGGACTCATTCCGAGGCATGTGGTTTTCATTGGAGAGCAGTTCAACCACTGAGCTAAAATGGAGTTTAGAAATGGCAGGTTGTCCCTTTTTCTTTTTTACCTCTGGGTTCTTCTGACATAATTGCCCCTGCCCCTCCCTGTCCCATCTGGCATTGTCTCTCCTCTAAGCTGCATTTTATGGGTTATTTCATGGTTACTGTGCTAGGAAAAGTGCATATTATCAGAATTAATGTTTTGTTATAATGAATGGTGTGCAGACAACTGTATTTTCAGCAATTTCTAGGGAAAAATTGTAGTTTTTAATGATGGTGGGAACCTAATCCCATATTTCCCATAGGTTTAATGTATCAACATTCTTTTTTCTGTTTTCCCACCATTTTCTAGGAACATTACCCCAGAAAGGTGAGGACTGACTGTGTTTACTCTTATATCTAGAAGTATTGTTTCCTCAGATGGAATGTAAACTTCAGTAGAAGAACTGTTTAATTTTTGTCTCTGCTTCTATCCATAACGCCTGGAACATAAGTGCTTAATAAAGTATGTCTGATTTATTGATTGATTCCATCTTGACTTTGTGTCTAATACGTTATCTTCATTAGGAACTCACCATCCATTCTTCCTATGGGCCTTTGCAATTTATAGTAGACTTGTCATCATTATCACTTCTCTTTCTTCCCTTTTTGTGGGCTGTTTGTGAAAACCTTCTGTAAGAAGTCTTTTCAGGTTCTTTTTAATCTTAATATCCTCTTTCTGAGACTACATCCAACTCAACTTATACATGTCTTATTTGTACATATTTGTTTGTATTAGACTATGAGCTCCTAGAGGGTAGAGATTATCTTTTGCCTTTCTTTGTATTCCCAACATTTGTCACAATGCTTGGCACACAGTAGGTGCTTAATAAATCCTTATTGTTCTTAAGACCTGAGCTTTCTAATTACATTAGTTCAACGGTCTTGCTACCATTCCATGTGCAAATCACTTGCATTATAAGAGCCTCAGTTTCTTCATCAGTAAAATGGGGTAATAGTTTTACCATATGCTTCACATGGTGACTTTGAAGAAAATTCTTTACTTTGTAAACCTTAAAGTGATATAAACATGTGTTATTATTGCTATTGCTGTTATTTCTTACTTCTCATCTCTGTTTGATGGAGTTCAGAAAAAGTCCTGATACGTGTTACTATATTGTTTTATGTTTAATATTTGGTAAATTCTTGCATGGGGAGGAAGTGAAATGACTATTCCATGAAATAGAGTATTGTGATACAGACTCATCTCCAGTAACTTCACTAAAGGCATCTTTGGGACATCTCTAGCACTAGACTGGACATCAGAGATGATATTTAGTCCTTCCTGTTCCCACATGGTTTTGATTTTTTTCCTGGCTAGTATTCTATATTTTGAGAGATTTTCATTCAATGTTATTTAGAGGTTAGGAGTATTCAGTATGACAAATTTATTAAAAAGCTTCTTAGTGGGGCGGAGCCAAAATGGCAGAGTGAAAGCAGTGACTTGCTTGAGCTCTCCCCCAAACCCCTCCAAATACCTGCAAAAAAAAAATGGCTCTAAACAAATTCTAAAGAAGCAGAACCAACAAAAAGACAGAGTGAAACACACTTCCAACCCAAGACAACCTGGATGGTTGATCAGAAAGGTATATTGCACAAGGGTGGTAGAGGAGCTCAGTTTGGAATGGGCGTGCAGGCTGCTGTGAACCTGAAGCAGGCCAGAGAGGACTGAATAGCAGGCAGCTGTGGGGGTTTCCAGACTTCTGAAGCCACAAACACCAAAGACAACTTAGAAGGTCAGTGGGAAAAGTCTTTTTCTGAGGTGAGAGAGAACCTAGATTTCAGCCCCAGTTCTTGAGCACAGCCCTGGGGAGGCAGCTGCTTCCTGAGCTTCTGGCCGATAGACTGAGGGGAAATTGGGTGGCTGATCTGAGGAGGAAGGCAGGGATCTCTTTGCCAGTGCTGACGCAGGAATCTTTTGCTTTGCCCATGCTGGGATCTGGGTCACAGTTCTGGGTGGCAATCCCGGGACAAGGAGGAGCTCTGGTGTGGTGGAGCTTGTATTGGTGGTGGAGAGAAAACCCTCCTCACAGTTCCAAGACAGAAAAGACTGCTTGTGGATACTCAAAGACCAGAGCACAGGCCAGGAAAGAAGTAAACACCTTGCCCTTGATCATAGCACCTTGGAAGAACTGAAAATTTACAGATCCCTAGAAGTATCTCTGAAAACAGCTGTGCAAACCCCCTGAAGCTTGGGACAGCACATTCTCCATACTGGAAGCAGACCCCTACCTTGACAAAGAGTTTATAACTCAAGTAATTGGCTGGGATCATGAGCAAACCTTGCAAAAAGAGTCAGACTGTATTATCTTACTTTGGTGAAAAAGAAGATCAAAACATACAACCAGAAGTAGACAATAAAGTCAAAGATCCTACATCCAAAGCCTCCAAGAAAAATATGAATCAGTCCCAGGCCTTGGAGCTCAAAAGGGATTTTGAGAAGCAAGTAAGAGAAGTAGAGGAAAAACTGGGAAGAGAAATTAGAGTGATGCAAGAAAATCATGAAAAACATGTGAATAGCTTGGTTCAGGAGACCCAAAAAAATACTGATGAAAATAACACCTTAAAAATTTGCCTAACCCAAATGGCAAAAGCAGTCCAAAAAGCCAATGAGGAGAAGAATGCTCTAAAAAGCAAAATTGGCCAAATGGAAAAGGAAGTCCAAAACCTTACTGAAAAAAATACTTCTTTAAAAATAAGAATAGAGCAATCGGAAGCTAGTGACTTTATGAGAAATCAAGACACTGTAAAACAAATCCAAAAGAATGAAAAATTAGAAAACAATGTGAAATATCTCATTGGAAAAACAACTGACTTGGAAAATAGATCCAGGAGAGAGAATTTAAAAATTATTGGACTATATGAAAGCCATGATCAGAAAAAGAGCCTAGACATCATCTTTTAAGAAATTATCAAGGAAAACTGCCCTGATATTCTAGAACCAGAGGGCAGAATAGAAATTGAACAAATCCACCGATCTCCTCCTGAAAGAGATCCCCAAGGGAAAACTCCTAGGAATATTGTAACCAAATTCCAGAGTTCCCAGGTCAAGGAGAAAATATTACAAGCTGCCAGAAAAAGGCAATTCAAGTATTGTGGAAACACCATCAGGATAACACAAGCTTTAGAAGCTTCTACATTAACGATCATAGGTCATGGAACATAATATTCTGTAGGGCAAGGAGATAGGATTACAACCAAGAATCACCTATCCAGCAAAACTGAGTATAATCCTTCAGGGGAAAAAAGAAGATAAGGGGATAAGAGAAGGTGGAGAGAGATAGAAGGGAGGGCACATTAGCGAAAGGTGTATTCATAATGCACGCCATCTTGGGGTGGGGAGGAGGGGCAAGATGGAGTGAAAATTTGGAACTCAAAATCTTATGGAAGTAAATGTTGAAAAGTAAAAAAAAAAAGCTTCTTAATTTTTTGTGGGTCAGGGTTATGTCTGGGTATTTAGACTCAATAGTTTTATCTATAATAATGCTCCAGTTCCAATACAATGTATTTGTTGTATTCTCAAGGATATTTTTAGTTTTGTGCTTGACTTGCAGGAGGATGATTTTTCATCTTAGTTTATGAGGAATAGTGAACCTCTTGTGTACAATTCTGGACACTTGACAAGAGCTTTCTAGGTATTTGAGCGGCACTAAATTTTTGCAAACTATAATGATACATTGTACTGTTTCTAACATTTTATTGTAAAATCTGTATTGCTCAATAAGCCTGGGTTCTGTAAGAAGGATTTTTTTTTGAAATTTTTGGTATTGAAGACCTGATCCTGTATGATTACCACAAATTCTTCTATTTATAGAAATAAAGCTACTTTACCATTGGTTGAATATTTCTTTGTCTACACATCTTTGGTTGAGTTCATGTAGATGTCATCTATGGAAGGCCTTTTGCTTCCATTCTTGGATCAGGTCTATTTCATAGGCTTCATTCATTATAAGCTCAATACTACTTAGGTTCATTACATTCAATGGGATATATCTATTTTCAGCCCGTACTATTACTCTGTGAAGTGATGTGCTTGTTGATTTTATGGCTGATATTTTTGTTGGTAGTAGTAGCAGCAGCAGCAGCAGTAATAGTGACAATAGTAATAGCAGTAGTAGTAGTAGTCACAGTCAAAGTCCTCATCCTAGTAGTTGCAGTACTTGTTGTAGCTGTAGTAGTAATGAGAGTATTCTACTTTGTCTCTCCTACAAAAGCCTGCCACTTTGAAATTCCATCATTAGACCTTCATTCTTTGGGCAATCCATTGCAATATACTGGGGTCCTTGTTCAGAATACAAATGCCTTTTGAGGGGTAAGATAAAAAAAAAAAACATTGGCAGCCATTGACACCTTAAGGTGCCTCAACTTCTCAGATTATTTTTTTCTCTAGTGGAGATAGAAGCACTACTAGAGTTTTTAATTGTGATAAAGGAATAATTTCAAAGCATGGGACACAGAGAAGACCTGCCCAAGTGAGGAGCTTTATGGAGTAGCAAAAACAACAACAATAACAAAAACTAACGCAGGGTATGAAGAAAGAAGTAATGGAGTATTACAGGAGAACGTGTCCAATTTCCCAACTTTTCTGAGGGCCAGCCAGAATCTAGGCTGAGGGAAGCAGACAATAATGTGGTTTGGTACAAAGAATATGGTGCTAAGATTCAAGATTATAATCTTGGCATTTCTCCTTAATTCATCGTGTGACCCTGATCTTTCTCTGGGATTCAGTTTCATCCATACAGTGAAGAATTAGACATGATCAGTGTCTTGAAACATCTGAAAGGACAGAAGGAGCAGATCTGCTTTACTTTCTCCTAGAAGGCAGACCTAAGACGAGATAGGGGAAATTAAGGAGACTCAAATTTCAATTGAATATGAGGAAGGATTTTCTAATGATCAAAGTATTCCACAACGGGATAGTTTAAAAAATAGTGACTTGCCCATCCCTGGAGGTGCTCAAGTAAAGCCTTAATGGCCATTAGTTGTTAAGTATGTTGAAAAGACATTCTTTTTCAGGTAGAGATTGGATAAGAGAACCCTCGGAGTAACTTCTAGTTTTAATGTTTCATGTGCCCATGTTTCTATGTCACTGCTGTGGAAAGAATACTGGGCTTAGAATCAGGAAGACCTTGTTTCATATCCTTTTTCTGATGCTTACTAGCTTTGGACATTAGGTAAGTCCATTAACTTCTATGTACCCCCATAAGGCACATAACTCCCTAAGATTCATTTACAATAGTGTTTGAAGCAGAGGGAGTTCAGTTCCACAATAATTTAATTCAACAAGTATTGATTAAGCACCTACTACTTATAAGGTTTCATAAGCTGAAGAAGATCAAGGCAAAACAGGAGCTAAAGGTATTATCAAGGAAATATATTCAAGAAAGAGAAGATGGGCTGGTCATGTGGTGAGAGTAAACGACGATGGGCGGTTGACCTGAGAAATAAACTTGCATCCTTGTCATGCCAAGATAAAATAAAGAAGGCCTCTCAGTGCTAATAGGCGGATGCTCCATGATGAACATATGGAAGGGCATGAATAAGAATTACACAGGATATGTAGATGTGGATGGGCTGTGATGTGCATATCATAGAGGGATAAGTAGATAGATGACATAACAGATCCAATAGAATAAATTTGAGTATATTATAGGTATCGTGCTAGGTACTGAGAAGACAAAGCAAAAAAAAAACAAACAAACCAAACCAAACCAAAAGAAACAACCAAACAGAACAACTCCTGCCCTCAAGGAGTTTATAGTCTTTGAAAGCTTACACACTAGGAGTTCCACACTGTGCAAATCCCAGAACATTCATATCTTCATATACACTACCATAAGTGTGGGAAAGACTCTGCTTATAAAACATTTCTGATGTAGTGAATCTCTAATTCTCCTTCAGAATTCCTAGTTCAGTTGGAATTGAAGGGCTATAGTTTTCACATTAAATATTTATGTTCAGCCAATCCCTTAGATCAATTGTCTAGAAGTATCTTACAGCTCTAAGTGATGCCAAAAACAGGGCTTATTTATGACCCCTCTTTGGACCTAAATTAGTTTTCCCTGGCTTGGAAAACCCTTCAAAAACTGACCTCTCCAGATAGAGTTGGGTGTGGTTGTAGTAGACTGGGTAAAGGTAAAGGATTCTCTCTGTACTACATTTGCAATCACTGTGAGTTGGAAGTACAGATATTTAAACTTGGTACAATCAAATAGTGAAGAGTCAATAAGGTCACATCCATGGGAACGCAGGAGCAAGGAAATCACCATTCACCAACATAACAGCAAATATTTATTAAGCACTTACTGAATGCAGGGGTTTGTGCTAAGCAATGGGAGAGGCACAATCTAGAGAGGACATGATATATATCTTGTGAGTGTTATGTGTCATATCATATGTCATAGAGTGCTGGACTGCAGTCAAGATGACTTGGTTTTGCATTCAGCCTCAGGTACTTACTAGCCTAGTTCAGTTTCCTCATTTGTCAAATGGAAATAATAATAGCACTTACCTCATAAGGTTATTGAGAGGATGAAAGTATATATTGTCAGAAATGCTTTGCAAAACAAAGTCTATATAAATGGAAGGTGTTACAATATCATTCAGCACATTATTTTCAAGGGAATTCAAATAGAAATGCTCCTGGGACAAGTTACTATCTTGTTAATATCTTTCATGTTCAATGTTATGTGAACAAGTACACAGGTGGATTTTTTTTTGTAATTGAACAGAAATATTGGTATATAAGCTCATCTTTAGTAGGTTAACTTAAACATTTTTGGAACAACTCCAGCGGTAGACAGGATGACAGGGATGACATGAATCTTCTCCTTGAATGATTTTGATTTCTTTTGCTAGGCCTCTATATTTTAAAAGTTTTTCTTCTCACATAGCTTGGAAATTTGAGCGTTAGGCATGGTGACACCAATTAAAACAGAATTTTTAAATGTTTGTGAATCAATGTTATTTTCAGGAGAATTAAAAAAAAATAGTTCTTATTACGATAATATTCTATTTCCAGAAAAGGTCATTTGTTGAATTTTCAAGGGTATTTTGAGATATGTATTGGTCTTAGGGGTATTTGTCATCTATTAATGAGAGATAGCAAGCTTCTGATTTGTTATTACTGTTATTATTCTATTCTCATTTTTATGGTGTTCAGATAGAAATAGTCTTTCGATAAGTCACTCTTCTGCTATTGCTCTGTTATATTTAATGTACTACAGATGATTGCACATGGGAATAGAAGAACTTTTTTTTTTTTGTAGTTAAGTGAAAGTACTAGGATGGAAGTTTATCTTTACACATAAGCTCACTGAAAATATCCCTGATACAACTCCAGTAGTAGAAATGACAATAGGGATGATGGGTACAATACCTCTTCTTGTTCCTGTGTGATTTTCATTTCCTCTCCAAGGTCTATATTTTTAAAAGTTTTTTTCCCCCATCTAGTTTAGATATTATGATTATTTGGCATAGAAATATCCACTAAATGGTGTTCTAAAATTTTTGTGGATCATGCTTTTGTGCAAAATCATCATCATCGTTGTCACTGACACCTTTAACATCAATGTTGACTATCCCAATTGCCATCAAAAAATCAAAGAATGGCAGAGATAGAAGGGACTTAAGACATAAAGTGGCATAAACTACCTGAACAAGAACCTTCTGTATAACCCAGCTGACAGATAATCATTGACCTTTTCTTGAAAACCTTCAATGAACTGGAAATGATGGTGCATTTCTGTAATTGTAGCTACCAGCAAGGTTGAGGTTGGCAGATCACTTGGCTTGGGGAGTTCTGAACTGCAGTGTATTAGGCGTATTATGCAGTGTCCTCACTAAGTCCAGTATTAAAATATCATTGTTCCCTTACTTGGCTGTAACTTTGCCTCCACCTAATTTTGGTGCCACTAACATTCTTCATGCCTTAACACTTGACTAGAAGAACCATGCGGACTGTCTTTAATTCTTCAAAGGGAAAGATAAATGAAAAATCCTACTCTCTCTAGTGGTGGCACACTGTGTAGAGTGCCAGGCCTAGAGCCAAAAAGACTCACCTTCCTGAGTTCAAATGTAGATTTAGACATTTACTGGCTGTGTGACCCCTGGGCCAATCACTTAACCCTGTTGGCCTTAGTTCCTCATTTGTAAAATGAGCTGGAGAAGGAAATGGCAAACCACTCCAGCATATCTCCCAAAAACACTCCAATGGTGTCACAAGGAGTCAGATATGACTGCAATGACTGAACAACAGTAACTTTCTCTAGAAGATCCATTGTCTGGAACTCTCAATTTTAGGAATTCTTGAACATGGAATCATTTATGAGACAATGCTCAATATTTGTGATGCCTTATAAATCTCTCCTCTCCTCTCCTCTCCTCTCCTCTCCTCTCCTCTCCTCTCCTCTCCTCTCCTCTCCTCTCCTCTCCTCTTCTTCTCTCTCTCTCTCTCTCTCTCTCTCTCTCTCTCTCTCTCTCTCTCTCTCTCTATCTCTCTCTCCTCCTCCTCCTCCTCCTCCTCCCTCCCTTCCTGTCTTTCTTTCTCTCTCTTCCTAACCTTCTTCCTCCCCTCCCTTGCTCTGCTCTCTTTCTCATTCTCTCTGTCTCTTTTTCTGAAAGCTAGATTCTGCAATTGTGTTGTCTAGGGAATGTGGAATCCTCCATTCTCACTGAAGAATGTTGGACTTCATTAAATGATGCTCCTGAATTCCCCTCTTGAGCTGTGTTTAAGCACATGCCTCCTATGTTTTTTTTTCTATAAGATGTTATTGCCATAGTCAAGGAGGGGGGCACAAAGAAGAGATAGAAATCCCTCCTTCTTGTTTCACTCTATAAGAGGTATAGGAAATAAAATTGAAGAATAAGTACTCAAAGCTTCCCCAAATGCAGTCTTTTCTCTAGAGCTCATTCCTAGAGTTAACTTTTTATACAAATTTAAATTTCTCAGAGATAGGTTCAGCTGACTTTTTAGAGGCTACCAAGGGCATGGTGGGATGATAAGGCCTCCTATCAGTTACCCAATCATTCACCCAAAAGTGAGTATTTTAAATGTATTCAGGGTATTTATAGTCTTGTCAGGTTGTTTCTGTAACTCCCTTCCCGCTCAGTTATTGAGTTGCTTAGGAAATTACTTGGTACTCCATTATTGGATTGTTTTGGAAAACTTACCAATTTGATCAGAGACTTCTCTTGATCAAGCTCTTTCCCTGATCCATACACAAATGGATAAACAGAAACCTAGAGATAGAGAGTGATTTAGAATCACAGGGGTCTTCAATGTCAAAATAATAATGAGAGCTGACATTTATATTAAACTTTAATTTTTACAAAGTGCTTTCCTGACAACAACCCTGTGAGGTGGAAAGGGTAAATCCAATTATCCCTGTTTTACATATGAGGAAATAGAAGCTTGGTGAGATGTCATGACTTGCCCATGGTCATGCAACTAATGAGTATTGCAGCCATTATTTCAACCCAGGTTTCCTGAATTCTGAAAGGCATTCTTTTTTCCCATTATTATATGAATACCTTTCTAATACCTACTTGAATTCAGATCTCATATCTCCTGCACCAGCATTCTTTCCAGTGTATATTTCCACCACTGCTACCCCACATGATCCCTGGGGATGTCAACATAAGGACTAGTACCACTATTATCCCCAGTCTTACTATTGGCCTATTGAAGAGTGGAGTGATGTTTGTATGAGAGTGGTAGATGGGAAAAGAGAGTTTTTATTAAAGTTAAAAAGAGTCTTTCAAAGAAAGTTTGAGGGGGGAAGTGGAGACAAACTTGTCTTACCTCACAATTTTGTTGATGTCTATTCCTAAATATGCCCATCTTCTAGTTTGATACCGTGACCCAAATTGTCCAAGATGTAAAAATGGATATGAATCCATTGGACTGAAAAGCTACTCCCTACCCAGATAAAACTGTAACTGAAACTTCAGGGGGAACAGGAGACGGTAGAGTCTGGGAGCTCTCTCCCAAGGGGTCTTCAGGAAATGTGCTTTTCTCTCTAGCAGTGGGAGAATCAGACTATCCTGAAAAAAAAAAAAAGCAAGAGATAGGCATGAGCAAAAGCAGAGTTTTCTGAGATAAATCGGCCTGCTCCCATGCAAATTCTTCAAGGAGAATGCAAAGGGGCCCATCAAAAGCTTCGTTTAGCACCAAAGATGGCCAGAGCATATGCTGTGCTATTTCTGTATTTCAATAAAGTAAAAATGCTTTTAGAAAAAAAAAATGCAACAAAATGTCAGTAACCGTTGAGAACAATTAGCATCATATTGTGGGCCAAATTGTGCATTAGTTGGAGTCACATGATGGTAACAGGCTCTGTTTAGCACAAACCAACACATATACAGATAAATGAATACAGCTTCACAAACTCAAACACACTCACACTTATATACGTATCTATATACATAATATATACACATAGCAACATACAATTTTTGTACACACAAAACCATGATCTTTCTCCACCTCTTACTCAAGTTGATTTAATTTTTTGTATTTATTTTGTATTTATTTATCAGTGTTTCTGTTGTATACCTCTCTCTCCCTACTCCCACCCCACCCCACCAGGGACATAAATGCTTTCAGAGAATGAAATGTTTTATTTGTGTTTTTACATCCCTGCCACCTGTTATAGTACCTGGTACATAGTAAGGGCTTAATAAATGTTTCTTAAATTGATTGGAACTCAATAAAAACTGGAGACACTCATACATGCATACATACATACATACATACATACATACATATATATATATATATATATATATATAGTTACACATTCACATACAATTGCAAATTAATATTTTTTGACTGACATAAAAGCACAAACTTGTATACACAGAATCACATACAAATACTCCCCAAACATAACACCAAATAAAATAAATATCTTGGAATTAGTTAATAAAGATGAGATTCACTCCTACTCTCAACAAAGTACACATTTTGAATTATATCAATCTGCCCTCATATTATCAAAGGATCTAAATTGAGATCTGAAAGGTCCACAGAAGCCATCTTGTCTAAACCTCATATTTTGCAGATAAAGAAATTGAGGTTTAGACAGGTTAAGTGAAATTTTTAAGGGGAAAAAAGGATAGAGATAGGATTTGAACCCAAGATTTTCTGCTCTCTTTCCAACATACCATTGTAGCCTCTTGAGTATATGTCTGAGAAACAGTTGTGAACAGGGATAAGATCCAGTCAGTTAGCAAATATTGGATATAAACTGAGTCCAGAGTTAGAGTTCAGCTTGTGACCTGTGTTACAGTTCAAGGAGAAGTCTGTATTCACTAGGGACAACCTTGTATCCACCAAAACTCATTCTACATTTTGAAGGTCCAAAATCCTGTTGACTCAGTCTCTATAAAACCCTCTCTTCTCTTTCAAATGCATATAACTTCAGCCCCATTTAGCCTTTGATCAGTACAAAAAGAGCAGGCTGGGGAAAAACAAAATATCCAGATCTACAGAGCAGTTCAATGGAGTATTCACATAGGTACACAACTCCCTACTGACTCTTATCAACAAGTAACATTTAGTGACAATTCAGTTCTGGTAGAAAGGAAACTTTCTAATAATTAGAATTATCCATAAGAGGAATCAACAGCCTCCAGAGACAATGCATTTCCTCACACTGGTAGTCTTCAAGCAAAGGCTGGATGACCAGTTTTTTAATTTTTTGTAGTAGAGATAATTTTGGGGGATATGGGCTGAACTATATGGCTGCTAAGGTCCCTTTCAACTCTCAAATTGTGAAGGAACCTACTAAATCCCTGTTCACCTTATAATTCCTTTCATTTCAGGAGCTTTGCCATTACCACTCATAAGTCATTGTACCTTGCCTGTGGTTAGAGAGAGAAAGTTGGGTGTATTTATATTTAGGGAAGAAGAAATGGAAAATCTGTTAACAATTAGTTGATTCTCCATCTTGGTTCTTGGCTAATTAGGTGATTAGGTACTATTTGAGAGAAGAGCCTTGTTTATTTGAAGCTATTAATCCCCTGATGTGAATTTCCTCCTTTTGTGAGTGCCTGGGAATAAAGCATATCTGGGCTTTCCAAATATATTGGATGCCCAGATCTGTTGGGAACACATGAACATATAACCATGTGCTGCTCCATCCTTCATCACTAGTACCATTTAGTAGCATTTCCTGAATACTTATATATATATATATATATATATATATATACATATATTATATATATATATATATATATATATATATATATATATATATATATATATATATATATATATATATGTGTGTGTGTGTGTGTGTGTGTGTGTGTGTTTGTGTGTGTATGTGTGTATATATATATGTCTGTATATATGTGTGTATATATATATGTCTGTATATATGTGTGTGTATATATATATGTCTGTATATATGTGTGTATATATATATGTCTGTATATATGTGTGTATATATATATGTCTGTATATATGTGTGTATATATATATATGTCTGTATATATGCGTGTGCTATATATATATATATATATATATATATATATATATATATATATGTCTGTATGTATGTGTATATGTATATGCACCAGCTAGAAGCAATATAAAATGTGAGATCCTGGAATGTTTGTAGGAATGTTAGAGATTGGAAATGACGGATTTGGGTTTCAGGGGACTCTGGTTTTAGTCTTGGATTGGACAATTATTAGATCTTAAGCTTGGGTGGCAGGGGATTGGAATCAGAAAGCTGGTTTTAAATCTTGACTTAGGCAGTTATTAGATTCTGGACTTGAGGATCAGGGGATTTGGAATCAAAGGCCCAGATTTGAAACTTGGCCTGGACAACTATTAGCTCAGTGCCCATGGACAAGTCATTTAAATTATCTGGGCCACTGTTATCCATCTATAAAATAAAATAATTGAACTAGATGCCATATAAATCCTCTTCCAAATCTAAATAAATCTATGATCCTATAAGTCAAAAGACCTTGTCCAAAAGACTAGTCCTGCCTCTTACACTAACTTGGTGATATGTCCCATAAGTCAGTTAATTTATCTAGGCCTCAGTTTCTTTGACTATAAAATGGTCAGGGAGGTAATAATATGTGTATTACTTACTCATAAAGGGGTTGGGAGGAATTCACTTTGTAAATCTAGAAGTACTATATAAATATAAATTATTATTGTAACATGATTTACTCTGGCCTCACTCTCAAAGGGCCAGGCTTTTACATTTCTCCATCAGGGCTCTCAGGTACCCTGAAAGAATTGAGAGTGCCTCTTTTCTCTGCCATCAACTTTGTCTCCCACCAATTGTGTTCCCTCCATTTTATTAGTCCAGTGGTTAGTATCCTCATTCCATTTAACCACTTAACATCAGCTAGTTTTTACAAAGGGATATTTACTTCACAGATATAGAAAGAAAAATGCACAAACATTTCCTTCAACAACTTGGGAGAATAATCTACCATATATATGGTATACACATGCACATACACATGTATACACATATACACAAACATATATATGTATGTATTTATGTGTATATATAGCCACAGGAGGGGATGGGGAATAGGCTTACAATTTAGCTTCGTTCCTACACAGCATTACTCCTAGCAAGTTCACATCCAAAGCCAATATTGGTGCAGGCTTCTGCTGGGCTGAAGTCCTAGTACCTTGTTCCTTAGGGCATTGATGGTGGGCTAGCTACAACACTGACCAAGAACCCTGGAATCCTGAATCCTTGTGACCCAATATCCCAAGGTCAGAAACTCCATCCTCTTCATCTGATGCCATAAGCTAAGTAGTCACCAAAACCTCCCAAGAACAGATGAGGCTGAGGAATGTATTTGAAATTGACAAGTTTTTTTTTTTTAATTCATGCCTCAATAGTCAATTGAACCCACTATTCAACATGTGGTTCAGCTCCTTAGCACCCTACATGTACAGAATCAATCTTAGCAAGCCGATGTGGCTTGCACATGAACCAACTATGATCATCATCATCATCAGAAGCAGCAGCAGCAACAGCAGCAGCAGCATCTAATCCAATCTTTGTTATAGGGGAGAAAGGTTAGGTTCAGAGGGGAAAAAGTGATTCCCAAGTCACAGAGTGGTAGACATAGAAATCTAGAAACTTACAAGGCTACAACTGGCATGTACCTTAGGGTCTATTTTCCTTTTGAAAGGCTGTGATATGGAAGTATTGTACTTATTTCCCTTGGCCCCAGAAGGCAGAACCGGAAACAATGGGTAGAGGTTGTAGAGAAGCAACTCTGGGCTCTGTGTATGGGAAAAGAACAACAACAAATGAAGCAAAAACAAACAAAAAAACCCAGCAACAACAACTTCTTTATAAATAGAACTAGGCAACAAATTGAGCTGCTTTAGGAGCTTGTGAATTTCCTTTCATTGGAAGTTTCAAAGAAAGGGTAGATGCCCATTTGTTGGGAATCATTTTTATTGTTTTTTTGGGGAATCTTGTAATGCAATTTCCTGCCTTGGTCTTTTCCAACTTGGCTACTCTAAAAGTCCATGATTCTTGCCAACTTTTACAATATGGAAACTGAGGCCTGGGGAGGGAAAATCACTTGACTCTGGTCACACAGTGAATGGAATAGCTTGTACTTACGGGGGGATGTTATATTTTTGAAGATATGAGAGACACTTTAATTATATTTTCTGCTTTACTCCCTTTAGATAAAAGGAAGGAATATGGGTAATTTGATACATGATTATGTGAAGATGCTGCTAATAGACTCAAGCAAGCAAAAGGCTTTCTGATTGAGAGTGAACATGGACTTATAGCTTGGACCAGTGACCTTGGAGCCAGAGTGTTTATTATAGGCAAATTCCAAATCACCATATAGATCCTCCAGAAAGGATTCGTGATTCTTACTTGGTGTCATGAGAAAACCAGCTACACCATGGCTAGAGAGAATAATGTACTTGAATTAATAATTAACCTTTATTTTGAAAGACTTAGAAAGTTTTGGTAATATCTACTCTGAAACTGAGTGGTTTTGTCTGTTCTAAGATCTTATGATCTTCTCCAGGGGTATTATTATATTACTCTAATCATATATTCTCTTCTTCTTTACTAATGCTTTACTACTTTAATCCAAGAAATCACAGTCTCGTGGTCTGAAAAGTGTGGAGACATTCATTCATTCATTTACACAGGTTATAGTAAGTGAAATAAATTATTATTGTGCTATTATATTAATAACCCAATTATTAAATTGGTTATTTTCACCTCTGTTTCTTCATTGAGGCCCAGTTCATGTGGCAGGTCACCCTCTGAAGGACATGACTGGTTGAGATTAACCCTAACCTTCAGAGAACATGCTTTTTGATCCTTAGAGTGTAAGCAGAATCCAGTCTGGGTGAATTCTTACCCTGAGGAAAAGCCCGTTTCCTTATGCCCCTCCATTAGAGGTTAGGCTGACTCAGCTCATGAAGGAGAAAAACAACCAGAGTGGTCTGGATGGAGATAGATTTCCCTATCGGAATTGCTAGAGGTGGCTGAGTCTCATGATGAAGCTACATTCTTAGCAAGAGGAACTGAAGACTTCTAGCTCACCTCCTCATTAAATATCCACCAACAGGGTTGATTTTTACTTGTCAGGGGAATTCCCTTTTTCAAAAGTATTTAAGACTTTCAGGCTTTCAATGGTTTTATCTTTGGTGCCCAGAGAAACTACTAACCCTTAATTTATTGATTATTAGCTAGCCCTAATTAATAAATTGACTATTAATTACTAAGAAACTCTGTCTGTTGGGGTTTTTCATTTGTCACAAAAGACAGTGGAGAAAAGGGATTGCATGCTTGATTCAAGTATCCCCTTATAGTAGAAGCAGGCTCAGGATCCAAGAAGAACAGGAGTATTAGTTCTCAATGTGGATTTAGATCAAAGTGGATTTAGAAAACATGGAGAGGTAAAAGCTCTAGGATTGAGAAGAAAAGGCCTCTAGATTAATTCTGGTAATTTTCTGGAATCTCCAGAAACTCTTCAAGATCAGCAAGTGTCTTGGAGGTGGATGTGTGCAAGATAACTCATAGGCCACTGGTAACCTTGGATAAACTATTGCTTTATTGTAGAGAAGTGCCTCTGAAAAATTTTCTTTATATTAAAATTTTCTAAATTGATTCAACATTTAAATGTTGGCTGGTGGAGCACATTTTAAAGGAATCCTAGCATGAAAACATAGTACATAGAGCTATGGACCTGGAGTCAAGAAGACAAGTTCAAATCCTGACATATATACTAGTTATATGACTCTAGGCAAAACACTTAACCTCTGCCTGCCTCAGTTTCTTCATATGTAAAATGTGGGTAGTAATAATACCTTACTGGAACAGTTGTGAAGGTAACATAACATAATATTTATAATTTTTTTCAAATCTTACAGTAGAATATAAATTCTAGCTATTATTAGTAAATCTTTACACAAATATTAAAATCTGACGTAGGTATAGTACTTATTCTATTTTTTTTGTTCAAAGTTCTTTCACACCCCTTATTTCATTTAATTCCTTCATCGGTCCTAAGGGGCAAGCTGAACAGGCATTATTATATTCTTAAATTAGGAAACTGAGGGTCCCAGAACTAATGGAACTTACCAATAGGCACACAAATGAGTTGATAATAGTGCTTTAGTAGAATTGGGACTCTATGGAATTACAAATAATAATTTCAAATATTTATTAAAAAGGTGGCTTATGGATATTTAGAAAGGGAATCAGGGATTACTAAGAGCTAGCACAGATTCAGTATAATGTAACAGAACAATTCAACTTCCTTTTTATTGGATTATTATATTGATAGGTTGGGAAAATGTCATGTGCATAATATTCCTAGGTTTAACAAAATGTTTATCAAAGGCTCTCATGCTATCTTTGTGTAAAAGGATAAGACACACTGGCCAGATGATAGTAAAATTAGTTGGAATCAGGGCTGGCTAAATGATGGGACCCAAAGAGAAGAATGGATTGATCCCAAACTGGAAAGAGTCTAATTGAGAATCCCAGAGATCTATCTTTGGCCCTGTGCTGTTCAACACTTTTTAGTCAAGGGGATAGATAACACACTAATCAAAATTTGTTTTTGAGCTTTGCCATAACCCTTTGAGGCAGGTAATATAACTATTATTATCTCCATTCTGCATATGAAGAAACTCCACCTAAAAGAGGTCAAATTTCTTGTCCAAGGTCACAGAACTGTTAAATTGTAGAGCTGAGACTTGAACTTTGATCTTCTGGCTTTGGCTATAGGGCTCTTTTCATTAATCAACACTTATATGCCACAACATCCTCAACCATTCTGCCCAGTTTCCCCTAAAGAAGAGTTTGTAAAGAAGAACTAAAAAGGGATGAGTAGGGAGCCTTGGAAACTGCCTATTTTTGGTGCCCAGAAGAAAGCAACAGAGCCAACAGGCAGTCGGTCAGTAAATAAACATTTCTTAAGCGCCCACTATCTGTCAGGCACTGTGCTAAATGCTGGGGATTCAGAAAGAGGCCGGAGACCGTCCCTGCCCTCCAGGAGCTTCCAGTCTAATGGGGGAGACAAGGAAACAATGAACAAACTACGTACATGATGAGTAGGAAATATGTAAGGGAAGGAAGGAATATAGAATTAACAGGCATTGAGGAAGACTTCATGTAGAAAATGAGATTTTAATTGGGACTTAAAAGAACCTGGGAAGCTTGTAGTAGGAGATGAGGAGGAAGAGTATTCTAGATATTGGAGTCAGACAGGGAAAAATGCCTGCAGCTGAGAGATGGAGTATTTTGTTCATGGAATAGCAAGCAGGGCAGCGTCACTGGATCAAAGACTATGTGTTTAGGGAGTAAGATGTAAGAAGACTGGGAAGGTAGGAGGGGGATAAGTTAAGAAGAGCTTTGAATGTTAAATGGAACTGTTAAATGATAGAGTATTTATCCTGGAGGTGATAGGAAGCCATTGGAATTTATTGAGTAGGGAGGTAACATGGCCTGATCAGCATTTTAGGAAAGTCATATTAGTGGCTGGATGGAGGTTGGATTGGAGTGAGGAGGGACTTGAGGCAGGTAGACCCACCAGCAGGCTATTAGAAAAATCGAGGTATGAGATGATAAAACCCTGAGCCAGAATGGTAGCAGCGTCAAAATAGAGAACACGTATTTGAGAGATGTTGCAAAGATAAAATCAAGAGACCTTAGTGGCAGATTGGATATGGGAGATGAGATATAATGAGGAGTACTAGATCAGAAGCCATCTAGTCTAACCCTTTATTTTACAGATGAGAAAACTGGGCCTCTTAGAAGTTTTGACTTGCCCAAGGTCACACAGTGGTAGAGTTAGGATTAGAATTTAGTTCTTGTGACTCTGAGCTCAGTCCTGTTTCAATAGACAGAGAGGGGGCAATTTAAGTGAAAGAAGTGGGGGAGGGGTGGGAATAATTCTGAAACACCTGGAGGATAACGGGCAGGCCAGCCAGGCTGGAGCAGAGGAGACATATTGGGGGTGGGGGAGGTGAAGAGAAGATTGGAATGGAGTCAAATTAAGAAAGGCCTTAAATGCCAGACTGAATAGTTTCAACTAGATGCATTTGGCAACAGGGATCCCTTGAGCTTCAGCATTCTTCATGCTCCTTCAGGGGTCATCAGTGAAACATGCCTTTATTCTCCTACAGATGAAATTCAGCTGTAGCCAAGGAAGTTACGGGTAAGTGAGAAAGATGGAGCCAGAGCTGGAGAAACTGACCCAGCCGATGTAATACAAGTGCAGTTGGCAGGGTTTCCAGTGTCTCAGAAGCAAACAAGGGAAGGCGGGGGATAGGAGGGAGAGATCGCTTTTGTATATATCACTTTTGTGATATTAACTGGTAAATAATGCATGAGGCTGGACGATGTTTGGCAGAGACTTCTTTCAGTGCAAAACGTAACAGCCAACAAAGTTTTATAAAAGGAGCAAGACAGCATCTTAGAGGAACAAAAGCCCAGCCTCTGCAGTATTTCTTTCCTTGCCCAACTGCTCCAGAAAGTTGGCAGAGAAAAAAAAAAAAGAGTAAAGAGAAAGGATCACACTGCTAGAGCAGATCTGGCCATGGTACCTCTTTCAAAAACAGCTAGGTGGCACAGGGAAAAGAGTGCAGACTCTGGAGCCAAGAAGACTTGTGTTCAAATTTGATCTCAGTCATTTACTAGCTGTGTGACCCTGGGTAGGTCACTTCACCCTGTTTGCCTTAGTTTCTTCGTGTGTAAAATGAGCTGGAGTGGGAAATGGCAAAGCACTCAAACATCTTGGCCAAGGAAACCCCAACGTGGCCACAAAGAGCTGAACATGACTGAAATGACCTAACAACCCTTTCAAAGCCTATCATTTGCTCCCCATTACCTACTGGTAGAGATGAACTCCCAACTGGTTCAGCAATATTGAGTGACTTAATAAGAGTCTCTTGCACTCTCTCACCTCTTTGCTTATACTTTTCCCTGTACCTTCATTTTTTCTTCCCTATCTTCACCTATTAAATTCCTCCTCATCCTTTAAAGCCCAGTTTGTATTTTACCCACCCAGAGAGCTTTCTTTGATTTCTGTATAGGAAATGACTTTGAATTTAGTTTCTGCTCTCCAAAGCATTTACCATGAATCATTGTATCAACAACAATCACAGCTGCTGCTACTACTACAACTACTACTGCTGTTACTGCTGCTATTGCTACTACTACTACTACTACTATTACTACTACAACTACTACTGCTACTGCTGCTATTGCTACTACTACTACCACTACTACTATTACTACTACAACTACTACTGCTGTTACTACTGCTGCTGCTGCTGCTGCTACTACTACTACTACTACTACTATTACTACTAAAACTACTACTGCTGTCACTACTGCTACTGCTGCTATTGCTGCTGCTACTACTACTATAACTACTGCTGCTATTGCTACGACTACTACTATTACTACTACAACTACTACTTCTGTTGCTACTGCTACTGCTGCTATTGCTGCTACTACTACTACTACTACTGCTGCTGCTGCTGCTACTACTACTACTACTACTACTACTACTACTACTACTACTACTACTACTACTACTACACAGTGTTCTGAAAAAGTATGGGGTAGTGTGATCATCCAAGGATGCTATAGTCATGGCCATGGTGATGGTGTAGTCAATTGGAAAAAGGACTGAGTGGGAAGTAGCAGAGCTGCATGCATATAGTGACTCTGACACTTAATAACATTGTGATATTTGGCAAGCCACTTCTCTCTGAGCTTCAGCTTCCTTATCTGCAAATCTGGCATATGAGTATTTGCTCTAGCCACCTCACTGAAGCTCAAATGACATTCAAGCACACATAATTTATAAGTTATAATGCAATAGAAAAATTACTGCTGTTGTTCCAAGTATTTACTTTCAGGGGTCTTTGATTTCCCTCATGTATGCCTTCTTTCTACTGATGGAGATCTCAACCCCTCCTCATCTTTGGAAGCTGGTATCCATGAGTTTCAATAGCCAAAACTATCTGCTGTTGGCCAGCCCTTATGGCATCTGCGGTGTCTGACTTAGTGCAGGTGTCATTTCCTACAGGAAAACTCACTTGCTTTTTTGCCACTCCTCCCCATGCCAAATTGCTAGTGCCTCCTCCCAGAAATGACTTTATATGTATTTTATGTTTAATTTTCTTATGTGCTATTTTCTTAAATATACTATGAGCTCCTTGAGAGCTGAGATTATTTTTTGTCTTTGTTTCTCTTGAATGGAGCAAACTCCTGGCACATAATTGGTGTTTTGTAAATGCTTATTAAGGTAATAAATGAATGAATGAATGAATGAATGAATGAATGAATGAACAAATGACCTCTTTAGGGACCTCTTGGATGGTCTTTGGACAACATGTGTAGTCTAGTTCTGGGTCTTTCCAGCTTAGTAGGAACTGTTAAAGTTTGTGGTCCACAATCATATTTTTCAGGAGTCTAGTAACCGTTCCCTGCCAAACATATAGACGACATCCCATAATGAAGGCACAGAGACAGCTAGGTGGCACAGTGGATAAGAGTGTTGGACTTGGAGTCAAAAAACTTCAGTTCAAATCCTGCCACAGACCCTTACTAGCTGGGTGACCTTGGGCAAGTCACTTAACATCTATATATCTTAGGGTTCTCGTCCATAAAATAGGGATAGTAATAATAGCTATCTCACAAGGTTGACATGAGGACCAAATACATATGTGAAGTGCTTTGCCAACCTTAAAGTGCTATATAAATTCTGGTGATTACTATAATCCTTGACATCCACACAGCATCAGCCTCATCATCTTGAAGGTTTTTGAGCTCTCATTTACACAGTAGTGAATAATCAGAGAATTCTAGGGTGGGAAAGGGATCTTAAAGACTGAATGGTGCAACCTCCCGTCTCAGTGACATCCAGAGCAAATTCACAAATACCTTTGAGGATAGGCCTTTTTAAAGTTGCAAAAATTAATAAATTCAGAGAGTCCCCTGGCTGCGCAGTAAATGGGGAGCAATCTGGCACTGATACACTTAAGTGATTGCTATTTAACCTGAAGTCCAGGGCTTGATATGATACAGGCCTAGGGCTTAGACCACTAGTCTAGCCCCACATGAAGAGTGGGTTCAAGCAGTGTTTGTAGAGAGCATGTAAGGACATTTCAACACCCACAGCACCTTAATCATCAAAAGCCAATCAAGGTTGGTGTCTAAATCTCTCTCTCTCTGTCTCCCTTTCTCCCTCTTTCTCTCTTTTTTTGATTTCACTCTCTTTCTCTCTCTCTTCCTCTTCTATCTCTTTTTCTCTTTCTCTTTCCCTTCTCTCTTCTTCCTCTCTCTCTTTCTCTATTCCCCCTCCCCTCTCTCTTTCCTCTCTCTATTCCCCTTCTCTCTCTTCTCTGTCTCTCTGTCTCTCTCTTTTTTTTTTCTCTCTCTCATACACACGCACACACACATCAGAACAAGAGGGGGCTTTCTGGAGAAGTGGGCCTCTGAGCTAGATTTTGAAGTCAGAATTTTGATGGGGAAAAACAACAGATTGATAAGCATAAGAGAGAGGCAATGTAACTTAGTAGAAAGATCCTTGGACATGATCTGAAGGGATTTTGATTCAAGCTTTAGCTTTGCTACCTAGATACTAGGTAACCTTGAACAAGTTATATTTCCTCTCTGAGTTTTAGCTTTCTCTTCAGTAAAATGGAACTTTTCCTATTTTTGTGACCCACTTCATAAGGTTATTAAGAGGCAAGCATTTTTCTCACCTTAAAAAGCACTATGCTACTTTGATCTCTAAGGATTATATAAAGGACAAAGGTGGGGAGGCAGTAAAGAACATGACATGGTCAGAATAATTTTGATTGGAATTTAAGGCTCAGAGTGGGTAGGAGATAAAGATGGAGAGGTCACACAGGGCTAAATGGATGCAAGGCCTTGAATATCAGACCCAAGAGGACCTAAATGGAAAAACACCACCTACAGGAAGTACTCACAGATTGCCCCTTTCCTCCCATGCTCTACTCTTGGTGTTCCAGATTTTAGAAGTGCATTATGACAGAGGCAATAAAAGAGACTTCAACAATGAGCTCTTTGTTACTCCCTAGTTCTCACCAGCTCTATCCTGGAGTGGTGTGAAGTTCTGAAAGGAGCTAAATTTGCCTTCTTTCCCACCACAATTTTGTTTACTGCCTTCTTCCCATTGGCAACCCTGTTCCCCTTGAGCATATTTGTTGTCTCTCAATGTGTTAGTGATCACAGAGTGTCAGGAGTCAAAAGGGACCTTTGAACTTTGAATGGAGTGCCAGAGCTAGAATGGAGCTTAGAATTCAGAACTGATGAGTCCATTCTAGTCTTTAGAACATGGAAAAAATGTTACCACAGAAGGTCCCTTAGGAAATAGGACATAGAATGTCATAACTGAAAGGGATTTGAGAACATAAAATGAAGAACATCACACTAGGAGGGATCAGAAGGTGGGTCTAGCTTATAGTGAAACAATATAGCCTAATGACAAGAGCATTGTGTTTAAAAACAGAAGATTTGACTCTATTCACTGCTTCCACCATATTCTAGCTATGTGCCAGGCCATGTGGCATAGTATATGGAATGTGAGGCTTGAGATGAGAAAGACCTGAAGTTGAATTCTACCTCAGGACAATAGTGACAATGATGATGATAACTCACATTTATATAGTTCTTTGTGGTTCACAAAGTGCTTTATAAATATTACCTTATTTTATGCTTTACAGTAACCCTAAACTATTTCTAAAAACTGAAAATGAAAATCCACAAACTTTTAAAACTATATTAATTTCTCCTGTAGCTACTGGTGGGAACAAAATGTCTACTGTGAATCTGAATGGACTACTACTCTCCCAAATCCAGATTGTTGGCCTCTTACCATACCTGTGACATTACTTTATTCAGCAGCTCACAGCATAAAGCTCACATAGCCTTGGCATTGACCTGGGAAGTAGGTTTTCTCATTATCCTTGTTTTATAGATGGAGAAACTGAGGTAGAGATTTTAGGTGACTTTTTCAGAGTCACACAGCCTAGATTTTGAGGCTGGATTTGAACTCAGCTTAACTCCAAGTCTAGTGCTCTATCCACTGTGTCATCTAACTGCCTTAGTAATTGAGTGACTCTGGATCAGTTAGTCTCTGTAACTTTCCAGCTTGTCAGGAACTTTTAGAGTTTGTGGTCCTCAATCATGGCCTTCAGAAGTAGTAACTTTTCCATGCTGTGATGACATGGCATGCCATAAGAAAGGCATAGAGGTGGCTAAATGGCATTGTGGATGAGTATTAGACTTAAAAATGAAGACGATCTGAATTCAAATCCTTCCATGGACGTTTACTAATTATATAACCCTGGAAAGGTCTTAACCTCTCAAAATCCGATCTCAGTTACTAACCTATAAAATGAGGCAGTTATCATTGCTGTCTATACTTTCTTCTAGTTCTAATTCTATGATCCATTGATCTATGATCACATGACCTTGGGCATGACTCTTTACTTGTAGGAATCTCAGTTTCCTCACCTAGAAAATTAGGGGTAATAAATGCTGTCTTGCTTTCCCTGGAAGAAGAAATGATAGAATGAATGGAAAATCCTTTGTCACTGAAACACATTCAAGAAATGTAAATGGTAAGCTCTTATTAATAGAGTAGCTTCTGGAGATGGAAGTCCATCATCTCGCTGCTCCTGATGAAAGAACTGATCAAGAAAATAGCTCATCATCTCTCTCTGTTGATGAGTCCATTCTCCAGGGCTGAAATGAGGATCTTCCTCGTTCCCTTAAGCTTGGCCCCTTCTCCTTACAATACCTGCCGCTCACACCCCTAATATCAATATTTATCAAATCCTCTGGGAATTAGAACACACAGGAGGGATTCAATCAATTTAGCCAAGATCTGAGCACCGTTTTGCATTTTGAGCAGATTTAATATGTCCTCCCATGTTTAGGAGCTTGCTCCGATTACCAATTCATGAAGTATCTGCTGGAATTAGTAAATCCCTCTCATTTACTTACTTAGGAGAAAATGTTTAATAGCTGCCACACGAAATTTGCAAATTGTGCTCCATCTGAGGTTGATTAATAAAACACCATGTAAAATACATCAGTCATTTTTGGATTTAAATGAGTACTGCATTCTCTTCTAATCATCCCACTTTACGAAACCACTAACAGCCTATATATTCTTCCTCACTCTTTACTCTTCTTTATTTTTTTCTCTCTTAGCCCTCCCCAACAACCACTGCAATGTTTAAATTTCAAGAATGCTGTATATATTTAGATTGGGGGTTGCAGTGGGGCTCAAAGGTTTTGACTTTCACTATCAGGAGCCTATTACATGTATATGGATAGGTTTCTTATCTCCCCTCAAAGCCACAAATTCCTTGAGGACCATACCCCCCTATTCACCTCTGTAATCTTCAGAATCCCAAACACAGGTTCTGTATGCAGTAGTCAATAAATGTTTGGATTGAATGATGGAATGAATAGATGGAATAATCTTTTCAAGAAATAATAAATCATATAATATTAGATATAAAAAGGATTTTGGAGATCAACAGCAAAAAATATAATTACCATCTCCACAGTGCACACACAAACACACACACACACACACACACACACACACACACACACACACATATATATATATATATACATAACAAACACATAAACAAATAGATACACACACAAACATACAAAGAACCATGTACGATTTAGAAAGCACTTAGAAGTCATCTAGTCCAAGCTCCTTGTTTTACAATTGCAGAAGGCTGAAGGCAGGTGGAATTGTGTAGTAGAAAGGACTTTGGTTTCAGCCTCTTGAGATATGATTCAAAAACTGTCTCTGATGTTTGCTACCAGCGCATCCTTAGGGAAATTGATTAGCCTCGCTGGTCCTCAGTTTACTTATCTGTAAAATAACAGATTAACCTAGATAGATGAAAAGATCCTTTCATGCTCTTCATCTATGATCGTCTGACTAGGATGTTATAATCCTCTGCTCTTCCTGGCTAAATAGTCTTTATGATGTCCAAGGCTAAAGGAAGTAGGAAATAACTGTCAAAAGTATAACTAAGTGGACTAAATCAAAGTCCAGGGCCCTTATCATAACTACCTCAATGTTCAATACTACTGTCCTCCATAGCAGTGTCACCATCACTATTATGACTCTTCTCAATATTATAACTCTTCTCATTTGCATCATTATCACCAGCACTAACGTCAATATCAACTCATGTATTTGAGAACTAGAAGCTATTATAGAGATCATCCACTCCAAACCCCTCTCCACAAAGATAAGTAAATTAAAACACATAAAGGGGCAACAATGTGACCAAGTTCACATAGCTAGTTTCTGGCAAAAATGAGCAGTAGAACTTGGTTCTCCCCATTCACAGTCCAGGATGCTGTCTATAATATTTTTTATTTTTTGTCTTAGGTGATGTTGAGGAGATAGACGTCAAATCTCTGTCCTTGTGGGCCTAAGAAGTATAGCTCACAGGGGCACCATAACACATTATTTGAAAACTACTTGTCCAGCTGGCAACAGTATCCAAAACCTAATTGTTAACAGATTTTGCATTATCCCTTAAATCGCACACCCATTAGCAACCAGCTCTCTTCATGATGAAGTCATTAAGGCATGACATTCCCAAAGTGATGGGGATTACAATTAGACCCTGGAGGTTGGTGGGAAGAAGGGTTTAATGAGCCAAAAGAGCTTAGAAGGGTTCATCCAGCCTCTCTGCTGCCTCTGTTCCCCTAGTGGCCTTTTGTAAATCTATTAAAAAAAAAAGGATGAATTAAGTATGATATTGGTTAGTATATTCAAAATGATTGAGAGGCTTCCTGGTATAGTGGATAGAGAGCCAGTCTCGAACCAAGAAGACCTGGGTTCAATCTGAGTTATTATATAGTCACTTAACCTCTTGATGGTATAGCAAACTCTCTAAAACTATAATTTTTAGAGAAGGCACATTAGTAAATGGAGTTTTCTCTTTTGCAATTTCTTTATACTGATGAAAAAAACAGATACAGTCCCCATCCTATTCAATAAAGGTATAATGCTATATCAAGGGTGGGGAGCCTGTGACCTCAAGGCCACATGTGGACTTCTGAGTCTTTGGGTATGACCTTTTGACTGAGTAGTCCAAGTCTTGGACCAAATTTCCCACCCCTGTGCTAGATTAATCAACAAACATTAACAATCATACATCTGGAAGCAGAATCTAGTTCCAACCTCCCATTCCATGCACAAATCTCCTCATCAGCATCCTAGACTGGTGACCATCTATCCTTTCTTTGACTGCTTCCTTTGATAGGGAGCTCATTATTATTTGAGACATGCCTTTCCATTGTAGGGTTAGTTTCAATCAATAGGAAGTTCTCCCTGATACTGATAGAAAATTTGACTTTTAGTAACTTTTCCCTATTGTTGTTAGTTCTATCTTATGGGTTATAGAGAACAAGATGTCATTCCTTGCCTTATTGCAGCCCCTAAGCTAATTTAAAAATAATATTGAATTTAATAGTTTATATTTACAAGTATGATCATGGTCCTTCCCTATCCCTAACCTCAAGCCAGTTAATGAAGTAATTCTTACAATCCCTACATGAGGTTTCACATATTCACATATTGAGTCTATACCAACTACATGCTGCATCCACACCTTGACCTTAAGCTTTGTCCCAGGACCCACATGTAATTGTGTCCTTGTTCTCATACTGAGCTCTGAACCTGATTCCAAATTGAGCCTAATCTCCAGTGAAAATCTGATCCTTGGCCTAAATTAGAAGGGGTTTAATTACCCTATTAACCATTTTTATTCTATTTTTCTACCCCTACCTTCTCTCTATTTTCATATTTGTTTTCATACCAAATACGAATCCTACCTCTTCTTTGATTATTCTGTTTTACCCAATATGACTTAAAATATATCTTTTGTATGTGAAGAAAGTGACTAAAATGTCCATACCCTTTGACTTGGAGGTGCTACTGCTAGGTCTATAACCTAAAAAGGTCAAACAGCAGGAAGAAATTCCCCATACACACCCAAGTATCTGTAGTGGAACATTTTTGTAGCCATGAAGAACTAGAAACAAGATGCTTACAGATTGGGGAATGGTCAAATAAATGGTACATTAATATAGTGCGTTAATCTTACTGCACTGCAGGAAACTATGAATGTGATAAAATAGAAGTATGGTTAGACTTGTATGTATTGATGTCAAAGAAGTAAGTCAAATCAAGACAGCAATATGTACAATGATTTAAATAATGTAAGTGAAAAGAATTGTGGGGAAACATCAACAATTGGAGGCTATTTAATTATAATGATCAAGATTGTACCAAAAGAAGGAATGAGAAAATGTATTTTACTCCTTTCTTTTCAAACATAGGAGTACTCTGGGTACAGAATATTGCATATTCTGTCACACTGTTTTTTTTTCTTTATTAGTTTTTGCTGAACTTCTGTTTCTTTTTTTCTTTCCTTTTTCCTCTCTCTCTCTCTCTCTCTCTCTCTCTCTCTCTCTCTCTCTCTCTCTCTCTCTCTTGTCTCTCTCTCTCTCTCTCTCTCTCTCTCTCTCTCTCTCTCTCTCTGTTTCTCCCCCTCTCCCTTCTACCCTTCCTTCCTTCTTCATTCCTCCTTCTTTGCCTTCTTCCTTCCTTATTTCCTTCCTCCTTTTCTTTCTTTCTTCCTGTTTTTCTTTTCTGCCAGTCCTCTCTAACTTTACTATAAAAAAAGATTTTGGGTGGAGAAAAAAGAGTATTTTTAATAGATAATTGTTGTAAAATCAAAATATATTGATTAAAAAAAACCCTCAAGGTTCTTAGCACATTTTCCCAGCACCTTCAGTGCTCCTGACACTGTTCTTACAGACCTTGCTACAGTTTTGCATTCATCTTCCATTCCATACTTTTCCTTCCATCTTTGATATATGCTTTTTAAAATCTAAGTTTGTCAATGTCTTCCCTGTTAAGCATTTTAATCTCTTTAGGCAAACACACACACACACACACACACACACACACACACACACACACTTTCACTGCATGATGCATCTCTTTTTGTCTTCCCAAATACATTGTTTCTTTTGTGTAGTCACAATTTTATTCTCAACAATTTTCACTCTCCTGGATTGACTTCTGCTGTCAAATTTTACACTAGGAGATCTACTATTTCTATTTCTCTGAACCTTTTGAAATCTGTTTTTCCAAAATCTGTAAGGCATGTCAAACTATGTTTGCTTTCCTTTACCCATCACAGTTTATAAGATAGAAGGGTCTTCTTCAGCAACGTATTACCCCTTATTGGTCAAAATCAATTATAAGAGAGTAGTTTTCTTGTTTGTTTCCTCCATTTTTTTGAAGGATGAAATTACCATTCATGCCATTAAATATCTATATCTATATCTATATCTATCTATCTATCTATCTATCTATCTATCTATCTATCTATCTATCTATATCTTTTCATTTACATTATTTAAATCATTGTACATATTGTTGTCTGTATACATAGTACATACACAGAATTTTCTCTTTCCATTCCCTTTCATTTTAAAGTGCTTTTGATTAGATTTAAATGATTCTATATAAATCTATTCTTCATTAGCCCTTATTAGGTGTCCTCCATTCCTAGACAAGAGTCTGTAATGCTTACATTTTAAGTAGTGGTTCAGAATTCCAAATCCCATTCTCACATAGATATCATCTTCTTAAGCAGTTGTCCATGTCCCACATTTTGCTTTCAGAATCCTTTGTACTCAATTGTCAGCAATGCTCAAAATGCATAATGTGCCACTAATGCCTTCATTTTCCTGTCCAAGATTTCTAAATCCTTACCTGTTAAATTATTTTTGGCTAAACTATTTACACCCACATGAATCACTAGAAATGCATAGCCATCAACTGATTTGTGAAGACTTGAGAAGTCCTTTCATATCTCTAATACATGCTCCAGGAAAACAAGTCTATTATTGTCACCAGGTAAGCAAACTGGTGTGCCAATAGCTTTCAGCTGGACGTAGCAACCAACACCACTTACATCTTCTTTTATAACCTCTCCTGGATAATTTCTCACCAGTTGTTACCTGTGGATCCCAACCTGCATTACTTGGAGGATGAGCAGATACTTTCTCCTCTGAAGGTGGAGCATTTTCATCTTAAGGAACAGGGAAAAAGGGTTCAAGGGTCCTTCTTCCATCATATTCTTCTACTTTCAAGCCTAGTGAAAAATATGTCACGATTTCCCTTTATTTCTTGAGATCCTTTTTCCATTTTACCTTGAAGGCAAAGCTAAGAGTTTGGGTACAAAGATTCAAGCGTGTTTTTCTCTGCTTAAAATCTAATCTCTTGAGACAGTGCTTATTTTGTCTTTTGGGTTACCTTCTTCATATCTACCTCCCCATAATAATTAACCTGCAAAATGTCTTTATATGAAATAATAATAAGAATGGTTAGTATTTGCAACCCACTTTCAAGTTTAAATGTAACTTATATGCCCCTTTTCTCCAATTCCCATAAAATTCTTGTAATATAGGTAGAACAGTGATTATTAGACCCATTTCACTTTTGGGGAAAATAAAATCTAAAGGGGTTAAATAATTTAGCCAGGGTCATATAACTAGCAAGTAAAGATTTTTCAACTCAGGGATGCTCCCTCTCACTTCACTCTATTAAACCTTGATGATTCTGGGAGAAAAAAAAAAAAACAAGCTTCCCAGGGCCTAGTTTCCTCTCCTTTCAGCCCTTCTTTTATTCATTCAAAGTTTAGGAGATAATGATGAGCCCTCAGTGCTGCAATGTTCTCAGTCTAGGCTATTGCACCCTCTGGTTTTAAGATAGAGATGATTTCTGCACAGGAAAAGTCTGATAGCACCTAAAGAAGGATCACTGTTGTGCTAACAGGCAAACAATCCATAGGGAGGCCATTTAGTAGTGTTGGCTTGGAGTCCAAACTCCTGGGATCACATCCTGGCTTTATTATTGCCTTCCTTGGTGACCTTAATCAATTCAGCTGAACTCTCTGGGCCGCTGCTTCCCCATCTGTGAAATGGGACTAATTATGCCATGCAGATGTTGTAAAGATTAAATGGCATAATGGTTATGAATGTGCTTTAGAAACTATAGACGCAAGAGATTGTTATTATCTCTTAGGCCCACAGCCCATCATTTTCTTTTGTAGAGTGTGCTTTTTTTCCCTCAAGATAATTAGTTCATCATTCTTATAATAATTCTTCACGGTGCCTGAGAGTTTACAAATTGCTTTCTCATCCATTCTTGCTGTGAATGTCACAAAAGTATTGCTAAAGAAGCAGGGCAGGAATTATTAACTCAGTTTTCCTGGAGTAAAGCAAGATTAAGGAAAGGGAAGTGACAGCTTCTTGTTCAAATCTTACCTCAGACAGTAGGTGTGTAACTCTGGACAAGTCACTTGACCCTGTTTGCCTCAGTTTCCTCATCTGGAAAAATGAGCTGGAGAAGGAAATGGAAAATCATTCTGATATCTTTGCCAGTGTAACCCCAAATGGGGTTGTGAAGAGTCAGACATGACTGAAATGACAATAACAAACAACATCTAGGCTTATAGTGCAGACCTTTGTATAAAAATACAACTATCTTGTTTTATTCTCCTCCACTCTGAAGATGAATGAAAGGTCCCCTTTATTATTTTTATAAAGTATATATTGATTCCTTCCATCTCTGTGTCTTCCATAGCACCATATTTTCCCCTTTGAGAGTCCATAAGGAAAGAATCCTTTGAAGCACTATCTAAGGGCTGTCTAATTCTTCATATGAATTTCGCCTCATATCAGTAGCTTTATCTTTCCCTCACACCAGTGGCTTCTTGAGGTCATGAGCTTGGTCCCTCTGCCCAGATGATGTCTTTCTGAGGTTGGGACTCTGTGTCTTTTCAATTGGGTGCATGGCTTTTGGAGATCAAGTGTCCTTTTTCCTCTTATTTTCTTCTTCTCAAGCTCAGTATGTGGAGAAAGGGATGCTGTGCTATCCATGGGAGGGAGGGGGGGAGAAAGAGACAGAGGGAGAGAGAGAGAGAGATGGATGTGGCTTTTTTTAATAGCCTTTACAAAGAAGCATAAATACGAACTCTCAAGCATATTCACAGAAGGCACTAGAGGCAGCTGTCATTCTCAAAGCCCTTCTTCCCAATAGATTTACATCTCATAAATGCAATTGTCAGAGCCAAGCATATAAAGCAGAGGGCCAGGTGTACTTCAGTGTTAACCACAAGCAATGAGGCCTTCGAACAGCTGTTATCCTCCTTCCAATCCATTTATGAACTTGCCTTTTCCAGTGAGTGAGTCATTCTTCCCTCCCTGCTTCCCTCACACACTATACCTCTGCTGCCCTGTGGATCAAAGTACAAAGCAGAAAGACTTTAGAGAACGGGAAATACAGAATTGTGCAATTCTTGAGGTGGAAAGGATCTTAAAACACACAACATGGAAGGTCAGAACTAAAAGAAAACTTTCAGAACAAAGCACATAACATATCACAATGGGAAAGGGCACTAAAACATAGAATATAGACTGTTGAAATAGAAGAATTCTCAGAAAAGAGGACATCAAATGTCAGGGCTGGAAGGGATAGGGGAACACATGGAATACAGTGTTAGATAGGAAGACTCTCTTGGGGAATAGAACATAGACTTTCAGAGATAAGACTGATATTAAAATTTAAAATAGTGCTAGATGAGCCAGAACATAGAAAATAGTGCTACAATAGCCTTTAGAATAGAGAAGTTTTTAAAGCAGGAAAAGTCCTTAGGGATCAAACTCTGAAATTTCATTGTCCTGTCATGTTATGATCTTGCATGATCCTGCCTCTGTCATACAACATATTAGCAATGTCCCACTGAACAAATGCTACATTGGTGTAGTCTGCAAATGTGATAAGTATATGGGATCATTCATGGTATTGATAAATTTGTTGAACTGCACAGAGCGCAGAGACCTAAAGCGTCCCATTAGAAATGGCCCTTAAGGACACTCTGGCAAAAAGAAACCCATTAACTCTTACTATGAATATGGAAATGGTATGGATCTCTGATTTCACTAGTGGAGGGAATACTAAGGTGAAGAAATTCTACCTCTCTTGGTCTTCACTAGTTATGTATTTATAGTCCTAGTGAATTGCTTTTTTTTGGGGGGGGAGGGGGGAAGTGTGGTGGCATAAGAGATCAAGTAACTGGCCTATAGATGCAAAATTAGTACATGTCACAAGCCAGAGATGGAACTTAAATCCAAATCTTCCTGGCTTTCAAATTAGTTCTCTAGTGTCTACACAATTCTGCCTCTCAATATGAATAGTAATAGGGAATATTTATACAGCACTTGAGGTTTGTAAAGTACTTTATATATATTATCTCATTGGATCATTACAACTTTGTTAGGTGCTATTATAATCCCCATTTTATGGATGAAGAAACTGAGGAACAGAGAGGTTAAGTGACTTGTCGAGGGTTAAATAGCTAGGTATATAGTCAAAGGTAGAATCTAAAAACTTAAAGTCCCCCCGACTCCAAATCTAGCACTTTATCCACTGGTCTGCCTTGTTGCCTCAGGTATGATAAGTGTGTTTTAATTTTGAAGTATATGGGGTGGAGATAGGGGTTACCTTCACAGATCTATAAAACTAATGGCCATAGTAATAGTAATAGAGCAAGAAAATGAATAGTAATTGAGATGTCCTACAATAACAGGAGAAAAGAAAACATCCAAGTATAAATAAATGAAGCATTCATTAACGGCTGAGAATACAGATTGAAAAAGTAAGGTAGTTCCTGTTCACAAGGATCCCACATTCAGATGGAGAAATATGGGAAGTTTCAGCTGCATGTCAGATGGAAAAGCCCCCTTGTCATTAGAGTATGGAGGTAAAGCGGATGTCAATGCTTCTTCCCGAATATCATTTCCGCTGATAGAATGATATAGGTTTTCTGGGTTGAAGCATTTGATAGTGTCACGGACATTGATGGCAAGAACTTTTTTTTTTTCTGGGTCTTTAGTATCTGTGACTATAAACTCTCCAAGAGAAGTCACAGGTTAAATGTCTATGGCCCAGGAAGATGTCTGAGGGAAATGGGCTTAAAACTTGTTCCCAAGACTTTTGAGCTCAGGGACTTAAGCTGTCTCCATAGATGATAGACAAGGTGGCAGTGGTGGTTTGACTTTCATGGTGCATGTTGTCTCCCGTCTCCCCCTTAGGGTGCCTTGCAACTTTAGCTAGGCAAGATTGCTTGGCCTATGTATGGTAGTTTGTCAACAGCTGGTCCACATGATTTGACCCCCAAGAAGAGGGCCATGAAGGCAGGGCTAGAAGCAGGACTGGTGATCTAGGGGGTGCTACCACTCCGAGGGCTCCTGTGCCTATCTGTTAATGGAAATAGGTTAATAGTTGTTAATGTTCATGGTGAGGCCTCTTTTCCATGATTATTTCTTCCTTCATTAATAGAAGCTGGGGATGAGATGAAAGTAAATCTGGTGATTTTAGGGGCACTGCTATTCCCAAGGCTCAGGATTCTGAGATGTCTTTATTGGGGTTTGAGGGTGGATGGTCAGGATGGCAGTGGTATCCTGACTTGTCAGGCACTAATGCTTCCTGTCTCCCTCAGGGAGAATTTGGGATAAGAAACATGGGAAAGAGAAAGGGAAGGAAGCAGAGTTCAAGTGTTTTGTGGGAGTCCTCCATTTTAAGAACATGTGGGGAGATGTTGGCACCAAAGTTTGATCCCATTCTGCACCCGAATCCCAGCTCTTTCATTTAGAGAGACTATGAGGAACAGCTGATCGCTGCTACTGTGTGAGTGGTGTGAGGTGAGGATGAATACACCCTGTGGTGCAAAATGGACCTGGGCCATTGATAATGTGCCCTCAGAAGCATTCTCTATTGTTCTGACCCCAAGCCAAGGAAGCCACAGTTCCCCAGTTCCTTTCTCCAGTGGCTAAGCAGGAAATCTATATTTCTGCCTTGCAGTCAAAGATACCTAGTGCTGGCTGTCATATTTCCAGTGGACGATGTTGATCAAGCCTTTGTGCTTCCCTTTTCCCTAGCCCTTTCTTTTTTGAATAGAATTTTTTATTCTAGTACTACATTCAAAACAAATAAACAAACAAAAAACAACCTTAACTCACCAACCTTTGTGCAGTATTATTTAGGTGAGGGAAGTGCAAAAAGGTGAGTGTAGAGTAAGACTGGCAGATGCATCTATTTTCCCTTGCTTTCCCCAACTGGAAGTATAGGAGTGCTGGCAGTGTCATAGATTTTCCCCAAGGAATGCGGACACCTGGTGATGCTGCCTACTGCAGATTTCTAAGTAAGTGTGAGCTACTAGCTAGGAGAAATAAAGCCAATATAGAAAGTTGCAATTAAAAGCATTAATTCTTCCAGAATAGTATGGTTAGCAAGTTATTTGTGAGAAATAAAAGTGATTTTTGAAAGTCATGGTGTGGTAAAACAAAATGTCAGGATGAAGATGTAAGAAAAGGCTCTTCCTGGGTACGTGACACCTATCAGGCTCGTTCTCCCAATCCTCACCTTCCATAGCAGGTTGGGTCCCAGAAGGCAAATAAATGGCTATAGCTTTCCTCAGGGGTTGGCACCAAGAGGTTCCTCATAAATCATGCATCTGGAGGTCATTTTCTCCCTTTACAGACTACCCACAACCTTTGATTAATGGTATGGGATCATGAAAGAGGAATCACACACATTCCCTTGCTCAGCTGAGTTGGCTCATCTGAGTTGGCCCAGCTGAGTTTGCAGCATGATAGCTGGAGTATAAATCCACTATTTTTCTGGGTCAAGCTGGTCACTTTGATCCTGTGTTCGCTCCTCACTGGATTAGACTGCAGTTGCTACTGACCTGGGGTGATGATTATCAGTGAAACCACAGATGGCTTTGAAACATCTCCCAGTCTCACTAATCATCTGCTAAGCCCCAACAGAACACTCATTTACTTCACATCACGAAAGATAAACCACAATAGAATCAGGAGTGACATGTATTCATGAGTACATTATTGCTGGGTGGGAGATTGGCCCACTACCACTCGTCCACCAGGTAGTTCATAGTAGTCTTCCTCACTGGAATGTTTCCAGGAAAGAGGGGAGATTATTTACTCAACCTTTTTCTAAGTGTACTCAATAGCCAATTGAAAAAAAAATTGCCACAAAGTAGGCCAATAGGAAGGAGATGGTCAAAAGATACATACACATGCTTTGTATTAGGGAATAGCATCCTTTGTTAGGCAAACCTAGAAGCAGACTCACCAAGCCCCCACATATTAGATTGAACCTGGACCCAAGGACAAATTAAAAGGTGCTCTACAAACTGGGGCCTCACCCATTACCCATGTTTATTCCAATCCATGACTGAATAATGACTTTATAAAAGATCCAAGAAGTCATGATTCAATCATTCTTGAAGACACCCAAGAAAGGAAACTTTCCAGGTCCTGAAGCTATCTATTCCATTTATGTTAACTCAATTTGTAAAGAAGCATTTTTGGACAATTTTAAGTTTGTCTCATTGCAACATGTACCCATTGTTTCCCATCCTTCCCTTTGTGCCCACATAAAATGACAGAATAAGTCTAAGTTTACTCTCCTGTAACAACTTTCCAAAGGCTTCAAAAAGTGTTATCATTCTTTCTCTAAGTCTTCTCTCCCAGGTGAAAAATCTTGACAAATTTCAACCAAACATCGTATGACAAGAATCCATGGTACTTCATCATTCTTTTCACTCTCCTTTTGACATTCTTCATCTTAACAATCACCTTCTGGGGCAGCCAGGTAGAGCAGTAGATAGAGTACGAGCCTTGGAGTCAGGAGGACCTGAGTTCAAATCCAGTGGCAGACCAGACACTTGACACTTACTTAGCTGTGTGACCCTGGGCAAGTCACTTAACCCCAATTGTCTCACAAAAAAAAATCAACTTATATATTTAATTTATTTTAATTTCTAATTCTTTTCTTTCCTCCTGTTCCCTCCACAGCCATTGAGAAGGAAAGAAATGTTACACCCATTATACTTATGAAGTAAGGCAAAACATATTTAAATATTAGCCATGTTGCTTAAAATAATTAAGCAAGAAAAGTAAAGAAAGTGAAAAAAATAATCTTGAATCTGTACTCAGAGTTCATTAGTTCTCTCTCTGGAAATAGACTGCATTTTTCATGTGTTCTTTCCTTGAGTTGTTAACAGTAGCTAAGTTTTTCACAGTTGATTTTGTTATGATATTGCTGTTACTGTGTATAATGTTCCCCTGGTTCTGCTCACTTCACTTTGCATCAGTTCATATAAGTCTTCCCATATAAGTCTTCTGAAACTTTCTTTGTCATTTCTTATAGCACTATAGTATTCCATCACAGTGGAATGTGATTAAACATAATGTGTATATACCAAAACTTATTCAGCCATTCTGCTCAGTTGCTGATTCTTTGCCAGTACAAAAAAGCTGATATATTTTTGTACATACAGATCCTTTCCATTTTTCTTTGATCTCTTTGGGATACAGATCTAGTAGTGGTATTGGTGGATCAAAGGCTATGTACAGTTTTACAGCCTTTTAGGCATAGTTCCAAATTGTCCTCTAAAATGATTGCATCAGTTCACATCTCCACCAACAGTCCATCAGTGTCTCCATTTTCCTTTTTTCACATTTATTTATTTTTAATTTATGGAATAAAACTGCATTTCCATAATATGGTATACTAAAAAAAAAGACAGTTGCACATGAAACTACAAATCTGTTATGTATAAGTTGCTGCTTCTTCTAAATATGTAATAGTTATCCTGTATTTTTTTCCTTTTTTTCTTCCCTTCTCCCTTCCCCTACCCTAGAGATGACTCCTATTACACACACACACACACACACACACACACACACACGTGTATGTATGTGTATGTATAAAATTATTATATATATATACTTCTATTTATCAGTTCTTTCTCCAAATGTAGATGACATCTTTCTTCATATGTCTTTTATGGTTAATTTTTCCACATCATCTCTAGCATTTTTCATTTTTCTTTTCTGTCATCTAAGCCAGAATGATCTTCATTTTGAAAGAAAGGGAAGAAGGAAGGAAAGAAGGAAGGAGGAAGAAAAGGAACAAAGGGAGGAAGAAAAAGTGGTGACTAATAATAATAACTAGCATTTATGTAGTGCCCAGTATGTGCCTGGGAGATAGGTGATATTATCCTCATTTTTACAGTTGAGGAAACTTAAGCAAACAGAGGCTAAATCATCACTTGCCCAGAGTCATGCAGCAAGTGTCTGAAGCTGTATTTGAACTCAGATTTCCTAACACCAGGTCCCCACTCTATCTACTGTGAAATCTAGTTGCCTCTCTAGTATTGTATTGACTACATGCAGGAAAAAGGAAATGGATAAGGCTGGGGAAGATATCACAAATCTGACATTGAGACTGAGTATAGTAATGATAGGAACTTCAGTTATCCATACATATTCAAGAGTTTTCTTTCTGCCTAAAATGGAGCAGTTAATAATTTCTTGTTTTGAATTAAGGATAATTTCCTTCTTCAAAATTTGGAGGAAGTTATTAGGGGAATTGATATTTTGGATTTGGTTCCAACCAACTTGGAGGAAGGGGATGCTGAGATAGAAATAACTAAAGTAACCACTCCATTTCATGGGAGAAAAGGAGAAGGCCAAGACAGGCTTTGTATGCATACTAGATTTGAGGAGAACATAATTCAAAAGATTTAGGGACTGAATAAGTAGGATCCAATTACCTAAAATTCTATAGAGAAAGTGATGCAGGAAAAGGAAGGTCTCAAAATGAAATTCTGAAAATATAGAAAAAATATAAATAAATAAATAAAACAATTCTGATGAGGAGAAAAGGAGGCAATTTTAAAAAGAAATTATGTAGATACATAAGGAACTAATCAAGCAACTTAGATTTTTAAAAGGCACATTAGAATATGGAAACAAGATCAGATACTAGAAGATAAATTCACATGTGGCCAGGTCTTGTAGAAATAATTTCATAAGTGACAAAATTCAGAATGAACTGGGGCTGGAAAGAAATACTAAGAACAATGAAAAAGGCTTAAAATATCTACTTAGGAAAAAAAGAAAGAGGAGGGTTGGAGAATGGTAGAGGCCAGAGCCAGGAGTGGTTAAGACAATTATAAAGCATGGGGGGGGGGAGAGAAAGACAGAGAGAGAGAGAGAGAGAGAGAGAGAGAGAGAGAGAGAGAGAGAGAGAGAGAGAGAGAGAGAAGACCTACTCAACTCATTTTGCATCTGCTTTCTCTACCAAGGAGAAAAATACTTTAGCTGACAAGTACAGAGCAAAAATGTGTGATAGGAAGTTGAAAGCCAAGAAAGGAAAGGAGATAGAAAAAGAGTACCTTGCTTTCCTCAAAGAATTCAAGTTACCAGGCCTAGATCAACTACATCCAGGGTGTTGGAAGAAAACCCACCATATGAGATTGCTAAGACACTGTCAGCAATATTTGAAATATTGTGGACAACTGGAGAAATACTGAAAGACTGGAAAAGCAAGGAGCAAAAAGTCACACATTTTATTTTTATTTTTTAAGAGAAATGATTATAGGCCAGGGGTCTTGACTTTGTTTCCTGGAAAAAATATAGAATGTATGACTAATGGGATGGTGCGTGAATATCCAGAAATAGAAGCAGAGATCACAGAGACAGCATGGATTTATCAAGAATGATTTGTGCCAGACTAGCTTCATTTCTCTCTCTCTTTCTCTGCCTCTCTTTCTCTCTTTCTCTCTCTCAATTGTAGATAGATATACCAATAACAAAATATCTGGTAAAATTTCTCAAAATATCCATATATATATATATATATATATATATATATATATATATATATATATATATATATATATGATGGAGAAATGTGTGCTAGATGATACTATGGATAAATGGATTCATAACTAGTTGAATGAACAAATCCAAAGTGTCATAAATGGTTCAATGTCAACTAAAAAATCAGTCAGTTCAAAATTATATTTTGATAAAGGAATAAATGGCACATGTATGATGTGGGCAGAGGATAGCTATTATGTTGTATGACAGAGTCAGGATCCAAAATATCTAACTAGGTAGGAATGATTGTCTAATGACAGGCTAAGAGTGTATGATTTAATAACAGTGAACTTGATCTTATACTTAGGTTTAAATGATCACTTCTAGAAGTTTAAGATGGAAGATGCACAGAAATTTACATGTAAAGGATATTGGGTTTTTGTGGACTACAAATTCAGTATGAATTTTTAGTGTGACATAGTCATACATAAAACACTGTTTCTCAAAGGTGAAAGATGATAATCCTATTGTCCTCTGCCCTAGTCAGACCCTACCTAGAATGTTGTGTTTAGTTCAGGATGCTGCAATTTATTAATGACATTAATAATCTAGATAATCTTCAGAGGATGGGTACCAGGACCACAGCAAAACTGAAGAACATTCAATCCAATATTAGTTGAGGGAACTATGTATGATAAGTCCACAAAAGACAAGACTTAGTAGGTGCACAATAGCTTTCTTTTGGTATTTTGAATAGTTTGGTATAGAAAAAGGTACTAGACTTGTTCTGTTTAGCTCCTGAGGACAATAGTAACCATCTCTTTTTGCTCCTATTGCTCCCCCTCCAAGCTTGACCATCAGAGGCCATTCATGGGAGGAGCTAAACCTCCAGGCTTAACACTCCTTAGGGCCTGGCATGCTGACCTTTACACTAACCTTCTCCTGTTCTGTCCCTGCTTTTCCCCTCTTTTTGCCCTCTTTGAGAACTAGAATCAAAGCACCACTGCTACTTCCTCTGGAAAGGAGGTAGCCATGCATCGTCTGATTTTTCCACTCATTATCTTTGTGACTCCTTGGCCACTAACCCTTTATGTGATGTCTCTTGTGTTAGAATACAAGCTCTTTAAGGTCAAGAACTATTTTGCTGTCATGTTTTTACTCACAGAACCTAGCACAGTGCTGGCTGGCACCTAGTAAACATTTTTCATCCCTTCAGATTGCACAGAAAATGTCTTAAGTTTAACAGTAGACAGACCTGCATTAGCTACACTATAATCTTTGTGATAATGAGGGAAATCAAGGAAAGTCACCAGCTTACAGGTTGGACACACTATGTTATTCTTTTGAGAGATATGGACAAGAGCTTCTCAGGATGGGCAAGTATGGATGGGTTGTGATCTGTTTCCTCTTACGTCCCCTCATTTCTCACTCAGTTGCACTTATTTTGGTCATATTTGACTCCTCTACCATGTCCCTCCACCAGATTTCTCTCCCTTCTAAGTTTTTCATCTTTTTGTATGTTATCTTTCCCTATGAGATTGTTAGCTTCTGGAGGGCAGGGACTGTTTTCTTTTTTAGTATTTGTATTCCCAGTATTTAGAAGAGTGTCTGGCATATAGTAGGCAATTAATAAATGCTCACTGATGATTTCATCATTGGAGGAAATATCCACATAGATAAGACTGTGGATCCATTGAGTGAATAGCATGATGTGGAATGGGATGCCTTAGGACATAGTGAGTTCCTTCTCAAAAAGATTTTTAAACGGGGGCCCTCTGATTACTTTTCAGGAATGTGGTAAAGTGGATATAGTTATGAGTTGGATTTGATGATCACTGTATGTAAATACACTTCCAATTCTGAAATCCTATTATTCTATGATATAGCCATTCCCTCTCAGGCTTCCCATTACTTCTGATTCATCCTCCTTATAATTAGAATCAAAATCAGAAGAACATTGCTACCTCCACCTTTGCAAAGATCAGCACAGATGTCATGAGTTTCTCATATGCTCTATTTTTGAAAGGGGGGGCAGAGAGACAGAGAGAGAGAGAGAGAGAGAGAGAGAGAGAGAGAGAGAGAGAGAGAGAGAGAGAGAGCTTAAGAGAGCTTAAGCAAACCTTAGCTTCCTCATCTGTAAGTTGAAAGGGTTGGATTATATGATAGCTGAGGTCCTCTCCAGATCTGAATCTCTGATCCTATGAGTTGTTTCTGAATACTTTCTGTTATGCTCCCTCCATCTATGAGAAGTGAATATCATTTCACTATATACTGTGACTTGGATTACATATCATCTAATTTGCTGAGTAGGGTATATGTTTTATTTTCTGCATTATGATCATTATTTCCCCACTCAAAGTTTTAGCGACCAGTCCTGTAAGGCAAGAGTTGCTTATCTGAAAATGGCAAGTTCTCTAGGTAGCCCACAAGTTGTGATCATGTTAGGTCTAGTTTCAGTGCTCTTATACTAGATAGTTGTTAGGCCCTAGCTATGGTAGCCCTGAAGTGTTTATACTCCACTAGAATTATAGGAGGAAGAAAAGAAAATACTGTGAAAGACCTTCAAAAATGATACATGGAAGCAGAGGGTGCATTCATCAGGAAGACAGACTGTAGCAGAGTTATACAAGGTCCCTTCTTATTACTAATGTGAAACAACTGAAAAGAACCAAATCATACTTACCACTGTCCCACAGAAAAACATGGCTAAAATAATAATGGATCATATTCCTATAGTTCTTTGGAGCAGTTAGGTGGCACAGTGGATAGAACTCCAGGCCTGGAGTCAGGAAGACCTGAGTTCATATCTGGCCTCAGACACTTACTAACTATGAAACCTCGTAAAATGAGCTGGAGAAGGAGATGGCAAACCACTCCACTATTTTTGCCAAGAAAACCCCAAATGAGGTCATAAAGAGGTGGACATGATTGAAATGACTTAACAACCAACAAAATTAGTTCCAAAAAAGAGTTTCCAGCAAGCTTCCCTCATGACAAGACAATGAGGAAGGCATGCAAGTGTGATTGATACCATTTTGTAGATGAAGAAATTGATCATCAGAGATGGACAATGACTCTAGACTTTCTCTATTATGTCATAGCATTGTGTTCACCCTAGAAGTTCACTCAGTCACTCAGTCAGTCAAAAAGCATTTATTATGTGCCTGGGACACAAAAAGAGGCAAGAGTCAGTCTTTGCCCTCAAGGCATTCACAATCCAATGGAAGATACAACAGGCAAACAAATATGTACAAAGAAGCGGTATATAGGATAAATAGGAAATAATTAAGAGAGAGTAGGCACTAGAATTAAGGGGAGTTGGGAAGGGCTTCCTATAAAAGATGGAATTTTAGTTGAGACTTGAAGGAATCCAGAGGAGGCCTGGAAAGCATTTCAGGTATGAAGGGGATAGCAGAGAAAAAGCCTGGAGTCAAGAGATAGAACTGAAAGGAGAATCATATGGCCCCTTCTTCTGATTTCTCAGTTACTCCTAGACCTTCAATTTGAAGAAAAGTGCCTGAACCAGACATATCTCTATTCATCTCTGAGCTCCATTCCTGTTTTTCCACCTTTTCTTCTATTTTTCTTTTTTCCCCTTTTCTTTTAGTTCCCTTTTATTCATTGTCTTACTCCATTAGAATATATGCTTCCTGATGGCAGTGACTTTCTGCTAGTGTTTGTGTTCCCAGCACTTTACAGGGTACACAGTTCTTAGGAAATGCTTGTTGACTTGTTGACTTGTTGGCTTGTTAGCAGAAGAAGAAACAGAATCAAGGAGTGGAAATGATTTATCAATAGTTTTACACCTAGAAAACAGTGGCACTTAGAATTTCTGAACCTAGAGCTTTAAACTTTATCTCCCACTGCCTCTCCAAGTGATTAAAGGCCACATATTAATTCAAGGAAGGGAGTGGAATCATCTGGAAGGAGATAAGTAGGTATATGCTAAAGGGAAAATTTCTATCTAAAATTATCATTAGCATAGAAGGGGTCCTTATATACAATTGAATTCACCAAGTGTTTATTATAATAGCTGACATCCATGTAGTGTTTCAAGGTTTACAAAGCACTTGGCATATACCATCTAATTTAGTCACTGCGGAGACAAGAGTGTTCTACAGAGGCTCATAGAGATCAAATGACTTGTCCATGATCATTCAGCAAGTATCAGGGCAGCATGGTACTGTGTAAGGAACACTGGTTCTGGAGTCAGCAGTGCTGGATTCAAATCTTCCTTCTTTTTTTTCTTTCTTTTTTTTTTTTTTGTGAGGCAGTTGGGGTTTACTGACTTGCCCAGAGTCACACAGCTAGTAAGTGTTATGTGTCTGAGGCCGGATTTGAACTCAGGTACTCCTGACCTCAGGGCCAGTGATCTCAAATCTTCCTTCTGAAATTACTTGTGTGACCTTAGGTAAAATACTTGGTCCCCTTGTACTTAGCTATTCTCATCTGTAAAATTATATATATATATATATATATATATAACCTTTAGGTATCTTCCAGTTTCAGAATCTGTGTTTCTATAATTCCATCTTACTGATTTCAAATCTAACATTGTGGCATAATGGAAGGGCGAGTGAACCTGTAGTCAAGGAATGGGAATGAGAATCCTCGTTCTCACACTTACTATTCATATGATCCGGGAGAAGTCACTGGGTTTCATTTTTCTTCTCTATAAAATGAAGTGAAATGTTCAGCCTCAAGAGCTGAAGATCAAAGGTAAACATAGAGGGGCTGACTGGAAAAGAGAAAGATAATCAATCTCCTTATTTAGATGAATGGGAGAGGTAACCTGATGTGATAAAAGAAAAATGAGATTGAAATTCGGAATCTGGGGTCATAAATGGAGAGGTAATGGATTCAAGACTCAGAACGGACATGGCCAATGTGGGAATTTGTTTGACTTGACCATGAATATTTGTTACAAAGTCCTTCCCACCTACCCTTAATAGTGATGAGGGGAGAAGTGAGAGGGAAAGAAAATGTATTCTCATTAATTGAAAAAACAATCTAGAAGTTAAAAAAAATACCTATTCTGTTACTTATAATGTTTGTGACCTCAAGCAAGTTATTCTGTTCTCCAAGTCTTAGCTTTCATTTAATGCTTACTATCTGTGTGACTTTAAACCAGTCTCTTCACTTCTCTGAATATTAGTTTCCTCAACTGTAAAACAAAGGGATTGGACTAAATGGCTTCTGAGATCCTGTCCAGCTCTAAATCTGTAATCTTCTGATCTCTAGGTTTCATTTCAATGCTAATTTCTAAGAACTATAGATGTAGAAGGCAAGGGAGAAAAGGGAAGTGAAGAAAGATGACGATGGAAGATGTTGAGATAGAAATGGATATGAAAATTGATGAAATAAAACAAACAAACAAAAACAACAACAAACCCATTTGTTTCATATGGCCAATACTGGTGGTTCCTTAATAAACACTGGACCTACTGAAGTACAGCAGGAAAGGCCTAGATTCAGAGATTCAAGTTCTTCTCTTTGGAATCATGCCTATCACCAGCTGTTCACTTCTCAAGTCTCCTTTACTCTGCCAAAATTGTCATCACCATAAACTAGAAAAATGTTAAGAGTCATAAGGGACTGTAGGCTCCATTTTGTTTAACCTCTCTATGTCACAGAGGAGAAAATTGAAACTCAGAGAAGGGAAGTAGCTTCATCAGGGTCATATATTTAGTAAGCTGTAGAGCTAAAATTTGAACCCAGACCTTCTACTACACCATCTCTTGATGAATATATGAAAAATACCTCTGGTGCTGAGAAGTCACTTAAATTCCTGGAACTTAAAGCAACTACAGATGCTTTCCAGACTTTATCTGACCATATCCTCTTTCCTGTGCGTCAGTGTAAGTGGGCAGCAATGGTGGGTGGGTTTGATGGATCTTGGCAGTCTCAGCATCATATCTTGGATACTATTTGCTCCTGGAAGACAGCTCACCTCACTCACAATTAGCCACGGTTGGTCTTTAGAGAAAGATTTTGAATCAAAGCTTTTAATTAGTAACTTGTACAATCCAAGCCTTATTGAATTATAGGATCTCAGAGGTGGAAGTAACTTCAAAAGAAATCAAATGTCTGATGTGCATCAAAAAGTTCCAATACAATGTCTCCAACAAGTGTACATCTTTGCTTGATGTATAGGAATGGTCAACTCACATAACTAATCTGTTGCCAAATCATTTAATTTCTATGTTAATTTCTTAATGTCTACTCTACAAATCCTACTACAAATCCTCCCCTCCCTACTTACCCAGGCACAACTGCACTTCAGGCCCTTATCACCTCTCACTTGGTCTATCAAAATAGGCATCTTATTGGTCTCCCTCCCTGTAATCTAATCCATCCACCACTCAGCTGCTCTGGTTATTTTCCTAAAACTTATATATTCCTCCATCTCCTCCTTACTCAACAATCTCTAATAGTTCCCTATCACCACTAGGACTAAATGTGATGTCCATTGTTTGGCCTTTAACTTTCTTATTCACTTGGCTCCATCCTTACTTTTGAGTCTTCTTACACTCTAATGCTCTCCATGCACTCTACAATGCAGAGGTATAGCACTACTTTCTAATCTTAGATGATGATACCCCATCTCTTATCTCCATGCCTTTGCAGGAGCTGTTCTTCATACTTGGAATGCTCTGCCCTCTAACTCCTTACACTTAGTTTCCCCAGCTTTATTTGAGATTTAACTCAAATATCATTTGCTGTAGGAGGCTTTTACTGGTCTCCCCCATGTGCTAGTGTCTTCCCCTCTCAGATTATCTTTCCTCTACTCAGTCTATATCTTCTGTGTACCTAATTGTTTATATATATATATATATATATATATATATATTTTCCCTCATTAGGCTATGAGCTCCTTAATAGCAGCAGCATATGACTTTTTCTGTATTCTTATGGCATAGCACTAGCCCTAGAACATAGTAAGAATATAGGAATGTTTACTGATTGACTGACTATCCTATGAAGTAACTTGTTCTACTTTTTTGGCAGCTCTGATTATAGAAATATTTACTTAGGTTGGGTGAAAGTCAGCTTCCCTGTAATTTTACCCATTACTCTTTAAGATTGTCTTATGTGGCTAAGAAGAACAAATACTTCTTTCATAGAATACTTCTTCAAGACATTTGAAGCCATAAATCATGCCCCCTTCACTTCTTTCTCTTCTTCAGATTAATCATCTCATATCTATAATGGCTTTTCATATGCAAGATTTCCATTGTTCTCACATTCTAATCACTTTTTCTTGTAAATATCCTTAAAAACATTTTGCTTTTATGATCAAGCTAGTATTTCTTTTCTCCTGCACCCACTGGAAAAAAAGGAAAAAAGGAAGGAAGGAAGGAAGGAAGGAAGAAGAATGCTTGTGTCATATAAGTGTATTCAGCAAAAAAATAAAAAACATATATATATATATATATATATGTGTGTGTGTGTGTGTGTGTGTGTGTGTGTGTGTGTGTGTGTATATGTATGTATGTATACATATATATTCCTATGTTGGATACATTCAACAATGAGTTTCTTATTTGACATATTAGTCCAATATTTCTCTGTCATGATGTAGGCAGTGTTCTTCATCAGCCCTTTGGCATCATTATTGATTATTTAATTGAAAAGAATTCTTGTCTTTCATAATTTGTTCTACAATATTGAAGTTATAGCATAAATTGTTCTTTTGGTTTAACTCACTTTACTTTTCGTCAGTTAATGAGTCTTTCCAGGTCTCTTTAAAACCATTTCTTTTTTAAATTTTTACAGCACAGTAGTATTTCATTACATTCATAATCATAATTAGTTTAATCATTCACCAATCAATCGACAACCTATTAATTTCCAGTTTTTTGCTACCTCAAAAGACCTGCCATATTTTGTTGGGGGGGCACAAATATAGCCATATAAAAATGTTCCAAATCAATAATAATTAGAAAATTATAATTTAAATCAACTCTTTAAAGCTTCATCTCATCTCATCAGTCTAACAAAGCTGAAAAAAAAGAAAAGAAGGTGATAAATATTGGAGGAGCTGTAGGAAAATAAGCACATTGATGCACTGTTGGTAGAACTGCTAAAGAGTCAAAGTATTCTAGAAAGCAATTATGAAATTACACTCAAATGTTTCTAAATAGCATATGGTCTTTGACTTAGTATTAATGCTTTTAATTTGTGGCGGCCAGACATGAACACAATACTCCAGATAAGGTCTGATCAGAGCAGGGTAACAGAGGAACTGTTACCTCATTCTGGACATTAAATTTCTATTCATCCATTTTTTTTGATACTTCATCATATCATTAAGAAATACTGAGTTTGGAGTCCCAGTTTCATACAAATCATCCTCTAGTTTTACTTCTCTTATCCTGAACTTGTGCAGTTGATTTTTGAACCAAAATATAGGACTTTATATTTGCCCTTATTAAATTTCATACCATTAAATTTGGTCCTAGAATGCAAAAGTCATTTGATAAATAATTGTTAATTGAGGTTTGAGGGAGAGACATGAATCTTTAATCCCATGTATTATCCATTATTCTCCAGCTTTGTGTCCTCTTTAAACCTCATAAGCACATAATCTACACCTTCATTCAAGGTATTGGTAAAAATGTTGAATAGCAAAGGACGAATAACAGGTCTCTGGTCTTTCTCCTGTAGAAATAAATTCTGATTATTATCAATCACTCTTTGGATTGATTCAATTGATAAGTTCCAAGCCTTCTTTTCTGTATTCTCTGCATCATAACTTCCAACTTATTCCCATCCTGTTGTTGATTTCCCTTTGAACCCTTTTGACATTTGTTCTTTCTATCTTTCTTCTCTAATTATTGTTTCTATTCTAAGAATCCTGCATCTTATTCAATAAGATTGAGAAATGAGAGCAGTCTTAAAAGCATTTCACTTCTTATAGCAAAGAGACCGTCTTTTAGTAAAAGCAGGCAGAAATGATAATAACCTTTCCCATTCTGATAGAACTTTCTGGCTCATAAAATGTTTTCGTCCCAAGAATGAGATGAGATAGGTAGTGCACATGGGATTTTCCCATTTTACAGATTAGGAAACTGAGTTTGGATATGTGAAGACATACAAGGATAAGAAATGCCCAAATCAAGAATCAAACATTGTCACTCTCCATCACTATTTTACCTACTGTCTTTTTTTACCTGAGTCTACTCAAAAAGAATGATACTACGTTCAGAAAATTTGTAAGAGAAAATCATTCCCACACGGCATAGCAAAGAAGGTTTCCCCAGGGGCCTTAAAACACAGGTGAAAGTAGTTATGCAAGAAAAGTTATCTAGGAACAAAAGAACCCTGAATCCCACTATTCAGGCACGAGAACTTCTCACCCCTCCTTTCAAGCCCCCTCTCTCCCATTCCTTTCTCTAATTATTTGTGTTCTTTCTCTAAAACCATTCTTAAAATGCTTTCGAAGGGCAGACCAAGATGAGAGAATAAGAAGAAGTAGTATAACTGTTACCCTGACTTCCACAGGACTCAAACACTAAGAAAAGACACCATAACTTTGTTGCTCTAATCTTAATCTTTGGAGGACAGGAGACTTGGTTGCAGTCTTTGGGGAGAAGAAAAGGGTCCCAGTATGGTTACTCTGATCCCTATTCCTAGAGAAGAAGAGCAGAATATGAGATTCAATCCCCAGATGAACACGACCTTAGTACAGTTGGTATGGGTACTGGCCTCCCTGTTGCTCTTTCAGAAGACTCCATTTCCTGATTCTAAGCATTTTCACTGGCTGTACCCCATGCTTAGAACTTTCTCACTGCTTATCTCCACTTCTCAGTTTCCTTGGCATGTTCGCATCTCAGCTAAAGCTCTGATCAATGCAATGACTGACCACAATTCCAGAGGATTCAAGATGAAATATACTACTCACTTCTCTATAGAGAAGTGATGAACTCAGAATAAAGACAGGGTTTTTTTTTTGGACTTTACCAGTGTGGGAATTTGTATTGTTTCACCATACATGTTTGTAACAGTTTTCTCCCCTCACGCTTGCCTTCTCAATTGGTGGGAGGGAAATAAAATAAAATTCAATTTTAAAATTATATTTGACTGGCTATATGTCTATCTATCTAAGCATATTTTGCATACACACACAAGAAGATACACACACACACACACACATATACAGAGAGAGAGAGAGAGAGAGAGAGAGAGAGAGAGAGAGAGAGAGAGAGAAGAAACTATAACCAAGAATTATTTACCTAATAACGATCATAATCCTACAGGAAAAAAATGAAGCTCAGTGAAATAGAGGACTTCCAAGTATTCCTACTGAAAAGACTAGAGCTGAATAGAAACTTTGAAATGTAAATATTAGAGTCAATAGAAACATAAAAAGGCAAATAGAATTGAACACTTAGAAAGTGCTTAATAACAATGAACTGTTTATATTCTAATTTAGGGATAGATGATATGTGGGACCCTTTGGATCCATAATGGCCTCAAGAATAATAAAGGGAGTAAAATAAGATAGGACCTGTTGGTTTTGTCACGTTAAGAAGAAACAGTGGGATGTGGCAGGGGGCAGGAAGGAAATAAATATTTGACAAAAAAATTATATGAAAACAAAATTTTATTTGAAAATTATTGCAAGGTAAATACTATGTTTGCTATGAGGCTAAAATCCAATAATGTATGAGCAAGACTGTGCAGTGTAGTACTGTATTTGTAATCAGGGAACTGGGTTCACTTACCTACCCTGTTATTTACTGTCTTGTGACAACGGGTGGATGACTTGGCCTTGCTGGGGCTTGGCTTCTTTGTATAAGGGGGTTGCATTGGATGGCTGCTGTGGTCCCTCCTGAGTTTCAATCTATGATTCTAGATCTAAGCACGTGATCTAAATACATGATCCTGTGTAATGTATTTTAACTTTAAATCAAACTCTAAAAATGCCAATTACAATATTGCTATTAAACAAATACTTATGCAAGGTATACAAAAAATACATGGAGAAATAAAGGACTGTGATATCTAAAGACATCAAACATCAGCTATTCTTCCTCAATTATGTTGGGTTGCAAGAGCCTGTAAATCACTAATCATTTCTGCTTTTACCTTCCTGAGTTGAAGCCATTCACTTTGCTCAAGAAAATAGAAACCAAACATGAGTGAGATCATTCTTTCTTCTGTTGCTATCATTCCATTCAAGCCAACCTTCAGTTCAGTAACTCTTCTGATCTTCATTTTGCCCCCACAACTGCTAAAAAAAACCAAAAAAAGCTATTATTATTGCTCTAAGCTCATTTCCTCCTGTTGTTTAGTGTCTCTGGCACTGTTTATACAAGCCCACATTCCTCTTTCACATTCCTCTTCAGTTACTCTCCTTCTCTCATCTTTTGCACATATTGTTTTCAGATCTGACCTCACTACCGAGCTCTTTCATCAGTCATATCACTCTCTCAACATAAGCAAAAACACTTTCTTACAAGCAGAGAAGTAAAAAATGGAATGCACTGCTTTAATTAGGTAGTAAGTGACCTCTCTTTCACTAATGGCATTCAAGCAGAGTTGGATCATCTGTGAGGAGCCCTACAAAGAGGACTGTGCCTGGAATAGGACATTAGGCTAGAAGACCTCTGGGTTCCTATGTTTGCAGTATTTAGATTTAGAAGGGACCTTAAAGGACATGTAATCTTGTCTCTCACTTTACAAATGAGGTAACTGAGGCCCAAAGGGGGTAAGTGCCCTCTCCCAGTCTGCCACTGGCAATAAGGAGTAGAACTGGGATTCAACCTTAGCTCTGTTGTTTCAAACTCTTTAGTTCTCTCCATTAGTCCATGCTATACCTTAGCTTGCAGATTCTCTGTGTCTAGAGTTCAAACTGATCATCACCGCAAATGAGATTTTTACCTTGCAAAACTTAAAGCACTATGTATTATTTTCTTGGTCAGAAAAACAAATATAACATACATCCTCTGGTCACTACACCTGGTCCCTCCATAATTACAACTCTGATACTTCTTTCTGACCTAACCATCCACCTTAGCCCCCCTTAGAAATTTTGCTTGGCAATTGCCCATGTAATCAGACTGTTTTCAAATATTATTGGTCCATTAGCTCTCCTGACATATCTGTTTTTAGTTAGCTTCACCCCCACCTTTTCCTTTTAGCTGCTGCTGAGTATAATTAGCCAAGATGACAACCCTTCCCTGCCACAACCCTCATATAATGGCCAACAGAACACTTCCCACATCTTCCAGGTGCTCCTTACATGCAGTAAAGAGATATGTCAACAATGTTTCAGGAAGGCGGGCCAGTCTGGGTAGGTGGTGGCAGAGCAGGCAGGAAGCTGCAGTTGATGCCAATAGTCCTGACAGTCTTTCCAATTGCTAGGCTTCCTGGAGAGAACAGATAAAAAGAGATAGCCTAGGTCTTAAGACTAATGTACATTTTATGTTGGCCCTTTCTATTGCATCTTCAAGACTGGGATTTTAACATTGTTTTGAATTATGAACCCCATGGGCAAGCTGTTGAAGCCTGTGGACCCCTTCTTAAAATAATCTGTTTTTAATGCATATAATAAAATACATAGGATTGCAAAGGAAACCAATTATATTGGAATAGAGTTAGAATATAAATGTTAAAAGTTCATGACTCCTAAGTTTAGAACCTCTGGGAAGGAAGAGCAATGAGGAGAGAGGGGAATGGAAAGGAGAGGTGGGGGAGTTTTGTGGAACTGTTCATGGATGACTTTTGCTAGTTTTCTGCACCTCCTTCTTCCTCCTGTCACCCACCAGTTTTTGTTTTGTATTTTCCTGGGTGAATCTTGTCAGTACCTCCATGGTGCAAACTGCCATGACTTGAGCTCACAGAATACTGGGTCAGACTTCTCTCAGCCATTTCTAGATTGGACAGAAAGAGGGTAGTCAGCATTTATTTTTTTTCCTCCTTTTCCCACTGACCCTCCCATTCATCCCAATTTCAAAGAAAAACAAAACCCTTGTAAAAATAAGACAAAAAAATTACTTATTCTTGGAGGTGTGTTTCCATTTGCTTCCTCTAGACCTGTCATTGTCTTCAAGATGCCCTCAGGTGCCATAATGGACTGAATGAAATGAGATAGAGATTCATTCTCTCCAGTCTGAGGACCTCTGAGAGTCAGGAAGAATTGTTCCCTATATGCCCCTCAGAGAAGTCCTTCCTTACCAGGTAGTCACCCATTTGAGGACGAGGCCATTTCCCATCTAGGGGAAAGTTCTTCATTATAACTCCACCTGGGCCAGGCTTCAGGAAGCTGTTTAAGCCAACTTCTGATCTCCCACAGAAGGCTAGAGATGGTGGTAGTCAGAACTGGTAGATCAAGGCAATTTTGAGATTAAATAAACCACAACATTCTATTTAACAGTTCCTGCAGGTATCAATGTCTGTTTCTTGATCCTGCTGATATAGTTGTTTGTCTTTGCACAAAGAAGAAAATATCTTTCCCATTTTAAAGATGAGATCCTGAGATTCAGAAAGGTTAAGTTACTTGCCCACAGTCACACAGAGCATGCCACCAGGAGCCCAGGCCTCCTGGTTCCCAAGCCAAAATTAATTCCCTAAAATGTGAGGCATGGGGGAGAGAGTGCTACCTAAAGTGAACCAAGCCAAACATCTCTCCTCCAAAGTAATTTCCTTGAAGATACTTACTAGCCACTAGAGACTGAGAAAAAAAGGAAAAGTCCCCTCTTAAAGACAATCCTCATTTATTGCTTCATAGCTTTATAGCTTTGGTGGTGACTGAGGACTCAGATTCATAAAGTTTCTTTCCCTGGCTCCCCCATGAAGGGACAGTCTTCTTAATCCACCACTGTCATAGCTCGCCAGAAATGGTACCAACACTAGTCTACAAGTTCATTAACTTCTATTTCCTCATTAAAAGGACAGAAGAGAGTGCCCCTTGGAGTCAAGTGATTCAAAAAAGAAAATCTGTTCAGTGATGCACAGTTGAGCCCAGTTCAGCATGAGAGTGGGTAGGTAACCTGGATGATCAAGGACACTATGCTAAATGAACACATTGTGAGGCCCCTAAGGCAGGCCAGGAGTCTGAGGGGATATTTAGACCTCCCATGTTGAAAATGGCTTTCTATTTCTGCTAATCTTCCCTGGAATTACAGACAGACCAAAGAATGTTAGAACAGAGAGAAGCCTTAGTGGATAGAGCACTGAAAGTCAGAACTCAAGGGATGCCATCACTCTCATGAGAGAGACAGCCTGGTACAGTACCATACATGCTGAATGGGAAGTCAGAGAGCTTGGTTGCTAACACAGCTCTGATACGTATTACCTGTATGACCACTTCATCTCTCTGAGACTCAATTCCCTCATTTGTAAAAAAAAAAAAGGGGGGGAGCATTGGACTAGATAACCTCTAAGGTCCCATCCAATTCTAGAACTATGATGCTATTTACTATTATTAATATTATTATTATTGTTATTAAAATTTCCATAATGATGTGAACTTCACAAAACACTTTCCTCCCAACTACCTCGTATGTGGGAGTGGGGGTGGGGATGTTGTGCAAGTGTTATGCTGTCTGTCATATACATAAGAAAATGAATATTCTGAGATACTAAGTGACCTGACCATGGTTAAGGGCAGCTAGGTGGCACAGTGGACAGAGTGCTGGAGTCAGCAAGACTCATTTTCCTAAGTTCAAATCTGGCCTCAGATTCTTACTAGCTGTGTGACTTTGAGTAAGTCATTTCACCCTGTTTTCCTCAGTTTCCTCATCTGTCAAATGAACTGGAGAAGGAAATGACAAACCACTCCAGGATCTTTACCAAGAAAACCTTCAAATGGGGTCATAAAGAGTCGATCACAACTGAACAACATTTGTGTGAAGCTAGGAAGACCCCCCAGAATATTAAACATAGAATATGAAAGATAGATATGTTTTCAATCAGGCAGGCAGCTAACAAGCATTTCTTAAGTTCCTTTAATGTGTCAGGCACTGGAGATACAAAGAAAGGCAGAAATGGTCTCTGTCCTCAAAGACCTTACATTCTAATGGGGGAGACAACATGTAAATAAGTGTTTACTGTGAGCAGAACACTGGGTTTGAAATTTCAAGTACATAGTTTATATAAGATGTGGAGGCAGACATTTGGTATGGCAGAAAGAATTCTGGATTTAGAGTTGCAGAGCTAGGTTCCTCTAGCCCCATTATCTGAGAGTCAGATCTTCTACATTGTACATCTTCCCCAAGGTTTTCTAGTACTCTGAAAGGGTAGAGGGGATGGTCTCCACTTCTCTGCAATTGGCTCAAGTCCCCACTAATTTTGTTCCTTCTATTTTAGAAGCCCAAATAATAGCAACCCAGTTCTATTTAATCACCTAATATTATATCAGATTTACAGCAGAATATTTGCTTCAAAGATATAGCAAGAATAAAAATGCAAACATTTTCCCCAACCACTGAGAGCATAATCCAAACAACATCACTTGATTTCTGGGTAGGAAAGGGGATTAGATTTACATCTTAACTCAATTTCAACATAGCATGGAGCCCCGTCAAGTTCAAGTCCAAGCACTCACCAGGCTAGTATTCAAGATCCTTGCTCCTCAGGGATTCCCTGCTGGACTGGCTACAATACTGAGCCTGTATTTCTCACTCCTGATTACCTGTGGCTTCAGTTCCTGAGTGAAGGACTCCACTTCTTATACCTGGAATTAAAAAGACAAATGAAACAAGACAAAACCCCAGGCCTATTTCTTAGGGCTAGATGAACTTAGTGTAGATGGACTAAATTCTCCATTTATTTGGGAAATGAGGCCTTTATCAGAGAATATTATTGTAATATCTCCCTCCCCCATTTTCCTACTTTCCTTCTAATCTTGGCTTCATTGGTTTTGTTTGTGCAAGGGCATTTCAATTTAATGCAATCAAAACTATCTATTACTCTCCCACAATCCTCTCTTTCTTGTTTGGTCACAAATTCTTCCCTTATCCACATATCTGACAAGTAAAATTTTCCATGCTCCCCTTTATGTCTAAATAAGTACCGATTTTGACCTTGTTCCAAAGATAAGGGAAAGGTGTAAGATATTGGTCTATGCCTATTTTCTGCCAAACTACTTTCCAGTTTTCCCAGAAATGTTTATCATCTAGTGAGTTCTTATCCTAAAAGCTTGAATCTTTGGGTTTATCATAATAACATTACATATTAACAAAAACAACAACAAATTTTGGTAGGTTATTTCATTGTTGTCATTCTCTTTAGTAAAATTATTGGTTGTTTCTACGATTTGTTCTTTGATCAATTCATTCTTCAGGATTAGATTATTTAGTTTTCAATTAGATTTTAATCTGTATTTACTTGACCTTTTAATGCATGTAATTTTTATTGCATTATGATCTGAAAAGGTTGGATTTAATATTTCTACTTTTCTGTGTTTTTGTGAGTTTTTATGCCCTAATACATGGTCAGTTTTTGTGAAGGTGCCATCTACAACAGAGAAAAATATGTACTTATCTCTATTTCCATTCAATTTGTTTTCAGAGGTCTGTCATATCTAACTTTTATAAAATTCTATTCACCTCTTTAGCTGCTTTCTTATTTATTTTATGGTTAGATTTATCTAGTTCTGAAAGGGGAAATTTGAGGCCTCCCATTAGTATATTTTACTATTTTCATCTATACCTCATTTAACTTTTCCTTTAATAATTTGGATGTTATTTGATTTGCTGTATATATGTTTAATATTGATATTACTTCATTATCTATGGTACCTTTCAACAAAATGTAGTTTCCCTGATTATCTCTTTTAGTTAGCTCTATTTTTACTTTTGCTTTGTCTGAGATCACGATTGCTACCCTTGCCCTTTCTTTTAAACCTCAGCTAATTTTAATCTCTCTTTCTCTCTCTTTCTTTCTCTCTCTCTCTCTCTCTCTCTCTCTCTCTCTCTCTCTCTCTCTCTCTCTGTGTGTGTTTGTTTCAAATGTGTTTCTTGTAAACAACTTATTTTGGATTCTGGTTTCTAATCCATTCTGTGGTATGCTTCTGTTTTATGGTCAAGTTCATACCATTCCCGTTCACAGTTATGATTACTGTGTATTTCTCTGTGTGATATTTTCCCCATTTTGTCTTCTCTCTCTCCCTTTTTAATCCTCTCAGTCCTTAAAATCTATTTTGCTTCTGACCACTGCCTCTTTTAATCTGACCTCACTTCTATCACCCCACTTTCCTTATCTCTTTCCCCTCTTATTTCCCTGTTAAATAAGACAGATTCCTTTACTCAACTAAGAATGTATCTTATTTCCACTTTGAACTAACATTATCAGAGTGAAGTTCTAAAATTTCCTGCCACCCCTTCTCCACATTTTCCTCTATTGTAAAAGCTTTCGTTGTCTGCCTCTTTTATGTAAAAGTTTCCCCCATTATTCCTCTCTCTTTCCCTTTCTACCAGTGCATCCCACTTTCTCACTTCTTCGATTTTTTGAGACCATTCCATTAGAGTCAACTTAGACCCATGCTCTCTGTCTATGTATACTCTTTCTAACTGCCCTAATAATAATGATAATGATAAAGTTCTAGACAATTCTCAGATGAAGAAATTAAAGCCATCTATAGTCATATGAAAAAATGCTCTAAATCATTATTGATTAGAGAAAAGCAAATCAAAACAACTCTGAGGTACCACATCACATTTATCAGATTGGCCAACATGACAAAACAGGAAAATGATAAATGTTGGAGAAGATGTGGGAAAACTGGAACACTAATGCATTGTTAGTGGAGTTGTGAAATGATCCAACCACTTTGGAGAACAATTTGGAACTATGCCCAAAGGGCTACAAAAATGTGCATACCCTTTGACCCAGCAATAGCACTCCTAGGGCTATATCACAAAGAGATCATACAAATGGCAAAAGCACCCACATGTACAAAAATATACATAGCAGCTCTTTTTGTGGTGGCAAAGAATTGGAAATTGAGAGGAAGCCCATCATTGGGGGAATGGCTGAGTAAGTTGTGGTATATGAATGTAATGGAATACTATTGTGCTATAAGAAATGATGAACAGGCTGACTTCAGAAAAACCTGGAAAGACTTGTATGGTCTGATATTGAGTGAAGTGAGCAGAACCAAGAGAGCATTGTACACAATAACAGCCACATTGTGCAATGACTAACATTGATAAACTTAACCCTTCCCAGCAGTACAAGGATCTAAGACATCTCCAGAGGCCTCGTGATAGAAAATGCTATCCACATCAAAAGAAAGAACTGTGGAAGTTGAATGGCTATCAATTTTTTTCTCTTCTGTTGAGTTTTGTTTCCTTTTTCTGATGGCTCCTCCTATCGGTTTTAATTTTTACTTACAACATCACTAATGTGAAAATATGTTTAACAGGAATGTAAATGTATACCCTATATCAGATTGTCCACTGTCTTGGGGAGGTGGTGGGGAGGAAGGGGGAGAAAAATTTTAAACTCAAAAGCATATGGAAGTGATTATTGATAAATCAAAATAAATTACTAAAATAAATAAAATATAAAGTTCTTAGAAGTTACAAGTATCATCTAACCATATAGTCTTATGTAAAAAAGTTTAACATCATTGAGTGCCTTATAATTTCTCTTTCATGTTTACCTTTTAATGTTTCTTTTGAGTCTTGTATAAGAAAGCTAAATTTTCTATTCAGCTCTGGTCTTTTCATCAAGAATGCTTGTAAATTCTCTATTTCATTAAATGTCCATTCCCTCTCCTCCCCTCCAAAAGATTATGCTGGGTTTTTTTGGGGGGATAGGTTATTCATCATTTTAATCCTAGCTCCTTTGCCTTATGGAATATCATAGTCCAAGCCCTCCACTCCTTTAATGTAGAAGTTGCTAAATCTTGTGTGATTCTGATTGTGGCTCCATGATATTTTAATTTTTTTTCTGGCTATTTGAAATATTTTTCCTTTACCTAAGAATTTTGGAATTTGACTATAACATTCCTGGGCCTTTTAATTTTGGAATCTCTTTCAGGAACTGATCAGTGAACTATTTCAGTTTCTAGTTTACTCTCTAGTTCTAGGATATCAGGGAAGTTTTCCTTGATAATTTCTTGAAATATGACATCTAGGAACTTTTTCTTTTTTTTCTTTTTTGGTCATGGCTTTTAGGTATTCTAATAATTGATAAATTGTCTCTCCTTGATCTATTTTTGAGGTCAAATGTTTCTCCAATGAGATATTTCACATTTTCTTCTATTTGTAAAAATCTTGGCTTTTTTTTTTTTGATGTCTTATGGAGTCATCAGCTTTTATTTGTTCAATTCTAATTTTTAAGGAATTATTTTCTTCAGTGAGCGTTTGTACCTTCTACATTTGGCCAATTCTGCTTTTTAAGTTCTTCTCTTCAGTGAATTTTTGTGCCTCTTTTACCATTTGGCCAATTCTTTTTTTGTTTGTTTGTTTCATTTTCTTCAATATTTTTGTGCCTCTTTTGTCAAGCTATAAAATCTCTTTTCATAGATTTTTTACATCATTCTCATTCTTTTTCAGAATTTTTCTTCTACCTCTCTTATTTGAGTTTTTAAAATCCCTTTTGAGCACTTCCAGGAATTCTTGTTGGGCTTGTGTCCAATTTACATTTTTTCTTGAGGCTTTTCTTATAGCTGTGTTGACATCAATGTCTTTTTCTGAAATATCTTGATCTTCCCTGTTACAATAAATTTTATGTTGCCACATATTTTATGGTCAGGGTTTTTTTTTTCTTTGACCATTTTCCCAGTATATATATTGACTTTTACATTTATGTTAAAGTGGGACTCTGTTCCCTGGGTGGATAGGGAACTGTCCCAAACTTCAAGTGTTTTGTGCTTATGTTTTTGGAGCTAGTTCTGGGGGTCTGTTTGTATTCAGTGCTTCCAAGATGGTATGATCTAAGAAGAGGTATAGTCACTGCTCTTCTGGCCTGTACTCTGCTCTTTACTTAGGAAGGAATTTTGCTCTCCTGCACTTCTAAGTGCTAGTGTTCTTCTTGTACCTGGAACTGTGATCAGGGCCCCTGCTCTCCTGAAGCCACAAGTACTAGTGCTCCTTTCTATCTTGGAACTGAGACTAGGGCCCTTGCTCCCTTATGAGTGACTGCAAGTGACTTCCTCACCTCAGAACTGTGACTGGGTCCCTTGCTCCCCTGCAGCTAAAAGTACTAGTGCTCCTCTTGACCCTGGAACCATGATGCAGAATTGAATATAGGAAATGCAGCAGGTCCTTGCACCCAGTGCCAGCCAATTGTTATTTGTAATCTCTTTCTGTCCAATTATCCAACCCACTATGGTCTCTAGCCTGAGAATTCCCAAAGCTGCAGCTGACACTGTCATAGCCACTTCCAGCGCTTAACGCTGGTGTTGCTAGATCCCATGCTGAGTTCTGGGCTAACCCCCATCCCTGTGTCATGGGCTTCTCTGCCAACCTCCTAAATCATCTCAGACTGGAATTTTTTCTTACCCTGACTTTTTATTGGCTCTATAATTCCAGATTTCAATTTGAGGTGTTATTTTAAAGTTCTTTGCAGGGCAACATTGGGAAAGTTCAGCTGAGTTCCTATCTGTACTCTACCATCTTGGCATTAGTTTTAATTTCCAGTTAGTTAACTTTAAAGACATAAGCAGCCAATGAAAGCTATACAGCCAGCTACACAGCCAATGAAAGAAGAACCAGAGGTAGGAAGAAGAACCACAATAGTAGACCAATGTGGAGTATCCAGCTGCTTGCTAGTTTTCCATTCTTTCAGAAGCAGGTCCTCCAGTGTTTTCCACATGAATGATATTATTTTAGATGATTTAGGCATGTGCCTAACACCCATTACTCTATATTTGTGACATTAGGTTGCTTCAGGTAGTCAGTGAACAAGTCGGTGTTAAACATTTAGTAATTAGTAGCACTAGGTAACACCGTATAGAGATATAAAGAAAGTTAAAAAAATAGTCTTCAAGTAGCTTTCATTCTAAAGAATCAGAAAATATGTAAGATGCATTCATTATATACAGAATCAATGGAAAGCCATTTCAGAGAGAAGGCACGAGCAGTGTGGGTGGAGGACGGAAGACTAGGAATAGTGTTGTGCAGAGGGTGAGGTATGAGCTGAGCCCCAATGGAAACCAAGGAAACTAAGAGATGGAGGTAACATAGAGAAAATCAAAAACTAGACCTGAAAAGGACCTCAGAAAACTCCACGCTACCATTACCATTCCTATTTCTACAGCCCTTTATAAAGCAAATCACTCCCAACAACATTGTGGTATAAGGAGTTCAAGGTTGTTTTTTTTTTCCCCCTTAATCTTCATTTGACAAGTGAAGAAACTGATGCTTATAGAAGTTAAATTACTTGCCTATGGTTATACACAATTAAGAAATGTCAGAACCAGGTTGTTAGAGCCAAAAGGGATGTCAAAAATACACAACATTGAACGTCAAAAGTTGAAGAGAATTCTGAGATCATGTGGTCTCATTTAATTTTACATATAAGGAAAAGTGAGTTTTGGGGGATTAAGTGACTTCCTCAGGGTCATACAATAAGTAGTAGCAGAGTAATAACTAGGATTTTTCCCCCTTGGGCAGAAGGACACTCTCAGTTGGGGCTATAGTGAGACATAACCCTGGAATTCCAAGATAGTTTGATGTTGGGTGATGAGGAGAAGCTGATCACTTCTAATCAGATGGTAGTTTCTAATTTTAACTAGATGTGGTTACTAACTAGGTGCCAGTTCAGCCACGTGGGGCTTACTAGGGCTTTCAGGATAGTGGGAGGGGCCTGGGGGTAGAGTTGACTCATATTTCCTTCTATTTGTATCTTCTTTTCTTCAACATTTTGTTTTTGTTGTTGGTTAGCCTTTTCAGTTGTGTCCAACTCTTTGTGACCTTATTTTCAGGTTTTCTCGGTAAAAATACTAGATTGGTTTGACATTTCCTTCTCTAACTCATTTTACAGATGAGGAAACTGAGACAAACAGGCTTAGGTGACTTGCCCAGGGTCACAGAGCTAGTAAGTATCTGAGACCAGATTTGAACTCAGGAAGATGAGTCTCCCTGACTCCAGGCCCAGCACTCTATGTACTTCACCACCTACCTGCCTATGTGACCCGGGGCAAATCACCTAACCTCTATGTCAGTTTTCTCAGCTGTAAAATGGGATAATGATAGCACCTACCTTGCAAGATTATTGTGCATTTACTATGTGCCAGGTACTTTACTTAGTGCTGACTGCACAAAGAAAGAGAAAAAAAAAACCAGGATCCTGCCTTCAAGGAGTTCACATACTAATGGGGGGGACAACATGCAAATAATGATACACACGCATACTTATATATACACATATACATATATGTATGGATGCATACATCTCTTAACTCCAGATAATCAACAAAAAAAGATGAACCAAGTCTTGTGATCAGATAAAGAAATTTTGCTGTTCTTGAACATGGAAATTGAATAATTGAAGTTGGTGTTAGGGACAAAGGTGATAGCAAAGACAAGGGTATGACCATTTTTTTTTTCTGCTGTGTACATGAAATGGAGTGGAAGACTAGGTCTTGGGAAATGAGTAGGTTGAAAAACTGGAAAGATAGAGTGTTTAAGGGATTATCAATATGTATGTGTGTGGTCAGGAGTTGGGATACTAGAAGAAATATCTACGTGAAGTGACAAGCTGTACTAAACGATCATAAATTTCCATCTGACTCAGAGATTCTGAAATTTTATAGCATTACACAAGGGCAAGAGCATGATCTTTAGAAAGGCTCTATAAAATACAGATCTAGTCCCAGGAGAGGTAGGAGATACCCAGGAGGATTCTTCCTACACCATTCCATCGCCACACTGACAGGTTTTAGAGCTTGAACCCATCAGCAGCAGCAGCATCATTGTCATCATCATCACCATCATCATCATCATCGTCATCATCATCATCATCATCATCATCATCATCATCATCATTATCGTCATCATCATCATCATCATCATTTGCTTTAAGATTTATAAAGCCATTTCTATCTACTCTCTCATTTGAGTCTCAGAACAACTTTGTGAGGTAGGTACTATTATTCCCATTTTATAGTCAAGAAAGCAGATGCTAACAGGTGAAGTGATTTGCCTAGGGTCACATAGCTAGTAGGTATCTGAAGCAGGATTCAAACTCAATTCTTCCTAAAACTGAATGCATGTGCTCTGTCACCACTGCCACTTAGTTGATTTCAATCATAGGATTATGAAGTTTAGAAGTAGCAGGGGGTAATAGAGACCATCAAGTTCAACTTTCTCATTTTATAGAAGAGGAAGCTGAGTCACAATAGGGTGGGTGAAAGGGTCTTGATCAAGTTTATATGATGAGTCAATGTTTAAGTTCGAAAACAAGTCTTCTGACTCTGTGACACATAGCTGCCTCTATATAGGGTGGGATCCCCATATAATGGTGTATTTTTTTTTTCACTTTGTTGTGAAGGAAACTTTATAGGAGAAGGTAACTTCACCTGTGTGGGATGACAGCACATCCAGACAACCAGCTATAAATGGAACATGCTGTGAGGGTGACTCATTCTCAGGAGTGACATATGGCCATCAACTCAGTCTAAAACTCATTTAATGGCCCTTATGCTCCTCTACTTGGGACGGAGATGGAGACTTCTCAAGATAATGATCCCCAGATAATAACTTGTCAGCAGGTAAGAAGGAGTCTATTTTGCTGAAGGGGTATTGGCAGGGTTGATGAGAAACTCTTCAACTTTGGACGAGAGCTTTTAGAGTGAACCACTTTGGGCTGGCCTGGAAAGGCCACCCAATTAGTTGACAGGAGTCAGTTTCCCTGGTAAATGGCCATCAAGACACTGAAGATTTCCAATGAGAGAAAGCACACTCCTTTCAGAGGAAGACCATTACATTTTGAATGAAAAAGTGTTGAATGAAAACACCTTTCTTTATCATCTGTCATGTGCCAAGCTGTCTAAAGGGTTGGAGATACAAAAGGGAAAAGTAAAATGATTCCTGCTCTCAAGGAGTTTACACTTTAATTGGAAGAGATAACAGATGTCAGA